>NC_132876.1:70403627-70713039 GCF_048164855.1 Canis lupus baileyi | reverse complement strand
TATTATTCATTGTTTTATATATTTGTGTGCTCCAATGTTGGAGACATAAATATTTACAATCATCAGATCTTCTTGTTGAATAGTCCCCTTATTGTGATATATTGCCCTTTTTCATCTCTTGTTAGAGCCTTCAATTTAAAATCTAGTTTGTCTGAGGGCACCTTGGAGGCTCAGTTGGTTAAGCATCTGACTCTTGATCTGAGCTCAGGTCTTAATCTCAGGGTTGTGAGTTGAAGCCACATGCTGGGCTCCATGCTGGGTGTGGAGCCTACTTGAAAACTAACTAAATAACTAACTAACTAACTAACTAACTAAATAAATAAATAAATAAACTCTGTCTGAAATAAGTGTTGCTACTCCAGGTTTTTTGACATCCATTTGCATGATATATATTTCTCCATCACTTCACTTTCAACCTGTAGGTGTCTTTAGTGCAAAAATGTGTCCATTGTAGGCAGCATATAGATGGGTCTTTTTTTTTAATCCATTCTGACATCCTATATCTTTTGATTGAGCATTTAGTCTATTTACATTCAGAGTAATTATTGATAGATATATATTTAGTGTCATTTTATTCCTTGTTTTGTCATTGTTTCTGGATATTTTTTCTATTCCTTTCTATTTTTTGTCACTTTTGGTCTTTCCAACTCAAAGATTCCCCTTTAGTATTTCTTGTAGGGCTGACTTAGTGTTCACAAAGTCCTTTAGTTTCTGTTTGTCTGGGAAACTCTATTTTATGAATGATAGTCTTGCTGGATACAATATTTTTGGCTGCAGATTTTTCCCATTCAGTACATTGAATATATCATGCTATTCTCTTCTGGCTTGCCATGTTTGTGTGGAGAGGTCTACTGCTAAACTTATGGGTCTTCCTTTTTAAGATAGGGACTTTGTCTTGTTGCTTTTAGGATTTTTTTCTTTATCACTATATTTTGTAAATTTAACAACAATGTATCTTGGTGTTGGCCTGCTTTTGTTGATTCTGGTGGAAGTTCTCTGTGCCTCCTGGAATTGGTTGTCTATTTCATTCTCCAGATTAAGGAAATTTTCAGCTATTATTTCCTCAAATAAATCTTCTGCCTCATTTTTCCTGTCTTCTTTTTTTAAAAAATATTTATTTATTCATGTGAAACACACAGAGAGAGGCAGAGACATAGGGAGAGGGAGAAGCAGGCTTCCTGTGGGGAGTGTGATGTGGGACTTAACCCCGGGACTCCAGGATCATGCCCCAAGCCAAAGGCAGACACTCAACCACTGAGCCATCCAGGCATCTCTCATTTTTTCTGTCTTCTAGAACTCTTGTGATATGAATGGTATTATATATGATGGAGTCACTGAGTTCCCTAAGTCTAGTCTCATGATCCATCATTTTTCTTTTTCTTTTGTGCAGTTTAATATTTTCCATAATTCTATATTCTGTATTATTTATTTGTTCTGCTTCTTCCATCCTTGTGGCCATTACATCTAATCAGTTTTAAATCTCAGAAATTTCATTTTTCATTTCTGCCCGATTTTTTTAGCTCTTTTATCACTGCAGTAAGGATCTCCCTGATGTCTTCCATGCTTTTTTTAAGCCCAGAAAGTATCCTTAAAATTATTGCTTTAAATTCTGAATTAGACATATTACTTATATCTGTTTCAATTAGATCTCTGGCCATGATCTTTTCTTGTTTCTTCTTTTGGGATGAATTCTACCATCTTGGCATTTTGTCTGGGTCTCTGTCTTCTGTATGTTAGAAAAGCCTGCTATGTTTCCTGCTTCTGTGAGTAATGGCTTTATGAAGAAAAGGTCATATAATATCCAGTGTCTGGCACTTCAGGAAGTGTCTCTGGTGTGTGCTGCATGCACTCTGCTGCTGTGTTTTGGCTGTTCTATCCCTCAGGTCAGTCATCTGCAGAGGCTCTCTTTGCCTATAGTGAACAGGGTTTGGACCTTGGCCAGAGTGTGGTGAGTTTTAACTATATGTGCTCTGATCTGCTTGTTAGATGAGACTTAATTCTATTTCCACTATAACTGAAGATTTGCAGAACTCTATGGTCAGTAGACATAGTGTTATGTGGGGGTTTGTGCTGGTCTTCTGGGGAAGGGGCCTGATGCACTGGTCTTTAGGCATACTTCCCCGAGAAAAGCAGTACCAGCAGTATGCAGGGGTGCAGGACCTGGTGTAAGGTTAGGCAGCCAGTGTTGGTTATGTGCTCTTACTAACTTGGTTTATGCTGAGGGCAGGGGAGAGAAATGTCACCAGCAACTCCTTTGTCCCCAGAGAAAGGAGTTCATACTTGCTACTCTCAGGGAAGCCCCCTCAGAAGAGCAAGTAATTTCCCATCATGCATCCTAGGCATTTTTCAGATAGCTGTTTTCACACTATCTGGGTTGCTTGCCTGCCTGGAGTAGTGCACTGCATATTAGGCATTCCACCTAGTAGTGGAATTATTGTATTATATGGTAATTATATTTTTAATTTTTTGAGGAAACTCCATACTGTTTTCTACAGCAGAAGAACTTACATTCCTACCAACAGTGCACGACAGTTCTGTTTTCCCCACATCATCACCAACACTTATTTCTTGTGTTTTTAATTTTTGCCATTCTGACAGGTGTCAGGTGAAGGAAAGCTTCCGAATTCATTCTATGAGGGCTACGATTACCTTGATAAAACCAGATAAAGATGCTACAAAAAAAGAAAACTACAAGCCAATATGTCTGATAAATATAAATGCAAAAATTCTCAACAAAATATTAGCAAAGTGAATCCAACACTACATTAAAAATACTTAGCATGATACAGTTGGATTTATTCCAGTGATGCAAGGTTTATTCAGTATTTGCAAATCAATCAACATGATACATCGTATTATAAAGAGAAAGGATAAAACCATAATATCCTCCAACAGAAGCTGAAAAAGCATTTGACAAATTACAATAGTGATTCATAATAAAAACTCTCAACAGAATAAATCTAGAGGAAAAATACCTCAAAATAATATGCTTGGTAATTTTTTGTTGAAAGGTAGACATGATGTACTGGATAAAAGGAGCTATGATAAGTGGGTCTTTAGTAAAATAATGGTAAATTGCATGAGAGGGAGTAAAGTGCTCTAGAGTCCTATGATTAGGGCTCAATCTTTTGTTCAGCCTACACTTCTAAACTGAACTTCACCAGTGTTTCTCAGTCATCCCCTCCCCATTAGGTGGAACAAAAGGGCTAGAGGGGACTGGAGTTGGGTATTTCCCTTCTCCCACATGGAAGATGAGTGCTGGTTGGAGTTGGATATTTCTCTTCTCCTTGTAATTTAAGTTCTGTTAATATCCCAGCAGGTTAGGCTGTGGTTAAGTAATTTGTCCTGAAGGCATACCTTGTGAAGAACAGAAGGCTCTGGTATATCTCAAAATGGTTCCTTTCCCTCTCCTCCCGCTGGAAGCACAAAGGAATATTTTGCTGTGAGAACCTGGTAGAACTCCTAGAACTAAAATTCTCAAATGCATAGGTACCCTGCTATGACTTGGTCCCCCTGGAATTTTTAACTTTCAGACTTGTCAGTCTAAGCCTCCAGTAATTTATCAATTACAGTTCAGATTTTCTAGCCTGGCACTGGCTCCCCCCAGAGGTTTCTGCTTATTAGTTTCTGGTATTAGTACTGGTAGGTTGTGATTCTGTTTCCACCTGTCCATCTGTCTTTCCAAGTTTGGAGGCAACCGTCTTCCCAGTGATCTCACTTCTCTGACGGTTCAAAGAAGAGTTGTTGATTTTTCAGTTTCTTCATCTTTTTTTTGCCAAGATGCTGTGGTGACTTCTGAGCTCCTTGTATACTGGACTGGAAACTAGAAATCCTATGTGTTAAATTAAAATATAAAATTTTAAAAACAAAAAAATTCTCAGCTATACCCATAGTCCAATGATGACTCATTGCCTTGTACAAATAATGGTGAGGGGCATGAATGGGCTTGAGATAAAGATTACAAACTTTCAGTGATAGCCTGTAAGCCCCAAATCTGTCATATGTTCTTGATCACTTGGGAGTTTGCTATTCAAATACTGTTGGCACTTAGTCTACTGTTAACTAAACCAGTGGTTCCTAAAGCTCAGTGGCATCAGAACTATTTTGAAATAATTAATCCTGGCCTCCATCCCCAGAGTTTCTGATTTAGGAAGTCTAAGTTAGGCCCTAGGATTTCTGTGTTTGTCTTTATATTTCTTTTCTTGGCTGTTTTTTTCTTCTCAGCCATTCTGATGTACAGCAAGATTTAAAAATTGCTACTCTTTCAGTCAAAAATCTAAAATTCAAATTCCAAGCTTTCAATATGCATTTCTTCTGTATGACCTGCAGGTGGTGTTGTTGCAGTATCTCACTATAACTGAGCCCAAGAACTAAAAGGGAAATAGGTTTAGGGAGGAATTAATACAAATTTAGGGCCCTAGATCCAACAAGAATAAAAGATCTCATTGTTTAGGTGACAGAACAATGAAGGTTCATTCATAGCAATTATATTACTAATATAATACCTTATATTACCCCCCAGTGGTTCTGAAATAACATTTTTAGGGGAACTCCAACTCAAATGAGGCTATACATAGCTACCCAGTAGGTTCAGGTTTATAAATACTTGGGCTCCTTTTATAACATCATTGCCTTTAACTACTGGAGAGTTACCATAACCAGAAATCTCTATTAATCTTTTACAAAAAAAAAAAAAAAGCCAATGCCCCTGGAGAGATTTGAAGATTAAATAAACCTCTGCCATAGATTTTATACATGGATATTATGTCTAGACTCCTAAATCAGAGTGTAAGTCCTTTCACTTCTCAAAGATGAGCATCCTGACTATAAGACTCAAAAATCAGGGGTGCTTGGGTGGCTCAGTTGGTTGAATGTCTGGCTCTGGATTTCAGCTCAGATCATGATCTCAGAGTTGATGGATCAAGCCCCACATTGGGCTCCATTCTCAGCATGGAGTCTGCTTGAGATTTTTTCTCTCCCTCGCCTTCTGTCCTTCCCCCTACTTGCATGCTCTCTCTCTCTCCCAAATAAATAAATAAAATCTTTGTTTAAAAAAAGACCCAAAAATCAGTTGAAGATCTGATAAGGAGTAGCATTTCCATTTCTTGTTCCAAAAACATCTCTCAGGTAGGTGACAATTTACTTGCAAAGTGGGTTATCTGGCCACAAACCTGGCCCTACGATAATGTTGGTAGCACTTGGAGATAAAGTTCAGGCTCTCAATTGCTCCAGGAAATGATGTTTGTAGATCTTAAGATAGTTATGTCCTAGGTCAAACAGGCACATGATCAGGGAGTAATGGTTTATATTACTTATTTCTGAGCTTCCAGGGCATAGGTGCCATCAGAAGCAAATGCCCTTCAATAAAGCAGAGCTTCCCAAACTGTGAGCTGCAACACAGATATTAATCCCTCAGCCTTGGGGATCCCTGGGTGGCTCAGCAGTTTAGTGCCTGCCTTTGGCCCAGGGTGCGATCCTGGAGTCCCGGGATCGAGTCCCGCATCGGGTCCCGCATCGGGCTCCCAGCATGGAGCCTGCTTCTCCCTCCTCCTGTGTCTCTGCCTCTCTCTCTCTCTCTCTCTCTCTCTGTCTATCATAAATAAATAAATAAATCTTAAAAAAATTTTAAAAAAATCCCTCAGCCTTAGGTAGCTGGGCAGAACCTGAGGCAGCTGGAGCCTGAAGCAGCCAACTCTGACTATGAGTAGACTTCATTTAATTCATTGCACTATACAAGTGCTATCATCTTCTATGTGCACTTTAGCATGAGAAAGATTGGGGTTTTTCCAATAAATTCTGCCATGACTAGGTCAAGCCTGGGCCAGATCAGTGTACTGGGCCTACTAGACCAAATTCCCCAATACTCCCAAAGACCAAGCATACATTTTTTTTAAAAACTGGGTACCACTACCTTCTCTATAGTTTCTTTGATAGCCAGGACATTTCCCGACTCAGTGTGAGGCTCAGATAAAATTAGGGTTATGCCTGAGCCTACCCCATTTTCCTGTCACTAGCAGCTAGAATGTTTTCCAGACATGGGTTCAGGCCACACAGCACAGGGTCCTCTTTTGGCCTGCTCACTAAGCTACTATCAACTAAGAGTATCTCTCTCTCCAACCTATATCCTCATGCACTGTCTCAAATGTATTCTGTACTAGTCTCTATATCAGTGTGACCAAGAGATAAAGTCAAGTGACCAGCAGACTCTTAATTATAGGGTGTCTAGGAGTATGGCTGGTTCAGTAGTCTAGGCTAGTTTGTCTCAGATAAGACTCCTTCTTGCATAGCCTCAGGGTAAGATTGTTCGTGTGTGTGTGTGTGTGTGTGTGTGTGTGTGTGTGTGTGTATGGACAGGTCAGTAGAATGTGATGGAATAATGACTTACTGATCTTTACTCATAGTAAAGGCAGAAAAGAGAGGTGTTGGCATGTTCTATTAAGACATGGATGTAATGTGGCTAGAAATATCATGGAATCTTTTCTGAGGGGGCTACTGCCTACGCATAAGGAACAAACTATCTTTCCCTTACAATAAACCTCCCTTATCATCCCTGCCCACCCACCCCACCCCCGCCCCCATGCTTGGAGATACATTCCAAGGCCCCTGGTAGATGCCTGAAATCATGGAATAGTACTGAACCCTATACACACTATGTGTTTTTTCCTGTACATACCTACCTATGATAAAGTTTAATTTACAAATTATAGTAAGAGATTAACAACAGTAATAAAATATAGCAATTATATTGTATTGTACTGTACTCACTCTTGTGATGATGTGAATGATAAAATGACTATGTAATGAAACCAAATGAGGTGAATGACGTAGACATTGTAACTAGGAGCATTAGGCTACTAATGACCTTCTGACCATACGTGAGGAGGATCATCTACTTCCAGACCACTGTTGACTACAGGTAACTGAAACTGCAGAATTGAAACCATGGATAAGAGAGGATTACTGTACCTATTTGCCTCTCAACTGTACCCCCTTAGGAGGTTAGTAGATCTGTGATAAATGCCATTAACTCAGGAAGTCCATGGAAGTCTACAGTAATAGAGACAAAACCCGTTGTTGGAAGTCCAAAGGCATTAGCTTGAGTCCAAGGATCATCAGGACTATGAATACAAGGTTAGCATCTCTGCCCTGGCCTTTCCTCTTGGGGAAAATGTAACTTCCCTCCATCATTCCAAATTCTCAGTAAAGTCCAATATGCACACTTAGCCTTTTGTGGTGAAGTATGTTGAATAAAGGGATAGGGTTTCAAAGGGGATGTCCTGTACCCTGTTCTCCCACTCAGTGAGGCCTCTCAGTGAGGGAACTATAGTTCAGGATGTATATATAGGTGGTGACATGGTGAAGCAAAGGGCAATAGTAGCAAGGATAAGCATGTGGAACAGAAAAGCATTACTCAGTGTACAACTCAGTGGTAGACATGAGACAAACCTCCTACCCCCCTCAAAATATACCAGAGGGTATGACTCTTGAGAGAACTTTGATATTGAAATCCTTAAATATTTATTATTTTAAATAATAGCTTTATCAATATATAATTGACATATCATAAAATTCAGTTTAAAGTCTACAATTTAGTTGTTTTTAGTATACTAACAAAGTTGTGCAACTACAACAATCAATTTAAAAATATTTTCATTCCTTCTAAAAGAAAACTCATACTCCTTAGTAATCACTCCACATGATACCACTAATCAACTTTCTGTCTTGTCTCTATGGATTTTCCTTTTCTGGACAATTCATATAAATGGAGTCATACAATATGTGGCCTCCATGATTTGTTTCTTTCACTTAGCATAATGTTTTCAAGTTTCATGCATGTTGTACCATGTGTCAGTCAGTACGTTATCCCTTTTTATGGCCAAGTAACATTTCATTTCATTTTATTTTTTTAAAAGGATTTTATTTATTTGGGATCCCTGGGTGGCGCAGCGGTTTAGCGCCTGCCTTTGGCCCAGGGCTCGATCCTGGAGACCTGGGATCGAGTCCCGCGTCGGGCTCCCGGTGCATGGAGCCTGCTTCTCCCTCTGCCTGTGTCTCTGCCTCTCTCTCTCTCTCTCTCTGTGACTATCATAAAAAAAAGATTTTATTTATTTATTCATGAGAGACACACACAGAGAAAGATACAGAGACATAGGCAGAAGGAGAGGGAGGAGAAGGCAAGGAGCCTGATGCAGGACTTAATTCTAGGACTCGGGGATCACGACCTGAGCCAAAGGCAGACACAACCACTGAGCCACTCAGGTACCCCATAATATTACATTTTAAAGATATACCACTTTTATTTATCCATTCATCTATTGATAGACATTTGGGTTGTTTATACTATTTGGTTATTGTGAATAATGCTATCATAAATATTAGAGTACAAGTCTTTGTTTTGACATATGTTTTTATTTCTCTTAGGTAGATACCTAGGAGTAGAATTGTTATTATATAGTAACTCTATATTTAACTTTTTGAGAAACTGCCAGACATTTTTTTATTTTCTAAAGTTATTATTACGAATATCTACTGTTTTTAAATAAAAAATAAAAATAAAAATTCACAGTAGAGAGTTGAAACCAGAAAAACTTCTATAATCATCATAAACTGACTCAGAAAATCACTCAGAACTCATATTGTCACTTTCTTCACACTTTTCCTTTTTTTTAATTTCTTTTTAATTCATGACATTCACACAGAGAGAGAGAGAGAGAGAGAGGCAGAGACACAGGCAGAGGGAGAAGCAGGCTCCATGCACCGGGAGCCCGACGCGGGACTCGATCCCGGGTCTCCAGGTTCGCGCCCTGGGCCAAAGGCAGGCACCAAACTGCTGCGCCACCCAGGGATCCCCACACTTTTCCTTTTGTCTGACCCCTAGTTTCTGTCCTATTGGTATTGTACCTAAATGAAGGCCATTATGCCGGGAGTGGCAAAGGCTCTCAGGTTTGAAAGTATACTTGCTGAGCTCAGGGAACAATAGCAAACAGGTCCATGTGCCTGGAATAGAACAAGCAAACAAGTGAGAGTGGTAGATGAAGGAAGAGAAGAAACAATGTCAGTCAAGGAAGGCCTCTCTGACAAGGCAGTACTTGAGCAGTTATCTGGAGGAAAGCATTCCAGAGTAAGGGAACAACCAGTACAAAGGCCCTATGATGGGAACATGTTTGGCTTGCTTGAGGAATAGCCAAGGAAGCTGATATATGGCTGGAGGAGAGTGAGGTTGAGAGTGAAAAGTGAGGAGGGCAGCGAGGCACGGGGTGGGGCAGATATTGTAGAGCCTTGAAGGCCATTGAGAGGGTATTTACTTTCAGAGAAATAGGGAGCAATGGGAGCGTTTTAAGGAGAGAAATGACATGATCTGACTTATCTTTTAGAAGAATCTCTCTGGCTGCTGTGTGAGGTGAGGCTGCAGAAATTAACAGGAGTTGGGATCCCTGGGTGGCGCAGTGGTTTGGTGCCTGCCTTTGGCCCAGGGCGCGATCCTGGAGACTCAGGATCAAATCCCACATCAGGCTCCTGGTGCATGGAGCCTGCTTCTCCCTCTGCCTCTCTCTCTCTCTCTCTCTCTCTCTCTGTGTATGTGACTATCATAAATAAATAAAAATTAAAAAAAAAACAGGAGCTCTTTAACTACCCTGACTTTTTGAACCAACTGAAATGAAACCCAAGCTTTACAAAGCCTGATATACAGCTACATCAGCCAGAGATTTGTTTTGTTTTTACTAAGTTAAATTTGACTAAAGTGTCCCCTGTTTAACACCCTCCAGTATCTCCCCATCACACTCAGTAAATTCCAGTGTCCTTGCCTGGTGATTTCTTTGTCCTCTCCACCTCCTACTGTCTCCCTTCCTCTCTCTACTCCAGCCACATTGGGCTGCCTTCCTAGTTGCCTTCTTCTACATCCATCAGATTTATTCTTGCCTCTAGGCCTTTGCACTTGTTCGTTCTGCTCGAATGTTCTTCTCTAACCTCTTTCAATGGCGTGCTTCTTATTAGTATTCAGATCTTAGCCAAAATGTCACCTTTTCAGAGAAGCTTCCCTAACCTCTCACTATAAAGTAGCCCTCAGGGCTCTCTGTACCACAGCACCCAACTTTCTTCCTTCTCAGAACTTATCTATCTTTGCAATTCTATCGACTATTTACTTACTATCTAAGTTCATCACTAAAATGCAAGCTCCTTAAAGATAGGGACTTTATTTTATTTAGTGTTGTATTCCCAGGAACCTAGGATAGTATTAGTACATAGTACGCAATTAATAAATGCTTGCTGAACAGATGAATGTATGAAAATCAAGCCTTTTTCCTCTTGATTTCTCTACCACTGTAGAGACAAATTTGATTTCTTGAAAGAAAATGCACAAAAAATAAAGAAGGCTAAAAATAAGATGAAAGAAAATGCAAAAAGTATAACAGAGCTTTATAATAAAGTATTGGTCACTGAAAGACTTAGTGAGACTGCATCTACCTGAAACCAACAGGTAACATCCATCATACTTAATAGTGAAAGACTGAAAGCTTCCTGCTAAAACCAAGAAGACACAAATGTCTACTCTTGCCAATCTTTTTCAATACTGTACTGCAAGTTCTAGGGAAATTGGGAAAGAAAACCAAATAAAAGACATGCAGTTTGGAAAAAAGTAAAACTACCTCTATTTGCAGACGACATGATTTTGTATATAGAACATCCTAAAGAATCTACTAAAGAACTATCAGGGATCCCTGGGTGGCGCAGCGGTTTGGCTCCTGCCTTTGGCCCAGGGCGCGATCCTGGAGACCCTGGATCGAGTCCCACGTCAGGCTCCAGGTGCATGGAGCCTGCTTCTCCTTCTGCCTATGTCTCTCTCTCTCTCTCTCTCTCTCTCTCTCTCTGTGACTATCATAAATAAATAAAAAAAATAAAAAATATATTAAAAAAAAAAGAACTATCAAACCAATAAATAAGTTGAGCAAGATTGTAGGCAGCTTCCAGGGCAAGAAGAGCTAGGAAATGGGTTTTCCTGCCCCTCCCAAAACTGTTGGAGTAACTCACACACTTCCTCGGTACCGTTTTCACAGAATGAAAAAGTCTAGATAGACAAAAGCTCTTTCTGCCTTCTTGCAAGTTTCTCCCTTGCCCCATCTCCATCAGTCCTTTGTGAAAAGATTGAAGGATTATATTCTCATATCCTGTGTGCCCTGTTAGCTGTGCCAGCCAAGCTAATCTGTAGTCAGAGTATAGTTATCTCAGGATAAGGAATCAGGACTCTGTAATGTATCTTTTCCTAAGCTTTTGTATTTTTCCCCCTCTCCGGTTTGTTTTTCACTTGGTTTCCTAGCAAATTTCCTTTTGAGAAATTCCAATATTGTCTCATCTGAACCGAAGGAAATAGGATTTGTCTACATCTCAGCTGCTACACAGGGCTAGCTTGGGAGGTCGGAGGTCCCTTAAGGCCAGGTGTGGGGGTGGCTGAAGCCAGCACAGCTGGAGATGCAGGGAAGGGTTGGAGCTGTGCAGATTTGTGGGGTGGTTGTTTTTTTTTTTTTATGGATGATGGCTTAAGATACTGAAATGATAGGCTTTTGGCTAAGGATCGAGTGCATCTCACTAGGGAAGAATGTGGTTGCCTGGAGACTTGCCGATCTGATCAAGATGACTTTAACTGGAAATGGGGGAGGGGTGCAAAACATGCCCATATCAGACCATAAGGCCAAATACTATAGACAACAACAGGCATGTCAGCAACAGAAAAATAATAGTGAGAGACACCCAGTGATTTGTAGAAGAAAATGACTGGGAAAGAAATTGGGAATGGTGCTTCCAACCTCAACTGTCAATGTGCCAGTGTGAAAAGTGAGAGCAGAAAATAAAGTAAACTGGGATTTTTAATACAAAGAAGTAAAAAAAAAGTCAAAGATATAACTAAGACTTAGAAGAAAGGAATTCACAGCTGAGATGTACTCAAATGTATTCATGAGCACTTCTAAAGACACAAATTGATAGAAAGATTCAGGTTACCCATCAGTAGGAAAATGGACCTCTGCCTGCCTGCTCCAACTTTGTGGCAGCCTAAGGGTTAGGTTAAGAATAGAGAATCAGGGAAGGAAGTACTAAGGGAAATCAAGAATTGTGAAAATTCACCATTTCCTCATTTATTTAGTGCCCTGCATTCATGAGAGGGCAGTGAACAAGTCAGACAAGATTCCTATTCTTATGGAGCTAGTTTTGAAGGTAAATAGACAATAAACACATGAACAAGTCAATTAACAAGATAATTTCAGATAGTGAAAAGTTCACAGAAAAAATAAAACTGATAGACAGTGAAAGACAAAGAGAAACTATTACAGTTTGGGTGGTCTTGAATGGTCTATCTGCAGAGGTGACTTTTGAACGGAAATAGCGGGGGCGGGGGGAGGTGTGGTGTGGTGGTAGATAAGCTATGCAAACATCTGAAGGAAGACCATGGAAGCAGAGGAAATAGCAAAGGCAGGACTTGGAGCAGGAACAAGCTTGACCTGTTGGAGAAAATGGAAGATGGCCATTATCTCAGTTTTATTTCACCCAGATGCAGAACCTGAGACAAGAATTTGAGTGCTGGTAGTTTATTGGGATATGTGGTGAATACCAGTAGGTCAGTGAGAAAATGACACAGGGAAAGAAAGGCAGCTGGTAAAGGGTATGTTAATAAGCCAGCTGCACAGTGGCTACAGCCCTAATACCTCAGGGAAACACTTGGAAATGGACAAAACATGTCTCAAAATTACCCCATTCACGGTGTAAGAGAGTTGAAGTACTTATGCTCAAACTCCCAGAGTCACTGGTTGATCACTGTTCTCCATGAACAGAGTGACCTTCCAAGCCTCCCAGAAAAAGCAGCCAGCACAAAAATGCAGATATTGGTCAACGGAAAGTAAAAGTGCACTGAAATGACAGATCTGAGGGATATGAGAAATTGCTGAGAGTGTCTGCTATACCTAGTAAGCCTGGGAGCGAAATCAGAAAAAGGGCCAGCTGGAGAGTCAACCAGGGACCCAATCACCTAGAACAAAGACCAGTTGCAAACTAGTGGCAGGCAGAGGAGTGTGGCCAATGTTTTGAACAATGTTTTTTCTTGTTTGTGTTTATTTTTATTCTGTTTTTAATTGCCAATAATTTTTAATTATTGATTTTTAATCAGAAGATCTCACATCTAGACCTAGATTTCCAGTTCTCTTGGGGGAAGAAAATGTAAGATCTGAAAACAGTGAGTCCTCATTTGGCAAGGACTCATTTGACAATCTATTGGAACTGAGTAGCAGATCCTCATTTACAGAAGGGTCATGTGTTATCCACTTAATCAGTCCTCTTCGAGCTTTGAATCAGTGTCTAGGCATTGTAGGACATGATTAGGAGTTAGGGTTTCATTCTAGAGTATGGGCAGATTCTTAGCTGTGTGCAATCCATTCTGTGTGCAGAAAGAGTCAAGAGTAGAAGCAGGTAGATAAACAAGGAAGCTGTGGGAATAGCTTGGGCAGGAGATAGCTCAGCCTCTGGGGTCTTAGAAATGGGTTACAGTAGAGATGGAAAGCAGTGAACGAATTCCATATATAATTTGCAGTGGATTTGAAAGAATGTGCCAATGGAGGGAAAAGGAGACAATTAGGATTACATCCACATTTCTGACTTTAGTGTCCATGTGTATAGTACCACAACTCACTGGGACTGAGATGAAGAGAAACTGTTTTTTTTTTTAGATTTTATTTATTTATTCATGAGGACAGAGAGAGAGAGAGAGAGGCAGAGACACAGGCAGAGGGAGAAGCAGAAGCAGGCTCCATGCAGGGAGCCCATGTGGGATTCGATCCCGGGTCTCCAGGATCATGCCCTGGGCCGAAGGCGGCACTAAACTGCTGAGCCACCAGGGCTGCCCGAGAAACTGGTTTGAAGGGAAAATCAGAAGTTCTATGTTGAACATATTATGTTCAAGATGCCTATTAGACATCCAAGTGAGGATGTGAAACAGGATATATGTGGTATCTCCTATCTAGGAGTATGGGGTGAGGTCAGAGGAGACAAATTTGGGAGTTATCAAACTATAGAAATGGGAATATACCTTCCATTACTGGCAACATTGTACATGAGATACTGACAATACCTTCCTCTTTTGGTTGAAGGAGAGATTTGCCACCAAACATCACACTATCCTTTTAAAAAGGCCCTGTGCAGTTTTGTCTTTGGATTTACTTTTAATATCCTCTAAATTTTAAGCAATTACATAACCAGTTTTAAGGTACACTATCAACAAAATTAAAAGCAACAAATAATTAAATGTTAAAATACCAATGTCCTCTCATGACTTACTTTTTCACATCCAGACCTGGAACACACTCATTTTTCTATCTTTTGATACTATTTTTTTTTTTTAAATTTTTATTTGTTTATGATAGTCACAGAGAGAGAGAGAGGCAGAGACACAGGCAGAGGGAGAAGCAGGCTCCATGCACCGGGAGCCCGACGTGGGATTCGATCCTGGGTCTCCAGGATCGCGCCCTGGGCCAAAGGCAGGCGCCAAACCGCTGCGCCACCCAGGGATCCTTTGATACTATTTTTAAGATGATTTTTAATGAAGTGTGATATAAACAGAAAAGTATTCACTCTCTCCCAAAGATAATGCTATCCTAACTTCTAACATCATAGACTAATTTATCTGTTTTAGAACTTTATAGAATGGAATCATATAGTATGTATTCTTTTATGTCTGGCCTCTTTCACCCAATATTGTACTTGTGAGAATCATCCATCCATGTTGTGGTGTGTAGCAATAATCCATTCATTCTCCATTGCTACATAGTATCCCATAGTGTGAATATACAATTTATTTGTTCACTCAACTGTTGATGGACATTTGGGTTGGTTTTGGTTTGGGGCTATTATAAATAGTGCTGTTGTAAACATTGTCTTTTGTCTTATACATGTCTATTGGACATATATATGTAATTTCTATTGGGAACATACCTAGAAGTGGAGTTTTCTTTTGATTATCCCTTGCATTATTTCCTGGGTTTATCTTATCATTGAGTCTATATCATCTTGTCCAGGAGAAACAAGTCTATGCCATCTTAAACACCTCTCCCATCAGTTTTCTTCTATTTTTTTTATTTCTAATCATTTTCTATTTTTTTGTTGAGATACTCTATTCATCCAATTATTACAGCCATTTTTTTCCCATTCCTGTTTATAAAAAAAAAAATCTTTAAAGTCCTTCTTTACCAATTCCAACGTATGACTTATCTTCCATTGGTTTATATTGACTTCTGTTTCTCAACATTGGGTCACATTTTCTTGTTTCTTCACATGTCTACTAATTTTTATTTTATCTTTGACCTTATGGATTATACAGTGTAAAAGCTGTAGATTTGATTTTGTCTTCTAAAGAGTGATTTTTTTAATAATAAATTTATTTTTTTTTTAAATTTTTTTATTTATTTATGATAGGCACACACAGAGAGAGAGAGAGAGGCAGAGACATAGGCAGAGAGAGAAGCGGGCTCCATACACCGGGAGCCTGATGTGGGATTCGATCCCGGGTCTCCAGGATCGCGCCCTGGGCCAAAGGCAGGCGCCAAACTGCTGCGCCACCCAGGGATCCCATAAATTTATTTTTTATCGATGTTCAATTTGCCAACATACAGAATAACACCCAGTGCTCATCCCATCAAGTGCCCCCCTCAGTGCCCATCACCCATTCACCCCCACCCACCCCCCGCCCTCCTCCCCTTCCACCACCCCCAGTTCGCTTCCCAGAGTTAGGAGTCTTCATGCTCTGTCTCCCTTTCTGACATTTCCCACACATTTCTTCTCCCTTCCCTTATATTCCCTTTCACTATTATTTATATTCCCCAAATGAATGAGATCATATAATGTTTGTCCTTCTCCGATTGACTTATTTCACTCAGCAAAACACCCTCTTGTTCTATCCACGTTGAAGCAAATGGTGGGTATTTGTCGTCTCTAATGGCTGAGTAATATTCCATTGTATACATAGACCACAGCTTCTTTATCCATTCATCTTTCAATGGACACTGAGGCTCCTTCCACAGTTTGGCTATTGTGGATGTTGCTGCTAGAAACATCGGGGTGCAGGTGTCCCGGCATTTCATTGCATCTGTATAAAGAGTGATTTTTGTTCTAGTGGACAAATAAATCACTGATTGATAACACTGAACTTGTGGGGGCACACCTGAAAATACTGGATAAAAGATCACAAATATTCTTTTAAATACATGGCCGAGCTCAAAAGGAACCAAGTGAAATCCCAAAGAGCCAAAACAGGAGCCACGCTTAAAAGAAGAGCCCTGGGCTGATGCTACTTTATGAATACCCTGAAAGCAACTATGAATTACTAGCCAAATAGACATTGAAGAATTTGGGGTTTGTTTATTTTGGATCTCTTTTGGTTTTATACTTTTTTAAGGGTGTATCTATTTCAATTTTGCCCTTAGTCTTAGGGTAAGCCCTTTCATCTTTCAAAATAGTCTCTACTCCAAAGTAAATTGTCTTCTGGGATTTCTTTTATTTTAAAGATTCTTAAAAAAGACTTTATTATTTATTTATTTATTTAGATTTTTTAGAGAGCAATGTTGTTTTAATAGTAAGCATAGCAAAAACCTCAGCAAAGAGAAGTCCTATTTCATTTTTTCTGGATAGCTGCTTATGACCAAAAGCAGGTTAAATTAAATTAGATGATGAAGAGGTGGGTGGTTGAAGCTTTTGTAGCAGCTCTGACGTTTATTTCAGGGTGCTTTCAAGGGCTTTAGAGTTGTTGACTTTGGTTCTTTTTTATTTTTGTATATTTTTTTTAGTGGAGTTCGATTTGCCAACATATAGTATAACACCCAGTGCTCATCCCATCGAGTGCCCCCTCAGTGCCCATCACCCAGTTATCCCATCCCCCCACCTACCTCCCTTCCACTACCCCTTGTTCATTTCCCAGAGTTAAGGAGTCTCTCATGTTTTGTCACCCTCTCTGATTTTTCCCACTCATTTTCTCTCCTTTGTCCTATAATCCCTTTCATTATTTTTTATATTCCCCGTATGAGTGAAACCATATAATGATTGTCCTTCTCCAATTGACTTACTTCACAGAGAGAGAGAGAATGAGTGAGGGGAAGCAGATTCCCCACTGAGCAGGGAACCCAATGTGGGGCTCAATCTCAGGACCTTGGGGTAATGACCTGAGCCAAAGGCAGACACTTAACCAACTGAACCACCCAGGCATCCCTGTCTTCTGGGATTTCAGTGGAAACTTTGGGATATTTACCCCTTTTATTGGCAGTACTCAAACTATAAACCCTGTCTTCCCTGGGCAGCAGGGGGCAGCAGCTAAAATCTCTGTTCAGGATTTTTAGCATTCTAGCTGTTTTGTTTGTTTGTTTGTTTGTTTTTGCCACGTCCTTGGAGTACCCCCACGCATGTGACGTTCAGGGTTAATCAAAGATTTTAGGAGCTCACTCCATAGTTCCCTTTTTACCATACTTCTCTCTGCAATTCTCAGCTGCTCTGGCAAGTACAAACTCTGTTTTCTGACACTTCAAGAAAAAAATGATATGACTTTCCGCTTTAATTCAAGCCATTCTGTGACACAAGAACTGAGGATTGTTCTCAGGGAATAGGACATAGAATTTTGGGTCCAAACCTGGGAGATTCTCTTATTTTTAAGAGTCAAATATCTTCTAGTTTCTGCCTGGTTTTGTTCAATGCATTCAAGTGGTTGGTCATTTTTCAAATAGTAGTTTAAAAAAGATTTGTCTAGAGTTTATTATTGTTATCTGTGGGAAAGCTAATCTGATACAACCTACTCTGCTATTACTGGAGCCCAAACTCTCTCTTGACCTCTCTTTTAACTCGGAGCCTCATTATCTCTGATCTAGGCTATTGTAATAGATTCCACACTGGCTCCATATCTCCAGTTGCTCTTGTAATTCATGCTGTGCATTACTGTCAGAATAATTTTTGAACGTATAAATTTGATCCTGGTATCTTCTGATGACAATTCTTAAGGGCCCTTCCCTCTTCAACATATGTAAAATAAAATCACAGTTCCTTAGCATGACCAGGTTCATGCCTATCTCTTCTGCTTCATATTTGGAGAGCTTCTCATCCCCCTTGATATCTATGCTATAACCATACTGAATTATTTGCAGTTTCTCTATTATAACCTGCTATCTTGTTCGAGGGCTTTTGAACCCTGCTCTCTTGCTGATATTAAAACAAAAAGATTGAAAAACCCATACTGTGATAATAATGATAACAGACAATATTTATTGTGTGCATTCTATGTGTCAGGTGCTACACTAGCAGCTTTTGCAGTATTTTCTTTAGTTTTTGCAACAACCTTAGGAAGTACATACCACTGTAATCCTCATTTTGCAAGTGATAAAACTGGCTCAGAGATGGTAAATGTTAGAGCAGGGTTATTCTAGAATCAGACTATTCTCTACTGTCTCCCACTCAAGCAAAATATACTTATAGGACTTAGAAATGAAAGAACTAAAATTGCCCTTGAGAGTTAAACTGTTGAATTAACATAAGATGAATATTAACAGAGATATGCAGTGACATCTTAATAAGACAGAATGGCTTCCTTGTCAGCAAGGCTTGACTATAACCTGGTGGAAGTCATTGGCATATCTAAAGAAATAATGTGTTAAACAGACAAGCAGCTAGTAATCTATGAATGCACACACAGAAAAAGCTACAGAGACAAACATGAGTAGCTCTCTCCAGACACATTCCAAAGTATATAGCATCTTAGCCTAAAGACCTAACCCTGAAAACCAGCATACTTATTGTGGAGAGGGAGATATTTAGATTTCTGGCCAATTTTTTTCTTAAAGATTTTATTTATTTATTCATGAGAGACAGAGAGAGAGAGAGAGGAAGAGACATAGGCAGAGGGAGAAGCAGGATCCACGCAGGGAGCCCTATGTAGGACTAATCCCAGAACCCCAGGATCACAACCTGAGCCTAAGGCAGATGCTCAACCACTGAGGCACTCAGGCGTCCATGGCCAAATATTTTTATATATTTAAATAATATAACTAGTTTTCTTCACTTTTATTTCATGCTCATTAGATACGCTTCCTTTTATAATTTTGACTTCTACTAGTCCTTGCCTACAGGTAAGAGAATGCACAGGTAAGATTTACATATATGTTTTGCAACCACTAGGGGAACTAGACTAAGAGAAAATGTTAAGGATGGTATCATGGCTAAGGTGGCAGAGAAAAAGACATACCTTAGATTCTACATGATATTGCGGAGTCACTGAATTAAGCAGCTTGGAACTTTCCCTGTCACTAGAGTTCTTGTTGTGGGTGAGAAAGTGCATGTTCTTTATTATTTATATCAGTTGATTTGGCATTTTCTATTATATGCTGCCCAAAGTAGCCCAACTTTTGGAATGAGGCAAATGCCAATCTTTAATGAATGTGGGCAGAGGAGGAATTACTGGAATATTGGCAGAGGACAGAAGTGAGTTGGAGGAAGGGCAATATTATTGATGAAATGAAACTGATAGGAAACAGGTAATGCCTAGCACATCATTATCACCAGGATGTTTTCCCTGCGTTACTCCATACTTCCTCTTAACCAATCAGATCTTGAACTCCTCCCGGTCTTTTCAAATAGCCTAAACCTTTCTACTATGCCCTCTGGAACTCACACCTTTGATCAGCCAAATCCCCTCAGGTACTTCTTGAAATGTTTCATCAATCTCCTGCCATAATTACAATCTAGATGGTCCCTTAGCACACCAATTTTCCTATGGGAGGTTTTTCTTTTATATGTCATACATCAGAAATGTGAGATAAATATCCTTCTTGCTCTCCATTTTCCCCTACAAGCCATTATATTCAATCCTTGTGTAAAATCCCTGCTCGTGCCATCATTCATACTCAATTGTCTTTGCCAACTGGCTCTGGCTAATGGAAAACACTGATTGGAAATTGGAGTGTGGAGGCGGGGCAAGATGGCGGAAGAGTAGGGTCCCCAAGTCACCTGTCCCCACCAAATTACCTAGATAACCTTCAAATCATCCTGAAAATCTACGAATTCGGCCTGAGGTTTAAAGAGAGAACAGCTGGAACGCTACAGTGAGAAGAGTTCGCACTTCTATCAAGGTAGGAAGACGGGGTGGGGGAGGAAGAATTAAAGAAACAAAAGGCATCCAGGGGGAGGGGCCCCGCGAGGAGCCCGGCTAAGGCCGGGGCCAGTGACCCCAGGACAGGAAAGCTCCAGCCGGGAGAAGCAGGAGCTGCACCAATCTTCCCAGCAGAAAGGGGCTCCCAGGGAGTTGGAGCAGGACCCCAGGAGGGCGGGGAAGCCCTCGGGCTGCCTGGGACACTAACAGACACCTGTGCCCCGGGGAGAGTGCACCATACCCCGCGGCCGAGCTCCCTAAGGGCTGCAGCGCACACGGCGGGACCGGGAGCAGCTCGGAGGGGCTCGGGCGGCGGCTCTGCACGGAGGGGGCTGCACGGCCAGGAGCGTGAATACAACAGCGCAGGCCCCGGAGCACTGGGTGCCGGGACAAAGCCCAGGATCCAACCTCCCCCCGGACAGGCAGAGGCCGGGAGGGCCCAGGACAGCAAGGACGCTCCTGCCCTGAGCTGAGCAGATCAGCGGACCCGCCCCGGAGCCTCCAGGCCCTGCAGACGGAGAGCTCCGGAGTTACTGCGGGAGCTGAATCCAGGGCTCCAGAGCTGGCCCCGCCACTGGGGTTGTTCCTCCTGGGGCCTCACAGGGAAAACAACCCCCACTGAGCCCTGCACCAGGCAGGGGGCAGAGCAGCTCCCCCAAGTGCCAACACCTGAAAATCAGCATAACAGGCCCCTCCCCCAGAAGACCAGCTACACAGACAAGTTCCAGGGGAAGTCAAGGGACTTAAAGTAAACAGAATCAGAAGATACTCCCCCGTGGGTGGTTTTTTTTTTATATCTGATTGCTTCCCCCACCCCCTTTTTTCCCTTTCTTTCTTTTTCTTCTCTTTATTCTTTTTTTCTTCCTTTTTTCTTTTTTCTTTCTATTTTCTTTCCTTCTTGCTCTCCTCTCTTTTTCTCCTTTTCCCAATACAACTTGTTTTTGGCCACTCTGCACTGAGCAAAATGACTAGAAGGAAAACCTCACCTCAAAAGAAAGAATAAGAAACTGTCTTCTCTCCCACAGAGTTACAAAATCTGGATTAAAATTCAATGTCAGAAAGCCAATTCAGAAGCACTATTATACAGCTACTGGTGGCTCTAGAAAAAAGCATAAAGGACTCAAGAGACTTCATGACTGCAGAATTTAGAGCTAATCAGGCAGAAATTAAAAATCAATTGAATGAGATGCAATCCAAACTAGAAGTCCTAAGGACTAGGGTTAACGAGGTGGAAGAACGAGTGAGTGACATAGAAGACAAGTTGATAGCAAAGAGGGAAACTGAGGAAAAAAGAGACAGACAATTAAAAGACCATGAAGATAGATTAAGGGAAATAAACGACAGCCTGAGGAAGAAAAACCTACGTTTAATTGGGGTTCCCGAGGGCGCCAAAAGGGACAGAGGGCCAGAATATGTTTTGAGCTAATTCTAGCTGAAAACTTTCCTAATCTGGGAAGGGAAACAGGCATTCAGATCCAGGAAATAGAGAGACCCCCCCCTAAAATCAATAAAAACCGTTCAACACCTCGACATTTAATAGTGAAGCTTGCAAATTCCAAAGATAAAGAGAAGATCCTTAAAGCAGCAAGAGACAAGGAATCCCTGACTTTTATGGGGAGGAGTATTAGGGTAACAGCAGACCTCTCCACAGAGACCTGGCAGGCCAGAAAGGGCTGGCAGGATATATTCAGGGTCCTAAATGAGAAGAACATGCAACCAAGAATACTTTATCCAGCAAGGCTCTCATTCAAAATGGAAGGAGAGATAAAGAGCTTCCAAGACAGGCAGCAACTAAAAGAATATGTGACCTCCAAACCAGCTCTGCAAGAAATTTTAAGGGGGACTCTTAAAATTCCCCTTTAAGAAGAAGTTCAATGGAACAATCCACAAAAACAAGGACTGAATAGATATCATGATGACACTAAACTCATATCTCTCAATAGTAACTCTGAACGTGAACGGGCTTAATGACCCCATCAAAAGGCACAGGATTTCAGACTGGATAAAAAAGCAGGACCCATCTATTTGCTGTCTACAAGAGACTCATTTGAGACAGAAAGACACCTACAGCCTGAAAATAAAAGGTTGGAGAACCATTTACCATTCGAATGGTCCTCAAAAGAAAGCAGGGGTAGCCATCCTTATATCAGATAAACTAAAATTTACCCCGAAGACTGTAGTGAGAGATGAAGAGGGACACTATCTCATACTTAAAGGATCTATTCAACAAGAGGACTTAACAATCCTCAATATATATGCCCCGAATGTGGGAGCTGCCAAATATATAAATCAATTATTAACCAAAGTGAAGAAATACTTAGATAATAATACACTTATACTTGGTGACTTCAGTCTAGCTCTTTCTATACTCGATAGTTCTTCTAAGCACAACATCTCCAAAGAAACAAGAGCTTTAAATGATACACTGGACCAGATGGATTTCACAGATACCTACAGAACTTTACATCCAAACTCAACTGAATACACATTCTTCTCAAGTGCACATGGAACTTTCTCCAGAATAGACCACATACTGGGTCACAAATTGGGTCTGAACCGATACCAAAAGAATGGGATCGTCCCCTGCATATTCTCAGACCATAATGCCTTGAAATTAGAACTAAATCACAACAAGAAGTTTGGAAGGGCCTCAAACATGTGGAGGTTAAGGACCATCCTTCTAAAAGATGAAAGGGTCAACCAGGAAATTAAGGAAGAATTAAAAAGATTCATGGAAACTAATAAGAATGAAGATACAACCGTTCAAAATCTTTGGGATGCAGCAAAAGCAGTCCTAAGGGGGAAATACATCGCAATACAAGCATCCATTCAAAAACTGGAAAGAACTCAAATACAAAAGCTAACCTTACACATAAAGGAGCTAGAGAAAAAACAGCAAATAGATCCTACACCCAGGAGAAGAAGGGAGTTAATAAAGATTCGAGCAGAACTCAACGAAATCGAGACCAGAAGCACTGTGGAACAGATCAACAGAACCAGGAGTTGGTTCTTTGAAAGAATTAATAAGATAGATAAACCATTAGCCAGCCTTATTAAAAGGAAGAGAGAGAAGACTCAAATTAATAAAATCATGAATGAGAAAGGAGAGATCACTACCAACACCAAGGAAATACAAACGATTTTAAAAACATATTCTGAACAGCTATACGCCAATAAATTAGGCAATCTAGAAGAAATGGACGCATTCCTGGAAAGCCACAAACTACCAAAACTGGAACAGGAAGAAATAGAAAACCTGAACAGGCCAGTAACCAGGGAGGAAATTGAAGCAGTCATCAAAAACCTCCCAAGACACAAGAGTCCAGGGCCAGATGGCTTCCCAGGGGAATTCTATCAAACGTTTAAAGAAGAAACCATACCTATTCTCCTAAAGCTGTTTGGAAAGATAGAAAGAGATGGAGTACTTCCAAATTCGTTCTATGAGGCCAGCATCACCTTAATTCCAAAACCAGACAAAGACCCGACCAAAAAGGAGAATTACAGACCAATATCCCTGATGAACATGGATGCAAAAATTCTCAACAAGATACTGGCCAATAGGATCCAACAATACATTAAGAAAATTATTCACCATGACCAAGTAGGATTTATCCCCGGGACACAAGGCTGGTTCAACACCCGTAAAACAATCAATGTGATTCATCATATCAGCAAGAGAAAAACCAAGAACCATATGATCCTCTCATTAGATGCAGAGAAAGCATTTGACAAAATACAGCATCCATTTCTGATCAAAACTCTTCAGAGTGTAGGGATAGAGGGAACATTCCTCAACATCTTAAAAGCCATCTATGAAAAGCCCACAGCAAATATCATTCTCAATGGGGAAGCACTGGGAGCCTTTCCCGTAAGATCAGGAACAAGACAGGGATGTCCACTCTCACCACTGCTATTCAACAGAGTACTGAGTCCTAGCCTCAGCAATCAGACAACAAAAAGACATTAAAGGCATTCAAATTGGCAAAGAAGAAGTCAAACTCTCCCTCTTCACCAATGACATGATACTCTACATAGAAAATCCAAAAGCCTCCACCCCAAGATTGCTAGAACTCATACAGCAATTCGGTAGCGTGGCAGGATACAAAATCAATGCCCAGAAATCAGTGGCATTTCTATACACTAACAATGAGACTGAAGAAAGAGAAATTAAGGAGTCAATCCCATTTACAATTGCACCCAAAAGCATAAGATACCTAGGAATAAACCTAACCAAAGATGTAAAGGATCTATACCCTCAAAACTATAGAACACTTCTGAAAGAAATTGAGGAAGACACAAAGAGATGGAAAAATATTCCATGCTCATGGATTGGCAGAATTAATATTGTGAAAATGTCAATGTTACCCAGGGCAGTATACACGTTTAATGCAATCCCTATCAAAATACCATGGACTTTCTTCAGAGAGTTAGAACAAATTATTTTAAGATTTGTGTGGAATCAGAAAAGACCCCGAATAGCCAGGGGAATTTTAAAAAAGAAAACCATATCTGGGGGCATCACAATGCCAGATTTCAGGTTGTACTACAAAGCTGTGGTCATCAAGACAGTGTGGTACTGGCACAAAAACAGACACATAGATCAGTGGAACAGAATAGAGAACCCAGAAGTGGACCCTGAACTTTATGGTCAACTAATATTCGATAAAGGAGGAAAGACTATCCACTGGAAGAAAGACAGTCTCTTCAATAAATGGTGCTGGGAAAATTGGACATCCACATGCAGAAGAATGAAACTAGACCACTCTCACCATACACAAAGATAAACTCAAAATGGATGAAAGATCTAAATGTGAGACAAGATTCCATCAAAATCCTAGAGAAGAACACAGGCAACACCCTTTTTGAACTCGGCCACAGTAACTTCTTGCAAGATACATCCATGAAGGCAAAAGAAACAAAAGCAAAAATGAACTATTGGGATTTCATCAAGATAAGAAGCTTTTGCACAGCAAAGGATACAGTCAACAAAACTAAAAGACAACCTACAGAATGGGAGAAGATATTTGCAAATGGCGTATCAGATAAGGGCTAGTTTCCAAGATCTATAAAGAACTTACTAAACTTATTAAACTCAACACCAAAGAAACAAACAATCCAATCATGAAGCGGGCAAAAGACATGAAGAGAAATCTCACAGAGGACGACGTAGACATGGCCAACACGCACATGAGAAAATGCTCTGCGTCACTTGCCATCAGGGAAATACAAATCAAAACCACAATGAGATACCACCTCACACCAGTGAGAATGGGGAAAATTAGCAAGGCAGGAACCCAAAAATGTTGGAGAGGATGTGGAGAAAGGGGAACCCTCTTACACTGTTGGTGGGAATGTGAACTGGTGCAGCCACTCTGGAAAACTGTGTGGAGGTTCTTCAAAGAGTTAAAAATAGACCTGCCCTACGACCCAGCAATTGCACTGCTGGGGATTTACCCCAAAGATTCACATGCAATGAAATGCCGGGACACCTGCACCCCGATGTTTCTAGCAGCAATGTCCACAATAGCCACACTGTGGAAGGAGCCTCGGTGTCCGTCGAAAGATGAATGGATAAAGAAGATGTGGTCTATGTATACAATGGAATATTACTCAACCATTAGAAACGACAAATACCCACCATTTGCTTTGACGTGGATGGAACTGGAGGGTATTATGCTGAGAGAAGTAAGTCAATCAGAGAAGGACAAACAGTGTATGTTCTCATTCATTTGGGGAATATAAATAACAGTGAAAGGGAATATAAGGGAAAGGAGAAGAAAAAGACTCCTAACTCGTGACACGAACTAGGGGTGGTGGAAGGGCAGGAGGGCGGGGGGTGGGGGTGAATGGGTGACGGGCACTGAGGGGGGCACTTGACAGGATGAGCACTGGGTGTTATTCTGTATGTTGGTAAATTGAACACCAATAAAAAATTAATTTATTTTTTAAAAAAAGGAAATTGGAGTGTGGAGGAAAACACAAACAAGGGTATTTTTCCCTCTCTTTCCATCAAGGGGTATTTTCTGACAGTTGGCTGCATCTTCCTCCATTGTTTCAGCTCCCCATCAAGTATCTCCATTGCAATCCCAGATTCCTCCAGCTGGCTTTGGCTTTACCTAATCCCGTGTGTTTCCCCAGCACAGGAGATGGTAGAGGCTTCCTGCTATGACTAATCTGTATTGCTTTGCTACCCTCCATTTGGCTTCTCAGCTCTTTCTGTGTTACCAATTCCCTATGTTAAATTTTCTCTGTTTTATCCTTTTTCACAGTAGCCCCAAGAACTTTAGTGTGAGTTGCACTTCTTAGAAACCCTTTAGTCACTCTATCAGTTTTTGACCTGCAAAAAACTCCCCAGCCCTCTCTACTTTCCTCTCTTTTCTTTCTCCCATCCCCCAAACCTGCTTATTTCTTTTTTTTTTAAGGGGTATAAGTGTTTTTATTTTTAAAGTTTTTATTTTAATTTCAGTTAGTTAACATAATGTTATATTAGTTTCAGGTGTACAATATAGTGATTCAATAATTCCATACATCACCCAGTGCTTATCACAACAGGTGCCTTCCAATCCCCATCACCTATTTAACCTATTTCCCACCCTCTCCCCTCTAGTAAACATCAATTTGTTCTCTATAGGTAGGAGTCTGTTACTTGTTCTCTACCTTTTTTCCATTTCCTCTTTTTTTTTTGTTTCTGGAATTCCACATATAAGTGATATCATATGGTATTTGTCTTTCTCTGACTGATTTATTTTGCTTAGCTTAATACTCTCTAGCTCCACTCATGTTGTTACAAATGGCAAGACTTTGTTCTTTATATGGCTGAATAATATTCCATTGTATAAATATACCATTTTTTCTTTATCCACTCATCAATCAATGGACACTTGGGCTGCTTCCATATCTTGACTATTGTAAATAATGCTGCTACAAACTTAGGGGTGCATGTATCCCTTTGATTTACTGTTTTTTTTTTAATTCATTGGGGAAATACCCAGTGATTGCTGGATCATATGGCAGTTCTATTTTTAACTTCTTGAAACTCCATGCTGTTTTCCACAGTGGCTATACTGCATTTGCATTCCCACCAACAGTGCAAGAGAATTCCTTTTTCCACATATCCTCACTGTCTGTTGTTTCTTCTGTTATTGATTTGCCATTCTGACAGGTGTGAGGTGAGATCTCATTGTAGTTTTGATGTGCATTTCCTTGATGGTAAGTGCAAATGAACACCTTTTCATGTATCTGCTGGCTATCTGGATATCTTCTTTGGAAAAATGTTTTTTCATGTCTTTGGCCCACTTTTTAATTGGGTTGTTAATTTTTCAGGTGTTTAGTTTTATATGTTCTTCATATATTTTGGATACTAACCTTTTATCAGATATGTCATTTGCAAATATCTTTTCTCATTCCATAGGTTGCCTTTTGGTATGTTTATTGTTTCCTTCACTGTGCAGAAATATTTATTTTGATGAAGTACCAATAGTTTATTTTTCTTTGATTTCCCTTGCCTCAGGAGACATATCTACAAAGGAGTTCCTACAGCCAATGTTAAAGAAGTTACTGCCTCGGTTATCCTCTAGGATTTTTATGGTTTCAGATCTCACATTGAAGTAATTAATCCATGTGAATTTATATTGGGGTATGGTATAAGAAAGTGGTTCAGTTTCATTCTTTTGCATGTTGCTGTCTGGTTTTCCCAGCACCATTTGTTGAAGAGACTGGCTTTTTCCCATTGGATATTCTTTCTTGCTTTGTCAAAAACTAATTGACCATAACTGTGGGTTTTCTATTCTGTTCCAATGATCTATGTGTCTATTTTGTGCCTATTTTGATCACTATAGCTTTGTGATATAACTTCACATCCAGAATTGTGATGCCTTCAGCCTTTCTTTTATTTTTCAAGGTTGTGTTGGCTATTCAGGGTCTTTTGTGGTTCCATACAAATTCTAAGATTGTTTGTTGTATTTCTGTGAAAAATCCTGGTGGTATTTTGATAGGAGTTGCATTAAATATGTAGACTGCTTTGGGGAATATAGACATTGAACAGTATATGTTCTTCTAATCCATGAGCATAGAATATCTTTCCATTTCTTTGTGTCTTCTCCAATTTCTTTCATCAGTGTTTTATAGTTCTCAGAGTGCAGGTCTTTCATTTCTTTGGTTAGGTTTATTCCTAGGTATCTTATTATTTTTGGTGCAATTATAAATGAGATTGATTCCTTAATATCGCTTTCTGCTACTACATTGTTGGTGTATAAAACTGCGACAGATTTCTGTATGTTGATTTTGTATCCTGTGACTTTACTGAATTCATGCATCAGCTCTAGTAGTTTTTGGTAGAGGTTTTTTTGGGGGAGGGGAGGGTTTCTATACATGGTATCATGTCATCTGCAAGTAGTGAAAGTTTTGCTTTTTCCTTATTAATTTGGATGACTTATTTCTTTTTGTTGTCTGATTACTGTGGCTAGGACTTCCAATACTATGTTGAAGGAAAGTGGTAAGAGTGGACATCTTTGTCTTGTTCCTGATCTTAGGGGAATAGCTCTCAGGTTTTCTCTGTTGAGGATGATGTTAGCTGTGGGTTTTTTATACATGTTGAGGTATGTTCCCTCTAAACCTACTTTGTTGATGGTTTTTTTTAATCATGAATGGATGTTGTACAATGTCAAATGCCATTTCTGCATCTAATAAAATGACCATGTGTTCCTTACCCTTTCTCTTATTGATGTGATGAATGATGTTGATTGATTTGTGAATATTAAACCACACTTGCAATCTGGGAATAAATCTCACTTGATTATGGTGAATGATTTTTTAATGTATTTCTGAATTCACTTTGCTAGTATTTTTTAAAATATTTTTTAAATAAATTAATTACTTTATTTAAAGCATGATTAGGGGCAGGGCAAAGAGAAAGGGAGAGACTCTCAAGCAGACTGTGGGCTCAGCATGGAGCCCTATGTGGGGCTCAATCTTACAATCCCAAGATCATGACCTGAGCCAAAATCAAGAGTCAGAAGCTTAACTGACTGAGCCAACCAAGGTGCCCCCAGTTTGCTAGTATTTTGTTGAGGTTTTTTGCATCTATGTTTACCAGGAATATTGGCCTACTACAGTCCTCTTTTACAGTGGTGTCTGTATCTAGTTTTAGTATCAGGATCATGCCGGCCTCACAGAGTGAATTTCAAAGTTTCCCTTGTTCTTCTATTTTTTGAAATAGTTTGAGAAATATAAGTGTTAACTCTTTTTTAAATGTTTGGTAGAATTCATCTGTGAAGCCATCTGGTCCTGGACTTTTGTTTGTTGGGAGGTTTTTTTATTGTTGTTTTCTTTAGTTTTGTTTGAGAGAGAGAGAGAGAGAGAACAAGAGCTTGAGTGAGGAGGGAGGGACAGAGGGAGAAAGAGAGAGAATCTTAAGTAGGCTCCATGCCCAGCATGAGCCCAATGTAGGGCTTGATCTCACAATTCTAAAATCATGACCTGAGCTGAAATCAAGAGTTGGACACTTAACCAACTGAGCCACCCAGGGACCCCTGTTGGGGGTTGATTATGGATTCAATTTCCTTGCTGGTTATCAGTCTATTTGAGTATTTTAGTTTTGGTAGTTTATATGTTTCTATGAATTTATCCATTTCCTCTAGCTTGTCTGATTTGTTGGCATTATAGTTTTACATAATTGTCTCTTATAATTATTCATATTTCTGTGGTGTCGGTTGTTTTCTTCTCTCTCGTTTATGATTTTGAGGTTCTTTCTCTTTTATCTTGATAAGTCTGGCTAGAGGTTTATCAATTTTTATTTATTTTCAAAAAAAGACCATCTGGTTTCCTCGACCTGTTCTACTGTTGGTTTTTGTTTTGTTTTATTTTTAGGTTCTATATCATTTATTTCTGCTTTAATGCTATTTCCTTTTTTCTGCTGGTTTGGAGTTTTGTTTTTTGTTCTTTTAGCTCCTTTAGGTGTAAGATTAGGTTGTTTATTTGAGATTTTTCTTGCTTCCTGATGTAGCCCTGTATTGATATAAGCTTCCCTCTTAGAACCACTTTTACTGCATCCCAAAGATTTTGGACCATTGTATTTTCATTTATAATTGTTTCCATGGTTGACCTGTTCATTGTTTTGTAGCATGTTATTTTACCTGGATTTTTTTTTTTTGCACTTTCCAGAATTTTTCATTGGGCCCATTTCTGATTTCATAGCATTGTGGTCAGGAAAGATACATGGTATGACTTTGATCCTCTTGAATTTGTTAAGGCTTGTTTTATGGGCTAAGGTATGATCTATTCTGGAGAATGTTCTGTGTACACTTGAAAAGAATGTGTATTCTCCTGTATTAGGATGGAATGTTCTGAATATATTTGTTAAATCCACCTGGTCTAGCGTGTCATTCAAAGCCATTTGTTTCCTTGTTGATTTTATGTTTAGATGATCTGTCTTTTGATATAAGTAGGGTGTTGGAGTTCCCTGCTATTATTGTATTATTATTGTTTAGTTCCTTTATGTTTCTTATTAACTGTTTTATGTATTGGGGTGTTCCTATGTTGAGTGTATCAATATCTACAATTGTTACATCTTGTTGTTGGGTTGTCCATATAATATTACCCGTCTTTTTCTCTTGCTACAGTCTGTGTTTTAAAGTCTCTTTTGAAAAAAAAATAAAATAAAATAAAGTCTCTTTTGTCTGATACAAGTATTGCTATTCTGGATTTCTTTTGCCATCCATTTGCATGATAAATGTTTCTCCATCTTCTCACTTACAATCTGCAAGTGATTTCAGGTCTAATATGAGCCTTTTGTTGGCAGCATATAAATGTGTTTTATTTTTTAATCCATTTTGTCACATTATATCTTTTGATTGGAGCATTTTGTTCATTTATATTCAAAGAAATTTTTGATAGATATGTATTTATTGCCATTTTAGTATTTGTTTTGTCATTGTTTCAGAAGATTGTCTCTGATATTTTCTTGTCTTTCTCTCTTTCATGGTTTACTGATCTTTTTTAGTAATATATTTGGATTTTTTTCATTATACTTTGCATATTTATTGGTGGCTTTTGACATATGGTTACCATTAGGTTTGTATATAACTTCTTCTGCATATAGCAGAAGTTGATGTTTAAGTTTGAACCCTTTTATTTCTCCTCTCCTCCCCATCTTTTAGATATATATTATGTTCTATATCTTTTCTTTTTTTTGTTCTATATCTTTTCTTTGATGAGTTCCTTGACTGACTTTTTACAGAAATATTGATTTTTACTACTTTTGTGTTTCCTGCTTTTATACTGTCACTATTGGTCTCTCCTTTCCACTCAAAGAGTTCCCTTTAATATTCCTTCCAAGGATGGTTTTGTGGTCATGAATTCCTTTAGTTTTTGTTTATTTGGGAAACTTCTTACCTCTCCTTTTATTCTGAATGATAGCTTTGCTGGTAAGAATACTCTTGGCTGCAGGTTTTTCCCATTCAGCACTTTGAATATATTATGCCACTATCTTCTGGCTCAGAAAGTTTCTGTTGAAAAAATCTGCTAGCTATATGGGCTTTCTCTTATAAGTTACTGACTTGTTTTGCTTTACGTTTTTCTTTATCACTGTATTTTTCCAATTTAACTAAAATATGTCTTGGTGTTGGCCTGCTTTTGTTGACTTTAATGGGAGTTTTCTGTGCCTCCTGGATCTGGATATCTGTTTCCTTCCCCAGATTAGGGAGGTTTTCAGCTATTATTTCTTGAAAACTTTTCTGCCCCCTTTTTTCTCTCTTCTTCTTCTGAGATTCCTATAATATGAATGTTATTACATTTGATGGAGTCACTGAGTTCCCTATGTCTATTCTCATTTTGGTTAATTCTTCTTTATCTCTTTTGTTCAGCTTGAGTGCTTTCGATTATTTTGTCTTTTAAGTCACAAATTCATTCCGCAGCTTCTTCCATCCTGATGTTCATTCCATCAAGCACTTTTCTCATTTTGTTTACTGAGCCCTTTATCTCTGTTATATTATTCCTTATTTCTGTGTTAAGGGTCTCACTCATTTCCTCCACTCTTTTCTCAAGTCTAGTGAGTATCCTTATGATCATTGCTTTCAATTCTCTTTCGGGCATGTTATATCTGTTTGACTTAGATCTCCTTCTTTGGCCTTGTCCTGTTCTTTTTTGGAATAAATATCTCTGTCCTCTCATTTTGTCTGTCTCTTGGTATCTGCTTCTGTGTGTTCAAAAAGTCAGCTATGTCTTATACTCTTGAAAGTAATGACTTCATGAAAAAGAGGTCCTAGAGTGCCCTGCAGTGCAGTATCCTCTGTTCACAAGAATCCAGCATTTCAGGAGAGTATCCTATGTGTGTTGCTTATGTCCTGCTATTGTGTGAGTCACTTATCCTTTCAGTGCAGTCATCTGCACTGACTCTACCCATTGTGTTCTGTGCTTTCTCTCTGTGGTATTAGTGGGACCCAGGCAGGCCAGCTCTGAGTAGGTTTGCCGACCAGGGAACTTGGGAGTGGAGCAGGGTTGTTAGCAACATTTGCTCTGGGCCATTAGTCCTATGCCAGATCCCCTGAAGCATTGCAGTGACTGGGGAACGTGCGCCAGGTTGGCCAGGAGTGCCAGACTGGGTGTGGCATGAGTGATGGCTGGGTGTGGCAGCAGTTGTGCACCTAGTGGCTGGTTGAGGCATGGGCATGACCTTGATGAAATTTGCCCTGAGCCCAGGGCCAAGGCTATCAGTCTTGTGGACAAGTCCTCAGGAGAACTCGTGGGTATTGCATATTGCTGGCAGGTTGGATAGCAAATACTGTGCAGCCCCGCCTCTCACAGATGGCTCTGTGTTTATGCTGGGTGGTGGAGGATGAAAATGGCACCTGCCAGCTACCTCATTTATAGAGAAGTCCCCCAATATGCTCTGAAATCAGTATGAACAGATCTCTACCTAGTTTGCCCCCAGTGTTGTGTAAACTGCCATTTTTATGTTGCCTCTCTGCACACGCTGCCTTCTCTTTAAAGGGCAGTGGCCCAGTTCTCACTTGCCCTCCAGGCTCAACCACTGCTGAGTCAGCTGACTTTTAAAGCTCCAGGCTTCATGTCTCACTGATTTTACAAACTCATAGAATTTGGTCCCTCCATTTTTAAAGCTAAACATTATGGGGATTAATCCTCCTCATGTGAGCTCCCTTGTGCAAGGGCTCATTTCTCTGCCCTCTCCACTTGTGCAGCCCCTTTCCTCCTGTGAGCAGCCTCCCTCCAACTTTCTGACCTTCCTAATCGTTCAGATGCAGCTTCTTCTCTATATATAGTTGTTCTGTCAGTCTTCAGGTTGCTCTCAGGTTTTTGATTTGAATGTGGATGAAATCTAGTTGTAAACGTGGGACAGAAGAGGCTTAAGGTCCTCCGATCCTGCCATCTTCCCAAGCTCTGGAAAATTTTTTCTGTTTTAAATATCTAGAGTGTTTTTTTTCTTTGATTCCAATGCCTACAGTGACTTGACTGTGACTGTGCTACATTCTTTCCAAAAATAATGTTAGACTTTGAAATAATGTTGAGCCAGGAACTCCTCCCACATGAGTTAGACCTGGCCTCTCAGGTTTCACTTTCAAAAAGAGTATGTCTTAAGGACTAGAATATTTTCCTGTGACTGTTGATGCAGATGATGTTTTATTTATTTGGTTTTAAACTTATTGAGAGACCAGGATGCCTTCTTCATAGCATTGAAGCTCTTTTTCTGGATATCCAAGATGTGTTAATAAAAGAATGGACAATGAAATTCCTCATTGTATTTTTTCTGGGACTATTGGGTAAGATGCACACTCTTACTCTCTGAGATCAAAGACACTAATGGACCGTGTAAGCCTGGAGGTGACAGAGGCTGTCTTTATAATCAGAAATCCAGGGACAAAAGCTAGCAAAGATAAAAGCAGAGCCAAGAGATAACTTTCTACACAGATACTTGGTGATATCATTTGACATCTGTATCAACTTGTACCTGTACCTGGCTAGTTATACTTATGCACTTCTTCTTTTATCTTACACTACTTTTGGTGGGTATTCTGGCACTAAAACTGAAAGAGTCCTGACTGTGGCACTCAAACTTTTACATTTTAAATGTCACTTTAAGAACACTTTCATGCAAATAGACCAGAGAAATTTAGATATGTTTACACTAGGTGAAGTCACAAAATTTACAAAGATGTACAAATATTTTCAAAGATGTGAATTCAGATTTCAATTTCAAAGATGTAAGGCGATTATAATTTTATGCCTCTCTCTGCCTTCCATACTACAATTCACAAATTTATGGAAGGTCACAAGTAAGTTACAGAGGTTAAACCTATTTGACTTGCCTGTATTTGATCTAGAACACATTCCATTTTTTTCCCCTGGGTCCTCTGGAGATTTTCCTTGATGATGATTTGGACTTCCTGAAAATAGTCCAGGGTTTGTTATCAGAAGTCACATATAGCACCATCAAGGACCAACACCATAAAGAGTGCACAAGGATTAAGTAAAGAGAAAAGATAACTGTGGTCTAATATAATCCTGTCCAGAGTCTCTGAGTTCATATTCTTTGATTTTGAGGAGTAAATGTAACAAAATATAAAGAACATGGGATTTATAATCACATAGGCCTATTTTCCAGTTCTACTTTTGCCATTTCCTAATTGGGTAGCCCTTAAAAAAATGACTTCACTTCTCTGAGCCTCAGTTCTTCCAACTACAAAATGAAGAATGTACCCTACAAGTTTGTCTGTGAAGAGTAAATAAAATGTCAACACCTATGATTGAGGTGGCTGCACTGACTTTCTAACAAGTATCCCTGTTATTCTTGCTCCCTACTGTTCATTGCCCACACAGTAACCAGAAAATTAAATAATTTGAAATAAATAAATTTAATAACATTTAATTCTATTGAGTTATAATTCACATGCAATAAATAATTCAGTTCAATAGTACAATTTGAAGGCATGACTTCTTAGGTTTTGACAGATGTATGCATCCAAGAGACCACTACCAGTCAGATACAAAACATCTTCATCATTCTCAAAAGATTCCTCATGCCCTTTATTGGTCCATTCCTCACTTCAATCCCAGCCCCACAACCAAAGTGACTTTTTAAACATGTAACTCAGATCATGCTACTTCTCTATTTCATAAACTACAGTAGCTTCCTACCCCTAAGGAAATTAAATTCCTTACCATGTCCTTTCATGATCCCTAGTGTTATAAATTTTGCTATCTTTTCCTCTCTTCCTATCACTTACTGTATTCCAGCCACACTGATCACTTCTGTGTTCATAGAACCTGCCAAGCCCTTTCTCACCTCCAGGCCTTTGCTGTTTCTTCTATTTGACACCCTCTTCCCTCAATTGTAATCATCTTACTGGCTTGTTATCTTTTAGGTTTCAGTTTAAATGCCACTCCCTCAGAGAAATATCCTATGACCATTCATGGAAAATAGATTCCTTTAATTACCTTTCTTTTTCAATACTTTATTTCTTTCACAGCCCTCATTTATTTGCTTACATGGTATCTGTCTCATTTAGTTGACTATTGTCTCCATAATATAGAGATCATAAATCTCTTGTTACCCATTGTATCCTCAGTGCCTAGGACATAATAAGCACTCAAAAAATATTTGTTGCATGACTTACTGATGCATTAACACACCTAAAAGCATGCCTGGCACATAACATGTATGGAATAAATATTTGTTTCCTCTGACAAGCCCTATCTCATCTTCCCTAATGTATTAAAGGCCATATATTAAAAAATCAAAGCTAATATCATATTCAATTGTGAAAAGCCAAAAGTTTTACCCTTAAGATAAAAAAAGACAAAAATGCCAGCTCTTACCAGTTCTTTTTTTTTAAAGATTTTATTTATTTATTCATGAGAGACAGAGAGAGGGAGAAAGAGGCAGAGACACAGGCAGAGGGAGAAGCAGGCTCTATGCAGGGAGCCTGATGTGGAACTCAATCCAGGGTCTCCAGGATCAGGCCCTGGTCTGAAGGTGGTGCTAAACCACTGAGCCACCCAGGCTGCCCTAGCTTTTACCAGTTCTTATCAAAATTGTATTGAAAACTGAAGTCAGAGCAATGAGACACACACACAAAAAGAAATTTTAAAAATCTTATTTTCCAATAAAAATTTGAAAAATATTTGAAAAATTATGTTTGCAGATGACATGATCATTCATATAGAAAGCCCTAAAACTGCCCTCCCAACACAACACATACACACACACACACACACAAACACACACACACAAATTGCTCTTAAGGCTCATAAATGAATTCAGCAATGTTGCTGGATACAAAATCAACAAAGAAAAATCTGTTGCATTTTATACACTAGCAAAAATTCAAAAAAGAAATTAAGAAACTATTCTATTTAAAATAGCATTTAATATAATAAAAATACTTGGGGATCAATTTAACTAAAAAACAAAAGACTTATACATTGAAAACTATAAAACATTGCTGAAAGGAATTAAAGATGTAAATAAATGGAAAGATAACCTGGGTTAATCAGTTGGTAGACTTAAAATTGTTATGATGACAACAGTATCCAAAGTGATCTACACATTCAATACAACCCCTGTCAAAATCTCAACAGAATTTTTTGCAAAAAAGGAATTCATCCTAAAACTTACATGGACTCAAGGAACCTTAAATAGCCGAAACACTCTAAAAAGAAGAAAACCTTACCACAAAGGTACAGTAATCAAAACACTGTGGTACTGGCATAAGAACAGATATATAGACCAGTGGTATAGAATAGAAAGCCCAGAAATAATCCCTTGTATATATGGTCATTTCATTTTTGACTTGGGTACCAAGACCATTCAATGGAGAAAGGACAATCATTTCCACAAATGCTGTTGAAAAATGAAGGTATCCATATGCAAAAGAATGAAGCTGGACCCAGGAGATCTGGGTGGCTTAGTGGTTAAGCAAGCATCTGCCTTTGGCTCAGGTCATGATCCTGGAGTCCTGGGATCGAGTCCTACATCAGGCTCCCCTCAAGTAGTCTGCCTCTCCTTCCACCTCCACCTATGTTTCTGCCTCTCTCTGTGTATCTCATGAATAAAGAAAAAAAAATTAAGTTGGGCCCTTACTTTATGCCATATATAAAAATTAACTCAAAATAGATAACAGGGAGATCTCTGGGTGGCTCAGCGGTTTAGCGCCTGCCTTTGGCCCAGGGCGCAATCCTGGAGTCCCGGGATCGAGTCCCACGTCAGGCTCCCAGCATGGAGCCTGCTTCTCCCTCCTCCTGTGTCTCTGCCTCTCTCTCTCTCTCTCTCTCTCTCTCTCTCTGTGTGTGTGTGTGTGTGTGTCTAAAATAAATAAATAAATAAATAAATAAATAAATAAATCTTAAAAAAATAGATAACAGACCTAAATGTGAGGGCTAAACCTATAAAGTTCTTAGAAGACAAAGGGTAAAATCTTTATGACATTAGATTTGGTAATGATTTCTTGGGTATGACACTAAAAGTACAGGCAACAAAAGAAAAAATAGATAAATCAGTCTTCATCAAACTTAAAAACCTTTGTGCATCAAAGGATACTGTCAAGAGAATGAAAAGACAACCTACCAAATGAGAGAAAATATTTACAAATCATATATCTGATTAGGAATTGATATCCACAATATATAAAGATATTCAACTCAACAACAAAAGAAACTAAGAACCCAGATTGAAATGGGCAAAAGACTTGAGTAACATTTCTCAAAGAATATATACAAATCTCTAACAAGCAAAAAAAAATGCTCCCTTCCGACAAACATTATATGGTCTCATTCATTTGGGGAATATAAATAATAGTGAAATAGAAGGGAAGGGAGAAGAAATGTGTGGGAAATATCAGAAAGGGAGACAGAACATGAAGACTCCTAACTCTGGGTAATGAACTAGGGGTGGTGGAAGGGGAGGAGGGCAGGGGGTAGGGGAATGGGTGATGGGCACTGAGGGAGGCACTTGATGGGATGAGCACTGGGTGTTATTCTGTATGTTGGTAAATTGAACACCAACAAAAAATAAATTTAATATTAAAAAAAAGATGCTCCCTTCCATTAATCATTAGAAAAATACAAATTGAAACCACAATGAAATACCATTTAACAGCCATTAGGAGGACTATTCTGAAAAATAGGACATAACAAGTGTTGGCAAGGACATGGAAAACTTGGAAGTTTTGTGCATCACTTGTGGGAAAATAAAATGGGGGAAGCAGCTGTGTAACATAATTCAGTGGTTCTTAAACATAGAACTGCCATATATGTTATATGACTACAACATCATTCACAATAGTCAAAATGTGCAAATAACCTAAATGTTCAATAAAAGATGAATGGATAAACAATGTGGTAAGTACATATAATTGAATATTATTCAGCCTTAAAAACTAACAACATTCTGATATATGCTATAACATCAATGAACCTTGAAAATATTACACCAAGTGAAGTCAGACACAAAAAGACAAATATTGTATGATTCCATATTTTTTTATGATTCCATTTCTATAAGGTACTTAGACTAGGTAAATTTATAGAGCTAGAAAGTAAAATAGAGGTTACCATTGGCAGAGAGGAGGGAGGAATAGGGAATTATTGTTTAATGGATACAAAGTTTCTGTTTGGGAGGACAAAAATGTTCTGGAAATAGATACTGGTGATGATTGCACAAAATTGCAAACGTACTTCATGCCATTGAGTTGTACACTTAAAATGGTTAAAATCATAAATTTTATATTATGTATATTGCCACAAAAAGAAAATGCAAAAGAACTAAGCTAACTTGAAAAAAATAAACAGATAAAGGTATACCATGCTATCATTAATCAAAGAAAGCTGGAACAACTATATTAATTTCAGACAAAGAAGACTTCAAAAGAAGGAAAATTACCAGGGATAAAGAAGGGAATAACATAATGATAAAGGAGCCAATTCTCCAAGAAGGCATAATAATCCTTAATATGTATGTGTCTAACAACAGTATCAAATGTACAAGGCAAAACTGATAGAACTGCATGGAGAAATAGACAAAACCCACTATTGTGGTTGCAGACTGTAACAGACTTCTTTCAGTAATTGATATATCAAGCAGGCAGAAAATCAGTGAGGATATAGTTGAACCGAACAGTACCATCAGTCAATAAAATCTAATTGACATTTATAGAACACTTCAATCAACAAGAGCAGAACGCACATTCTTATCAAGTTCACATGGAACATTCACCAATTCAGACTAAATTATGGGTCATAAAACACACTTACTCAAATTTTTAAAATAGAAATCATACTAAGTATAATCTGAGTCCCTAGTGGAATTAAACTTAAAATCAATAACAGAAAGATAGCTGGAAAAATCCCAAAATATTTAGAGATTAATCAACATATTTCTAAATAACAAATGGATCAAAGAAATTGAAGAGAAAATTTAAAACCTTTTAGATTAAATGAACATAAAAATACATCTTATCAGAATTTGCTGATGCAGGAAAATTTAGAGGGGGAATTTGTAGCATTAAATTAATATATTAGAAAAAATATAAAACCAACAATATAAGCTTCTACCTACAAAACTAAAGAAAGCAGAGCAGTTTAAGCCTAAAGTAAGCAGACAAAAGAAATAATGGAACAAAAGCATAAATAAATAAAATTGAAAACAGGAAAATAATACAGAAAATCAACAAAACTAAAGCTTTTTTGAGAAGGTAAATATGAACAATAAAGCTCTAGCCAAAATGACCAAGATAAAAAGAGAAGATACAAATTTTCAATATAAGACACAAGAGATGGGTTGTCACTACTGATCCCATGGATATTAAAAGGATAATAAAAGGCAAGATGGTGGAAGAGTAGGAGTCCTCAACTCACCTGGTCCCACAAACTTACCCAGATAACTTTCAAAACATCCTGAACACCTACAAATTCGACCTGGGATTTAAAGGAGAACAGCTGTAATGCTACAGAGAGAAAGTTTTTGTTTCTAACAAGGTAGGAAGGCGGGGAAAAAATAAATAAAAAAGATTAAAGTCGGGGAGGGGAACCATGAGTAGTCAGGCTAAAGTGGAGCAGAGAAACCCTCTAGGACAGAAAGACCAGCCCTGGAGAAGTGGGTACTATAAAAATCCGCGCCAGTTTTTTCCCAGACAGAAAAGTGCTTAGCAGGGAAATCAGGCAAAATCCCAGGAGGGGCACTGAAGCCTCAAGATTTCTGAAATCACTATAAAAGGAGGGGCGCCTGGGGAAAACCTCACCACAAACCACAGTCAGATGTCGGTAAAGGGCTGGAGTGCCGCAGCCCTCCAGGGCATTTGGGAGAAGCCAGTCCATTAGGCAGGTGGGCTCCAGGCGGAGGTGGCTGAGCCTCATTCCCTTGAGGAGAGGCAGCCCACAGGAGCGCAGTTCCAGCGGCAGAGGGCCCTGGACCCCAGGGCACCCAAGAGGACAAAGCTGGAGATCCTGTGTTCCCTCTGGGACAGGCGGAAGTGGGGAGGGCACAGGACAGCGAGAATTCTCCTGCCATTGGCACCCCCAAGCTGTGCATATCAGCGCACCCACACCAGCCCCCAGGAGCTTCTAGGCCAGTACGGACTGGAAGACTGCGGTTAGTTACTTGCAGGGAGCTCGACCCCAGAGCTGGAAATCTGGCCGCTGCCATTGTGCTTTTTTCTCTTTGTTTCACTGTATGCCTGGGAGAGGGGGGCCACCAGGGAACAAAGGCCTCATGGGGTAAACAGCTCACACTGAGCCCAGCACCTGGCAAGGGGCAGGGTATCTCTGCCCAGGCACACGCAACTGAGAATCAGCACAGCAGGCCCCTCCCCCAGAACTGCTGGAAGTACAAGGGAAGAGCAACTTTACTGAACAAGCAGCCCTGGAAAAGCTCCAGGACTGAGGGAAAATAGTATATAAAACCGGAGGGTCCTTTTTGTTCTTTTTCCATTATGACTCATTTTTATATCAGACTAAAGATTTCCAATATTTTTTTCTCTTTTCCCACATTAACTATGATATTTTACTTGCTCTTCATTTTTAATGTTTTTTTTCCTTTTTGAATATCATATTTCTACAATTACATATCTTAGATATATTTTTCACTTCTGGATTGCCTTTAGCATGTTCAATTTAATTTTGGGAGATATACGAGATATGTTTTTTTGTGTGTTTTTTTTTTGTTTTTTTTCTGGCTTGTTTTGTACTATAAAGGTGGAAGTTAATACCTTCTAAAGCACGACCAGTATACACCCAGAACCAAGTGGAATACCGTGCTAGTTCATTCTGTGAGATTATATTCATTCCTCCTTCCCATTCTGCCCCACTCTTTTATCTAGTTTATGTTTCAGTGGTCAATGTTGTGGCTATCTATAAGTATTGCTGGTTTGTATAAATTGGGGATTGAGCATCTTCTAACATAAAGAACAAAATACACTCAGAACGAAGAGGATCACCTTCTTCACCCCTCAGGTAGACTATATTTTCTCTCCACTACGACTTTTGCACCACCACCCTCTCCCAGCGCCCCCTCCCCTTTTTCTTTTTTCTTTTTCCTCTTTTCTTTACTTTTTTCTTTTTCTTTTTTCTTCTTCTTTGTGATTTTCGGCCTTTTATTTTTACTACTTTGTTTTAAAATTTGTTTTTCACTTTAGTGGTCCTTTTGTTTTATTTTATTCTGATTTTCTTTTTCATTTTCTGGTCTCTGACCTCTGCAGAACCATCTAGGGTGTATTTTACTTAGGTAGTGGTTGATATTTTTGACTCAGTCTTCCCATACACCCACTCTGCACTGGACAAAATAACTGGAAGGAACAATACACCAAAAAGAAAGAACCGGAAAGAGTACTCTCTGCCACAGAGTTACAAAATATGGATTTCAATATGATGTGAGAAAGTCAATTTAGAAGCACAATTATAAAGCTACTGGTGCCTCTGGAAAAAAAACTCTAGACTTCATTACTGCAGAATTGAGATCTAATCAGGCCTAAATTAAAAATAGATTAAATGAGATGCAATCCAAACTGGATGTCCTAACAGCTAGGGTTAATGAGGTGGAAGAAAAAGTGAGTGACATAGAAGACAAGTTGATGGCAAGGAAGGAAGCTGAGAAAAAAGAGAAAAACAAGAGACCAAGAGGAGAGGTTAAGGGAAATAAATGATAGCCTGAGAAGGAAGAATTTGTGTATAATTGGGGTTCTAGAAGAGGCCGAGAGGGAGAGGGAAACACAAAGTATATTTGAACAAATCATAGCTGAGAACTTCCCTAATCTGGGGAGGGAAACAGGCATTCAGATCCAAGAGATAGAGAGTACCCTCACACACACACACAAAAAAAATCAATAAAAACCATTCAACATCTCAACATCTAATAGTGAAACTTGCAAATTCCAAAGATAAAGAGAAAATCCTGAAAGCAGCAAGAGACAAGAGATTCTTAACAGGGAAAATATCAGATTAATATCAGACCTCTCCACAGAGACCTGGAAGGCCAGAAAGTGCTGGCAGGATATATTTAGCATACAAAATGAGAAGAATATGCAGCCAAGAATACTTTATTCAGCAAAGCTGTCATTCAGAATAGAAGGAGAGATAAAGAGCCTCCAAGATATGCAGAAACTGAAACAATATATGACCACCAAACAAACTTTGCAAGAAATATTAAGGGAGACTGTTAAAGAAAAAGGAAGCCCAAACATATAATCCACAAAACCAGGACTGAATAGGTATTACCATGACACTAAATTCATGTCTTTCAATAGTTATTCTGAATGTGAATAGGCTAAATGATCCTATCAAAAGACTCAGGGTATCAGACTGGATAAAACAGCAAGACCCATCTATATGCTGTCTAGAAGAGACTCGTTTTAGACCTAAGGACACCACCAGCCTGAAAATGAAAGGTTGGAGAACAATTTACCATTCAAATGGTCCTCAAAAGAAAGCTGGGGTAGCAATCCTCATATCAGAGAAGTTAATTTCAAAGACTGTGGTAAGAGATGCAGAGGGACACTATATCATACTCAAAGGGTTTATACCACAAGAAGACCGAAAAATTATGAATATTTATGTGAGCTTCCAAGGATATCAATCAATTAATAACCAAAGTAAAGAGATACTTAGATAATAATGCACTAATAGTAGAAGACTTCAACACGGCACTTTCTGCAAATGACAGATATTCTAAGCAGAACATCACCAAAGAAACAAGGACCTTAAATGATACATTGGGCCAGATGGATTTCACAGATATCTACAGAACTTTCCATCCAAACACAACTGAATACACATTCTTCTCAAGTGCACATAGAACGTTCTCCAGAATACACCACATACTGGGTCACAAATCAGGACTCAACTGATGCCAAAAGATTGGGATTGTCCTCTGCATATTTTCAGACCACAATGCTTTGAAACTAGAACTCAATCACAAGAAGAAACCTGGAAGAAATGGAAACACATGGAGGTTAAAGCGCATCCTACTAAAAGATGAATGGGTCAACCAGGATATTAGAGAAGAATTAAAAAGATTCATGGAAACTAATGAAAATGAAGATATAACTGTCCAAATCTTTGGGATACAGCAAGAGCAGTCCTAAGAGGGAAATACATCCCAATACAAGCATCCCTCAAAAAATTGGAAAAAAACTCAAACACAAGAGCTAACATCACACTTAAAGGAACTGGAGAAAGAACAGCAAGTAAAACCTACAACAAGCAGAAGAGACTTAATAAAGATTCGAGCAGAACTCCATGAAATAGAGACCGGAAAAACTATAGAACAGATCAATAAAACCAGGAGTTGGTTCTTTGAAAGAATTAATAAGATAGACAAACCATTAGACAGCCTTATTAAAAACAAAAGAGAGGGCAGCCCGGATGGCTCAGCGGTTTAGCACCACCTTCAGTCCAGGGTGTGATCCTGGAGACCCGGGATCCAGTCCCATGTCGGGCTCCCTGCGAGAAGCCTGCTTCTCCCTCTGCTTGTGTCTCTGCCTCTCTCTGTGTGTATCTCTATGAATAAATAAAGTATTTTTAAAAAATAAAATAATAAAAATAAAAACAAAAGAGAAAAGATTCAAATTCTTAAAATCCTGAATGAAAAAGGAGAGATAACAAACAATACCAAGGAAATACAAATGATTTTAAAAACACATTATGAAGAGCTATATGCCAATAAATTAGGCAATCTAGAAAAAATGGATGCATTTCTGGAAAACCACAATACCGAAACTGGAACAGGAAGAAACAGAAAACCTGAATAAGCCAACAACCAGGGAGGAAATTGAAGCAGTCATCAAAAACCCCCCAAGACACAAAAGTCCAGGGCCAGATGGCTTCCCAGGGGAATTCTATCAAACGTTTAAAGAAGAAACAATACCAATTCTACTAAAGCTGTTCCAAAGGATAGAGAGGGATGGAATACTTCCAAACTCGTTCTATGAGGCCAGCATTACCATGATTCCAAAACCAGACCAAGGTCTCACCAAAAAGGAGAATTACAGATCAATATCCCTGACGAACACAGATGCAAAAATTCTCAACAAGATACTAGCCAATAGGATCCAACAGTACATTAAGAAGATTATTCACCATGACCAAGTGGGATTTATCCCCGGGATGCAAGGTTGGTTCAACACTTGTAAAACAATCAATGTGATAGATCATATCAACAAGAGAAAAAAGAACCATATGATCCTCTCAATAGATGCAGAGAAAGCATTTGCCAAATACACCATCCATTCCTGATCAAAACTCTTCAGATTGTAGGGATAGAGGGAACATTCCTTAGCATGTTAAAAGCCATCTATGAAAAGCCCACAGCAAATATCATACTCAATGGGGAAAAACTGAGAGCCTTTCCCTTAAGATCAGAAACATAACAGGGATGTCAACTCTCACCACTGTTATTTAACATAGTACTAGATAGAAGTCCTAGCCTCAGCAATCAGGCAACAAAAAGAAATAAGGCATTCAAATTCACAAAGAAGAAGTTAAACTCTCCCTCTTCACAGATGGCATGATACTGTATGTAGAAAACCCAAAGCCTCCACCCCAAGATTGCTAGAACTCACACCGCAATTCAGCAATGTGAAACGATACAAAATCAATGTCCAGAAATCAGTGGCATTTCTATACACTAACAATGAGACTGAAGAAAGAGAAATTAAGGAGTCAATCCCATTTACAATGGCCCTCAAAAGCATAAGATACCTAGGAATAAATCTAAGCAAAGAGGTAAAGGATCTATACCCTGAAAACTACAGGACACTTCTGAAAGAAATTGAGGAAGACACAAAGAGGTGGAAAAATAGCCCATGCTCATGGATTGGAAGAATTAATATTGTGAAAATATCAATGCTACCCAGGGCAATTAACACATTCAATACAATCCCTATCAAAATACCATGGACTTTCTTCACAGAATTGGCACAAGTCCTCTTAGGATTTGTGTGGAATCAGGAAAGACCCCAAATAGCCAGGGGAATATTGAAAAAAAAAAAAAGAACAGAGCCAGGGGCATCAAATGCCAGATTTCAAGCTGTATTAAAAAGCTGTTAAAAAAAAAAAAAGCTGTGATCATCAAGACAGTGTGGTTCTGTCACAAAAACAGACACATAGATCAATCGAACGTAATACAGAACCCAGAAATGGGTCCTCAACTCTATGGTCATCTGATATTCGACAAAGCAGGAAAGACTATCCGCTGGAAAAAGGACAGTCTCTTAAATAAATGGTGCTGGGAAAATTGGACAGCCACATGCAGAAGAATGAACCTAAACCATTCTCTTACACCATACACAAAGATAAACCCAAAATGGATGAAAGATCTAAATGGGAGACAAGAATCCATCAAAATCCTAGAGGAGAACACAGGCAGCACCCTTTTTGAACCTGTCCACAGCTACTTCTTCCAAGATATATCTATGAAGGCAAAGGAAACAAAAGCAAAAAATGAACTATTTGGGACTTAACCAGGATAAAAAGCTTCTTCACAGCAAAATAAACAGTTGACAAAACTAAAAGGCAACCTACAGAATGGGAGAAGATATTTGCAAATGACCTATCAGATAAAGGGCTGGTATCCAAGATCTATAAAGAACTTATTAAACTCAACAGCAAAGAAACAAACAATCCAATCATGAAATGGGCAAAAGACATGAACGGTAATTTCACCAAAGAAGACATACATATGGCCAACAAACACATGAGAAAATGCTCCACATCACTTGCCATCAGGGAAATACAGATCAAAACCACAATGAGATACCATCTCACACCAGTGAGGATGGCAAAAATTAATACAGGAAATAACAAATGTTGGGGAGGATGTGGAGAAAGGGGAACCCTCTTGCACTGTTGGTGGGAATGCAATCTGGTACAGCCACTCTGGAAAACAGTGTGGAGGTTCCTCAAAGAGTTAAAAATAGAGCTACCCTATGACCCAGCAATTGCACTACTGGTATTTACCCCAAAGATACCGATGTAGTGAAATCTCAGGCCCCTGCATCCCAATGTTTATAGCAACAAAGTCCACAATAGCCAAACTGTGGAAGGGGCCTCGATGTCCTTCAACAGATGAATGGATAAAGAAGATGTGGTGTATATATACAATGGGATATTACTCAGCCATTAGAAAGGACCAATACTCACCATTTGCTTCGACATGGATAGAACTGGAGGGTATTATGCTGAGTAAAGTAAGTCAATCAGAGAAGGACAATCATCATATGGTTTCACTCACAGGGGCCGTATTTCTTATAAGGGATTATAAGGGAAAATGAGTGGGAAAAATTAGAGAGGGAGACACACCACGAAATACTCCGAACTCTGGGATACGAATAAAGGGTTGTGGAATGGGAGGTGGGCGGGGGAATGGGGTGACTGGGTGATGGGCACTGAGGAGGGCACTTGATGGGATGAACCCTGGATGTTATACTATATGTTGGCAAATCGAACTTCAATTTAATAAATAAATAAATAAACATGAAAATTAAAAATAAAACAAGGATAAGAAAAGAATAATATAAACATTTCTGTGCCTACAACTTGATAACTTAGATGAGATGGACCAACTTCTTGAACGATAAATTACAAAAATCATACAAGAAATAAATAACCTGTGTAGGCCAGTTTCTATCGGACAATTTGAATCAATAATAACATTGCAAAAAAGGAATTACCAGGCACAGACTGTTTCACTGGTAAATTCTACCAAACATTTAAAGAAGAAATGATTCCAAGTCTCTGCATTCAATTTCAGAAAATAAAACCAAGCACTTCTTAACTCAAATGATAAGGCCAGCATTACCCTAATATCAATACCAGATGAAGACATCACAAGAAAAAATTACGGACCAATATCTTTGATGAATACAGATGTGAAAATCCTCTATAAAATGTAAGCAAATCAAATCCAAAAATGCATAAAATGAATTATACACCACAACCAAGTGATATTTATTCCAGGTATGCAAGGTTAGTTCAACATTTGAAAACCAAATAATAATCAGTCACATCAACAAGCAAAAGAAGAAACATGATATAATCATAAAATCAATGCAGAAAAAGCATTTCAAAAAATCAAAACCTATTCATAATAAAAACTCTCAGCAAACTAAGAAAAGTTCTCCAATTTGATTTTAAAAATCTACAATAATTCTGCAGCTAATATCATACTTAATGGTAAGAAACCAAATGCTTTCTCCTTAAAACCAGGAACAAGGCAAGGATGTACCCTCTCATCACTCACATTTAACATTGTACTGAGTGTCCTAGCCAGTGCAATAAGAGAGGGAAAGCAACTAAAAGTATACAAATTGGGAAGGAAAAAAAAAACTATCCATGTTCACAGATGACATTATTGTCCGTATAGAAAGCTTCAAAGAATAGAAAAAAGACTCTCCTGGAACTAACATATACAAAATTTGTCTGCTTTCCTATGCTAGAAATAGGCAATTAGAATTTGAAGTTAAAAATACAGTAGCATTTTAAAAAAGAAAAAAAAACATAATACTACTTGCAATGACATAAAAAAAGAGAAATACTTAGGTATTGGATATGGTATAAGAAGGTGGTCCAGTTTCATTCTTTTGCATGTTGCTGTCCAGTTGAAGAGACTGGCTTTTTCCCATTGGATATTCTTTCTTGCTTTGTCAAAAACTAATTGACCATAACTGTGGGTTTTCTATTCTGTTCCAATGATCTATGTGTCTATTTTTGTGCCACCACCATACTATTTTGATCACTACAGCTTTGTAATATAACTTCACATCCAGAATTGTGATGCCTCCAGCCTTTCTTTTCTTTTTCAAGGTTGCGTTGGCTATTCAGGGTCTTCTGTGGTTCTATACAAATTGTAGGATTGTTCTAGTTCTGTGAAAAATACTGGTGGTATTTTGATAGGGGTTGCATTAAATGTGTAGATTGATTTGGGGAATATAAACATTGAACAATATTTGTTTTTCCAATCCATGAGCACAGAATGTCTTTCCATTTCTTTGTGTCTTCTCCAATTTCTTTCATCAGTGTTTTATAGTTTTCAGAGTGCAGGTCACCTCTTTGGTTAGGTATCTTATTTTTGATGGAAATATAAATTAGATTGATTCCTTAATATCACTTTCTGCTACTACATTGTTGGTGTATAAAACAGCAACAGATTTCTGTATGTTGATTTTGTATCCTGTGACTTTACTGAATTCATGTATCAGCTCTAGTAGTTTTTGGTGGAGGTTTATTTTGGGGGGGGGTTCTATACATGGTATCGTGTCATCTGCAAGTAGTGAAAGTTTTGCTTCTTCCTTATCAATTTGGATGAATTTTATTTCTTTTTGTTGTTTGATTGCTGTGGCTAGGACTTCCGATACTATATTGAAGGAAAGTGGTAAGAGGAGACATCTTTGTCTTGTTCCTGACCTTAGGGGAATTGCTCCCAGTTTTTCTCTGTTGAGGATGATGTTAGCTGTTTTCATACATAGACTTTGTTATGTTGAGGTATGTTCCCTCTAAACCTACTTTGTTGAAGGTTTTTATTATGGATGGACATTGTACTTTGTAAAATGCTTTCTTTGCATCTATTGAAACAATCATATGGTTTTCATCCTTTCTTTTATTAATGTAGTATATCACATTGATTGACTTGTAAATATTGAAGCTTCCTTGCAACCAAAGAATAATTTCCGCTGGATCTTGGTGAATAATATTTTTTAATGTATTCCTGGATTCAAATCACACTTTATTCACAATTTTATTGAGTATTTTATTAATATTCGTATCCATGTCATCAGGGTTATTGGCCTGTAGTTCTCCTTTTTAGTGGGGTGTTTATATGGTTTTGGTATCAAGGTAATGCTGGCTTCATGGATGAATTTGGAAGTTTTTATTTCTTTTCTATTTTTCGGAAAATTTTGAGAAGAAAATGTATTAACTCTTCTTTAAATGTTTGATAGAATTCACCAGTGAAGCCACCAGACCCTGGACTTCAGTTTGTTCAGAGGTTTTTTATTACTGATTCCATTTCTTTGCTGGTTATTCTTCTGTTCAAGTTCTCTATTTCTTCCTTTTTCAGTTTTGGTAGTTTACGTGTTTCTAGAAAGTTATCCATTTCTTCCAGGTTGTCCAATATGTTAGCATATCATTTTTTCATAATTTCTCTTATAATTGTTTGTATTTCTGTGGCGTTAGTTGTTATTTTTCCTCTCTTATTTGTGATTGTATTTATTAGGATCCTATCTCTTTTCTTTTGGATAAACTTGGCTAGAGGTTTATCAATTTTATTGATTTTTTTCTTCAAAGAACCACTTCCTGGTTTTGTTGATCAGTTCCATGTTTTTTTGTTTGTTTTTAAGTTTCTATGTTATTTATTTCTACTGTAATCTTTATTATTTTCTTCCTTCTTCTGGCTCTGGATTTTTTTTGTTGTTTGTTTTCTTGTTCTTTTAGGTGTAAGGTTAGGTTGTTTGAGATTTTTCTTGCTTCTTCAGGTATGTCTGTATTGCTATAAAGTTCCCTCTTAGGGCCACTTTTGTTGGATTCCAATGGTTTGGGACCATTGTATTTTCATGTTCATTTTTTCTATGTATTTTTATTTCTTCTTTGATTTCGTAGTTGACCCATTCATTGTTTAGTAGCAGGTTGTTTAACCTTGATGTATTTGTGGTTTTTCCAAATTTTTTCCTGTGGTTTATGTCTAGTTTCATAGCATTGTGGTCAGATAAGGTGTATAGTATAATTTCAGTGTTTTTGTGTTTGCTTAGGCCTGATTTATCACCTAATATTTGATCTATTCTGGAGAATGTTCTGTGTGTACTTGAAAAGAATGTGTATTTTGCTTGTTTTAGGATGGAAGGTACTGAATATATCTCTCAAGTCCATCTGATCCACTGTTTCATTCAAAGCCATTGCTTCCTTGTTGATTTTCTGTTTGGATGATCTATTGAGGTAAGTGGGGTGTTAAAGTCCTCTGGTATTATAGCATCATTATGAATGAGTTCCTTTATGTTTACAAATTGTTTTATATATTTGGGTGCTCCCTTTTTGGATGCATAAATATTTACAATTATTACATATTCTTGTTTTATTGTCCCCTTTATTATGATATAGTGTCCTTTTTCATCTCTTGTTACAGTGTTTTGTTTTGTTTGAGAGAGAGAGTACACACAAGTGGGGGTGGGGTGTTTCAAGAGGGAGAGGAAGAGAAAGAATCTTAAGTAAGCTCCATGCTATACACAATACCATGTATAGATGTGGGGCTCGAGCCCACAATCTTGAGATCATGATCTGAGCTGAAATCAAGTGTTGAACGCTTAATGGAATGAGCCACCCAAGTGACCCTACAGTCTTTGTTCAAAGTCTAGTTTGTCCAGTATAAATATTGCTACTTCAGATTTCTTTCGACATCTTTTTTGAGCAATAAATATTTCTCTATCCCCTCACTTTCAATTTTCAGGTGTCTTTAGGTCTAAAATGCATCTCTTTGTAGGCAGCACATAGATGAGTCTTTTTTTATTTTTTTATATTTTTTATTTATTTATGATAGTCATACAGAGAGAAAGAGAGAGAGCCAGAGACACAGGCAGAGGGAGAAGCAGGCTCCATGCACTGGGAGCCCGACGTGGGATTCGATCCCGGGTCTCCAGGATCACGCCCTGGGCCAAAGGCAGGCGCCAAACCGCTGCGCCACCCAGGGATCCCTTTTTATTTTTTAATCCATTCTGACACTCTATGTCTTCTGATTGGAGCATTTAGTACATTTATATTCAAAGCAATTAGTAATATGTATGTATTTATTACCATCTTATTACTTGTCATTATTTCTGGAGATTTCTCTGATATTTTCTTGTCTTTGTCACTTTTTATCTCTCTTGTACTGAAAAAACCCTTTAATATTTCTTGCAAGGATGGTTTAGTAATCATGAACTTAGTTTTCATTTGTCTGGGAAATTATTTATCTTTTTCTGAATGATAGCCTTGCTAGATAGAGTATTCTTGGTTGCACATTTTTCCCATTCAGCACTTTGAATATATCATGCTACTCCCTTCTGGCTTCCCAAGTTTCTGTTGAGAATTCTGCAGCTAGCCTTATGGGTTCCCCCTTTAAGTTAAGTACTCCTTTTGTTTTGCTGCTTTTAAAGATTTGTTCTTTATCACCATATATTTCCAATTTAATTATAATATGTTTTGGTGTTGATCTGTTATTGTTTATTTTTTTAAAAGATTATTTATTTATTTATTCATGAGAGAGAGAGAGAGAGAGAGAGAGAGGGAGAGAGAGGCAGAGACACAGGCAGAGGGAAAAGCAGGCTTCATGCATGGAGCTCAACGTGGGACTCAATCCTGGGTCTCCAGGATCACACCCTGGGCCGAAAGCAGAGCTAAACCACTGAGCCACCTGGGCTGCCCTGTTATTTATTTTGATGGGAGTTCTCTGTTCCTCTTGGATCTGGATGTCTGTGTCCTTCCCCAGATTAGGGGAATTTTCTGCTATTACTTCTTGAAATAAATTTTCTGCCCCCTTTCCACTCTCTTCTTCTTCTGGGACTCCTAAATATGAATGTTATGACATTTAATGAAGTCATGGAATTCCCAAAATCTATTCTCATTTTGCATAATTTTTCTTTCTTCCTTTTGTTAAGCTTGAGTGCTTTCCATTATTTTCTCTTTTTTTTAAGATCTTATTTATTTATTCATGAGAGACACAGAGAGAGAGAGAGGCAGAGACACAGGCAGAGGGAGAAGCAGGCTCCACACAGGGAGCCCAATGCGGGACTCAATCCTGGGACTCCAAGATCACGCCCTGGGTCAAAGGCAGGTGCCAAACCACTGAGCCACCCAGGGATCCCCTTATTTTGTCTTCTAGGTCACTAATTTGTTCCTCTGCTTCTTCCATCCTGCTGTTCATTGCATCAAGACTGCTTCCAACCTCATTTATTGCATTTTTTCATCTTTGATTGATTCTTTTTTAAATCCTTTATCTCTGTGGTAAGGGTCTTACTGATGTCTTCTATTTTTTTCTCAACCCCAGTAAGTATCCTTATAATCGTTGCTTTAAATTCTCCATCAGGTATGTTACTTATATCTGTTTCTCTTAGATCTCTGGCCATGGCCAAATAGTGTTCTTTCATTTGGAGTACATTCCTCTGTCTTGGCATTTTGCCTATGTCTCTGCTTTCTTCTGTGTTTTAGGAAAGTCAGTTACGTCTCCTGCTCCTGAAAGTAATAGCTTTGAAGAAGAGGTCATGTCATGCCCAGGGCCTAGTGCTTTAGAGAGTGTCTCCAGTGTAGGCTACAATGCTCTGCTGTTGTGTTTTGGAGGTTCTATCTTTCAAGCCAGTTGTCTGCAGAGGTGCTCCTTGCCTTCGGTAGGCAGTGGTTGGTCCTTGGCCTGGATATTAACTAAGTGTGCTCTGGTCTGCTTGTGAAATGACATATGACACTAACTCCACCAAAACTGAGTCCCTAGAAACTCTGGTCTGGAAACGAGGTGTGGTCAGGAGTTGGTGCTGGTCTTCTGGGGGAGGGTCCCATCGTGCTGGGATTGAGTCATCCTTGACTGAGAAGGGCAGTTGCACAAGAACGAGGCATGGGAATTAGTGTAAGTTAGGCAGCCAGTTTGAGTGCTGTGCTGTTTCCTGCAGGTGGCTCTGTGATTATGCTGAGGGATGGGGGAGGAAAATGGCATCAGCAGCTCCTTTGTTTCCAGAAAGGCATCTCTGTGAACACTGCCTCTCAGGGATGCACTCCCAAAGGAGTGAATAATCTTCCCCTACATGCCCCAGCCGTTCTTCAGATAGCAGTTTCAATGCCTTCTACCTCCAGATTGTTTGCTGGCCTTCTCTCCAAGAACAGGTAATGAGTGCCCTCTGAGCTCTATCGTAGTCAAGTACACTGATCTTTAAAGCTCTAGGCTTTAAGCTCCTCTGGTTGCAAGAACACAAAATTCAGCCCCTTTTGTCTTCCAAGCCAATGGCCTCAGGGAATTGTTTTTCTTGTACATTGTCATGTGTGCTGTGCACTAACCTATAACCCTTCTCAGCAACGACATCTCCTTCCCCTCTGCAGCACCCATGGTCCGTTTCTCCCCTAAACCATGTCTCTGCACTTCTCACCTTCTTTGATGTTGCCTCTTCTCTCTCTGTAGTTGTAGAGTTTGTTCTGTCAGTTTTCAGTTTGTTTCCGGGGTATTTGGGATGATTTGATAGTTATCTAACTGTGTTCATGGGAGCCAGATGAAGCAAGGGTCTTCCGACTCCACTGCCATATGCCTCTCTCTTGAGAATAATTAAGAGAATGGTTAAAATTTTAAAAATTGAAAATATCTAATGCTTGAGAGAATGGATTCATTGTTGGTGGGAATGCAAAATGGTGCAACAACTTTAGAAGTCAGTTTGGCAATTTCTCACAAAGCTAAATATTGTCTTATCATATGATGTAGCAATTGTGTTGCTAGATATTTATCCAATTGATTTAAAAACCTATGCCCACGTGGGAAAGTGTCATGGTTCTGGTGGCATCCAGTGAGTTGGCCCTTAAAAATCCAGGAGACAGGGTATAAATCTTACAACAAACCATATCCATATCCACAGCAGTTCTCCAAGGAGAACAGCCTCTGGCATGTTGGAAAAAATGATAATATATAAAAATAAATAAAAACCTATGCCCCCATAAAAACCTGAATAAATATTTATAGCAGCATTATTAATAATCACCAAAAACTAGAAGCAACCAAGATGTCCTTCAATAGGTGAATGGATAAACAAACTGATATATTCATACAATGGGATATCATTCAGTGCTAAAAAAAAAATGGCTCAAACCACAAAACAATATAAGGAATCTAAATTCACATTGCTTAGTGAAAGAATCCAGTCTGAAATAGGTTCATAATGTATGATTTGAGTTGTATGATATTCTGGAAAAGCCAAAACTATAGATACAATGATAAGTGGTTTTCAGGGGCTCAGGGAGGTGGAGGAATAAAGCACAGGTGATCGTTAGGGCAGAAAGTATCTGTATGGGCTTGGGGTCAAGATGGCAGAAGAGTAGGGTCCCCAAGTCACGTGTCCCCACCAACTTACCTAGATAACTTTCAAATCATCCTGAAAACCTACGAATTCGGCCTGAGATTTAAAGAGAGAACAGCTGGAACGCTACAGAGAGAAGAGTTTGCACTTCTAACAAGGTAGGAAAATGGATAAATAAATAAACAAATAAATAAATAGAATCAAGTGTGGGAGGGGCGCCCACAAGGATCCAGGCTAAAGCCGGGAAGCAAAAGTCTCCAGGACAGAAAAGCCCAGTCCAGAAGCAGGAACTTTAAAAATCTTCCCAGATGGAAAGGAGCTTGCAGGGAACTCGGGCAGGATCCCAGGAGGGGCAGTGGAGCCTCTAGTCTCCCGGAGTCACTAACAGAGTAAGTGCGCCCGGGGGAGAGCGCGCCACACACCGCGGGCTGAGCACAGTAAAGGGCGGGAGCACTTGCCCAGTGGGGCCTCGGGAGCAGCTCAGGCGGCGGCTCCAGGCGGAGGGGGCTACGCGCCCTGGGAGCGTGATTCCAGCGGCACGGGCCCCGGATCCCAGGGCGTCGGGGGACATAGCCCAGGATCCTGCGCTCCCCCCCGGGATAGGCAGAGGCGGGGACGACACAGGACAGCAAGAACGCTCCTGCCGCCAGGCGCCCCCAAGCTGTGCAGATCACCGCCCCCTGCCCCCGGGAGCATCCAGGCCCCTGCAGACTGGGAGACTGTGGTAGTTACTGCGGGAGCTGACTCCAGGGCTGGAGAGCTGGCCGGCGCCAATGTGGTTGTTCCTGCTGGCGTCACCCTGTGCCTGAGAGGGGAGGGGCTGCCAGGGAACAGGGGCCTCACCGGGTAAACAGCTCCCACTGAGCCCCGCACCTGGCAGGGGGAGGGCAGCTCCCCCAGGTGCACACACCTGAGAATCAGCACAGCAGGCCCCTCCCCCAGAAAACCAGCTCTGGCCCCTCCCCCAGAAGGACAGGGGAAGAGCACGTTCTTGGCCAAGCGGCGCTGGAAAGCTCCAGAGGAAGTCAAGGGATTTACATAGAACCAGAGGATACCCCGCCTTGGTTTTTTTTGTTGTTGTTGTTCTTTGTTTGTTTTTCCCTTTTTTTCTTCCTTTTTCCAGTACAACTTGTTTTTAGCCACTATGCACTGAGCAAAATGACTAGAAAGAACTCACCACAAAAGAATCAGAAACAGTCCTCTCTCCCACAGAGTTACAGAATTTGGATTACAATTCCATGTCAGAAAGCCAATTCAGAAGCACAATTATAAAGCTACTGGTGGCTCTTGGGAAAAGCATAAAGGATTCGGGGATCCCTAGGTGGCTCAGCGGTTTGGTGCCTGCCTTTGGCCAGGGGCCTGACCCTGGAGTCCGAGGATCGAGTCCTGCACCTGGCTCCCTGCCTGGAGCCTGCTTCTCCCTCTGCTTGTGTCTCTGCCTCTCTCTCTCTCTCTCTCTCTCTCTCTCTCTCTCTCTCTGTCTATCATGAATAAATAAAATCTTTAAAAAAAATAAAAGCATAAAGGATTCAAGAGACTTCATGCCTGCAGCATTTAGATCTAATCAGGCCAAATTTAAATATCAATTAAATGAGATGCAATCAAAACTGGAGGTCCTAACGATGAGGGATAATGAGGTAGAAGAACGAGTGAGTGACATAGAAGACAAGTTGATGGCAAGGAAGGAAGCTGAGGAAAAAAGAGAAAAACAATTAAAAGACCATGAGGAAAGGTGAAGGGAAATAAATGACAGCATCAGAAGGAACAATCTACATTTAACTGGGGTTCCAGAGGGCGCCAAAAGGGACAGAGGACCAGAAAGTGTATTTGAACAAATCATAGCTGAGAACTTCCCTAACCTGGGGAGGGAAACAAACATTCACATCCAGGAGATAGAGAGATCCCCCCCTAAAATCAATAAAAACCGTTCAACACCTCGACATTTATTTATTTATTTTATTTATTTATTAATGAGAGACACAGAGAGAGACAGCGCAACAGAGACACAGGCAGAAGGAGAAGCAGGCTCCATGCAGGGAGCCTGACACGGGACTTGATCCCGGGTCTCCGCCCTAAACCGCTAAGCCACCTGGGCTGCCCAACACCTCGACATTTAATAGTGAAACTTACAAATTCCAAAGATAAAGAGAAAATCTTTAAAGCAGCAAGAAACAAGAGATCCCTAAACTTTACAGGGAGAAGTATTAGGTTATTAGTCACTATATTATTTTCTCTTCCTTATGATTTTCTAAATAGCATTTTCTTTTCTCTACTTTACTTTATTATAAGAATACAGCATATAAAAAAAGAATACAGCATATCATACATGTAACATGTAAAATATGTGTTAGTCAACTATTTATGTTATCAGTAATGCTTCCAGTCAAGAGTAGGCTATTAGTAGTTAAGTTTTGGAGAAGTCAAAATTTAGTCACAGATTTTCAACTGCACAGGGGTCAGCACTCCTAACCCTCATATTGTTCAAGGGTGAACTGTATTATTGCTTTATCTTCTGAACTTTGTTGCTTTTGATAAGCCTGCTCTCAGTAACCATTCTTTAAGAGATATTCTGTCATTTCTGTCTGGCTCCTCTTCAGACATTATTTTTTTTTACCACAATGTGTCTGTGCACAGATTTCTTTGTATTGTCCTGCCTGAGATTTGTTGCAATTCTTGAATTTAAGTATTCACGTTTTTCATCAATAAAGGAAAGCTATCAGCCAATTACTCTTTTAATTTTGCTTCTCTCTCATTTTCTGCATTCTCTCCATCTTGAAATGCAATTATATTTATGTTAGATTTCTCATTCTATCTTCTATTTTTTAATTTCTCATTTATAAATCCTACCCCTTTTGCTCTCTCTCTATTGTATTATGAGTAATTTCTTCACATCTACTTTTCAGATCACTAACAGTATCTTTAGTTTTATTTTGCTATTTAACCTGACCACTAATTTTTTTAATTGAAAATTGTAATTTTTATTCTAGAAAGCCTATTTCGTTCTCTGAAAAATTTACCTAGACTTCCAACTAAAAGTCCTGGCCATGACAATCAGACAAGAAAAAGAAATAAGAGACATCTATAATAGTAAAAAGAAGTTAAACTGTCACTATTTATAGCTGACATGATACTATATACAATACAAATTCCTGAAGACTCCATAAAAAAACTACTAAAGGTAATAAATGGATTCTGTAAAGTTATAGGATACAAAATTATTACACAGATATCAGTACCCTTTCTGCACACTAATAACAAAGAAGCAGAAAGAGAAATTAAGAAAACAACATCATTTACAATTGCACAAAAAAGAATAAAATAACTAAGAATAAACTTAAAGAGGTGAAAGACCTGTACTCCGGAAACTACAAAACACTGATGAAAGAAACTGAAGATGACACAAATAAATGGAAAAATATTCCATGCTCATGGATTGAATGGAAAGAATTAAAAGTGTTAAAATGTCCATCTTACCCAAAGGAATCTACAAATTCAATGCTATCCCTATAAAAATATCAATAACATTTTACACAAAACTAGAATATTAGAATTTGTATGGAACCACAAAAGACCACGAATGACCAAAGCAATACTGAGAAGAACAAAGCTGGAGTCATCACAATTCCAGATTTCAAGATATACTACAAAGCTGTAGTAGTCAAAACAGTATGCTACTGACACAAAAATAGACACATAGATCAGTGGGATAAATAGAGAACCCAGAAGTAAACCCATTATTATATGGCCAATTAATCTATGACAAAGAGGCAAGAATACACAATGGGAAAAAGACAATCTCTTTTGGTGCTGAGAAAACTGGAAAGCTACATTTGAAAGAATGAAACTGGACCACCTTTTAGCACCATATACAAAAATAAACTAAAAACAGACTAAAGACTTAAATGTGAAACCTGAAACCATAAAAATCCTAGAAGATAACATAGGCAGTAAGTCATAGCAACATATGTATCCTAAGGCAAGGGAGACAAAAGCAAAAATAAAATATTGGGACTATATCAAAATAAAAAGCTTTTGCACAGCAAAGGAAACCGTAAAAAAACAAAAAGGGAGCCCACTGAATGGGAGAAGATATTTGCAAATGATATATCTGATAATGGGTTAATATCTAAAGCATATAAAGAACTTATATAACTCAATACCAAAAAAACCCCAAACAATCTGATTTAAGATGATCAGAGGACTTAAATAAATGTTTTACCAAAGAAGACATTACAGATGGCAAAGAGACACATGAAAAGATGCTCAACAGCACTAATCATCAGGGAAATGCAAATCAAACCACAATGATATATCACCTTACACCTGTTAGAATGACTAAAATCAAAAAGACAAGAAAGAAAAAAAAAGTGTTGGCAAGGATGTGGAGTAAAAGGAACCCTTACACACTGTTGATATGAATGTAAATTGGTACAGCCACTGTGGAAAACAGTATGGAGGTTTCTCAAGAAATTAAAAATAGATATACCATAAGATCTAATAATTCAACTATTGATTATTGACCCAAAGAAAGTGAAAACACTAATTTGAAAAGATATATGAACCCCTATGTTTATTACAGCATTATTTACAATGGCTACATATAGAATCAATCTGTGACGATCGATAGATGAATGAAGAAGGAGAATATGCTATGTACACACATACACAATGGAATATTACATTGCCATATGGATTATTCCATTTGAGCCATCATGGATAGACCTAGAAGGTATTATGATAAGTGAAATAAGTCAGACAGAGAAATACAAATACTGTATGGTTTCACTCATAAGTGGAATCTACAAAACAAAAGAACAAACAAACAAAAAGCAGAATCAGGCCTATAAATATGGAGAACAAACTGGTGATTGCTAGAGGGGACAGGAAGGGGGTAGAAGGTTGGGCAAAATGAGCAAAGAAAAGTAAGAGATACAGGGACACCTGGGTGGCTCAGTGGCTAAGGATCTGCCTTTGGCTCAGGTTGAGATCCCAGGGTCCTGGGATTGAGTCCTGCATCAGGTTCCCTTCAGAGAGCCTGCTTTTCCCTCTGCCTATGTCTCTGCCTCTCTCTCTTTCTCTCTCTCTCTCAAATAAATAAATAAAATCTGTTTTTTTTAAATAAAAGAAAAGTAAGAGATAAAGACTTCCAGTTATGGAATGAATAAGTCAAGGAATAAAAGGCACAGCATAAGGAATATAGTCAATGATATTGTAATAGTGATATACCAGGACAGATGGTAGCTACACTTCTGGTGAACACAAACAGCATAATGTATAAACTTGTTAAATCACTATGTTGTACATCTGAAACCAATGTAACATTGTGTGTCAACTATACTAAAAAAGAGAGAGAGAAAGAGACAATGCATGGACCTTGTTTGGATTCTGATTTGAATACACCAATGGTAAAATAAAGTTTACCAGACAACCAAGGAAATTTGAAAATTGACTGGAAATTTAATGACATTAAAGAGTTAGTGGTAATTTTTAGGTGCTATAAGGTGTATTGCTTTTGGTTTTTTTAAGCCTTTTTGGGGGGCTACATATTAAAATATTTATGAATGAAATTATATGATGCCCAGGATTTGCTTCAAAGCAATCCAGTGTTGATCACATTTTTTGAAAATTGCAGAGAGTAGGGAGACCCTAAGTTTGTCTCATCACTTGAATACAACTAAATAGTTATCAAATCATTCTAAATACCTGAGAAATCAATCAGAGGTCTGAGAAAACAAATACTGCAAGTCTACAGGTAGAAAAGTGACCATCTTTTGGACATTTCTTTTAACATGCAGACCAAAACATACCCAGGATCTAGTTTTGTTGTTGTTGTTTCATTTTCTTTCTTCTTTTCTTTTCTTGACAAAATGACAAGATGGAGAAATTTACCCCAAAAGAACAGGAGGTAGTACTCATAGCCCAGAATTTAATCAATACAGATAAAAGTAAGATGTCTATACTAGAATTTAAAACAATGATTATAAGGATACTAGCTGGAAAAAACATGGAAGATACTAGAGAATCCCTTACTGTAGAGATAATAGAACTAAAATTTGGTCAGGCTGAAATTAAAAACATTATAAACGAGATGCAGCACAAAGTGGAGGCCATAATAATAAGGATGAACAAAGCAGAAGAGTGAATCGGTGATACAGACAATAAAATTATGGGAAATAATGAAGCAGAAAAGAAGGGGGAAAGAAAACTATTAGAACACAAGGGTAGACTTAGGGAACTCAGTGATTTTATATAGTAAAATAACATTCATATTATAGGAGTCCCAGAAAAAGAACAGGAAAAGTAGGCAGAAGTTTTGTTTTGTTTTGTTTTGTTTTTGTTTTGTTTTGTTTTGTTTTGTTTTGTTTTGTTTTGTTTTGTTTTTTTAGGAGGGCAGAAGTTTTATTTGAAAAAATTACTTCCCTAATCTGGGGAAGGAAATAGGCATTCAAGTCCAAGAGGCACAGAGAACTCCCCTCAAAATTAACAAAAATAGGTCAACACAGTGACATATCATAGTGAAACTTGCAAATTACAAAGATAAAGAAAGGGCAGCCCGGGTGGCTCAGCGGTTTAGTCCACCTTCAGCCCAGGGCCTGATCCTGGAGAGCCGGGATCGAGTCCCACGTAGTCGGGCTCCCTGCAAGGAGCCTGCTTCTCCCTCTGCTTGTGTCTCTGCCTCTTTCTCTCATTCTCTCTCTCTCTCTCTCTCTCTCATGAATAAATAAGCAAATAAAATATTTAAAAAAAAACAAAGATAAAGAGAAAATTCTGAAAGCAGCTTGGGACAGAGGTCCTTAATCTACAAGGTTAGACACATAAGGCTGGCAGCAGACCTGTCTACAGAGAGCTGGCAGGCCAGAAAGGACTGGCATGATATATTCAACGTGCTAAAGGGGAAAAATATGCAGCCAAGAATACTATATCCAGCAAGGCTGTCATTCAGAATAGGAGAAATCAAGAGTTTCTAAGACAAACAAAAATTAAAGGCATCTGTGAACACTAAACCAGCCCTGCAAGAAATATTCAAGGTGACTGAGCAGAAAGAGAGATCAAAAGTAACAAAGACTAGAAAGGAACAGAGACAATCTACAGGAAAAGCAACATTACAGGTAATACAATGGCACTAAGTTAATATCTTTCAATAATTACTTTGAATGTAAATGGACTAAATGTTTCCATCAAAAGACATAGTTTATCAGAATGGATTAAAAAAAAAAAGACCCGTTGATATGTTGCTTACAAGAGATTCATTTTAGACCCAAAGACACTCCCAAATAGAGACAGAAGGGGAGAGAACCATTTACCATGCTAATGGATATCAAAAGAAAGCTGTAGTAGCCATCCTTATATCAGACAAATTAGATTTTAAACCAAAGACTGTAAGAAGATATGAAGAAAGACACTATATCATAATAAAGGTGTCTGCCCACCAAGAAGATCTAACCATTGTAAATATTTATGCACCTAACTTGGGAACAGCCAAATATAGAAATCTAATAAGAAACTTAAATTCCTTGATAATAATACAATAATAGTAGGGGACTTTAAGATCCCATTCACAGCAATGGACAGATCATCTAAGAGATCCACAAGGAAACAAGGACTTTGAATGACAAACCAGACCAGATGGACTTGACAAATATGTTCAGCTCATTTCATCCTAAAGCAGCAGAATACACTTTCTTTTCAACTGTACATGGAACATTCTCCAAAATAGATTACGTAGTGGGTCACAAATTAGGTCTTAACTGGTACAAAAAGACTGAGGTCATATCATGCATATTTTCAGACCACAATGCTATGAAACTTGAAGTCAACCATTAGAAAAAAATTTGGAAGGACCACAAATAGATGGAGGTTAAAGAACATCCTACTAAAGAATGAATAGGTCAACCAAGAAATTAAAGAAGTTAAAAAAATACATGGAAGCAAATGAAAATGAAAACACGACAGCTCAAAACCTTTGGGATGCAGCAAAGGTAGTCTTAAGAGGGAAGTATATGGCAATACAAGTCTATCTCAAGAAGCAAGAAAAGGTTCAAATACACAACCTAACTTTACACCTAAAGAAGCTAGAAAAAGAACAGCAAATAAAGCCTAATTCCAGCAGGAAAAGGGAAATAATAAAGATTAGAGCCGAATTCAATGATAAATTTAAAAACCCAGTAGAGCAGATTAATGAAACTAGGAGCTGGTTCATTGAAAGAATTAACAAGATTGATAAACCCCTAGCCAGATTCATCATAAAGAAAAGAAAAAGGACCCAAATAAATAAAATCATGAATGAAAGAGGAGAGATCACAACCAGCACTGTAGAAATACAAACAATTATAAGAGAATATTATGAGCAATTCTGTGCCAACAAATTAGGCAATCAGGAAGAAATGTATAAATTCCTAGAAACATGTAAACTACCAAAACTGAAACAGGAAGAAATAGAAAATCTTAACAGACCCATAACCAGGAAAGAAATTAAATCAGTAATCACAACCTCCCAACAAACAGGAGTCCAGGGCCATATGGCTTCCCAGGGGAATTCTACCAAACATTTACAGAAGAATTAATACCTATTCTTCTGAAACTGTTCCCAAAAAATAGAAACAGAAGGAAAACTTCCAAACTCATTCTATGAAGCCAGCATTACCTTGATTTCAAACCCAGAAAAAGACCCCATTAAAAGGAGAACTACAGATCAGTATCCCTGATGAACACAGATGCAAAAATTCTCAAGAAGATAGTAGCTAATAGTATCCATAGTACATTAATAGGATTATTCACCATGACCAAGTGGGATTTATTCTTGGGCCTCAGGAGTGGTTCATCATCCATGAATCAATCAACATAATACACGACATTAATAAAAGATAGGATAAGAACCATATGATCCTCCTAATAGATGGAGAAAAAGCATTTGATGAACTATAGCATCCTTTCTTGATAAATACCCTCCACAATGTAGGGCTAGAGGGAACATAACTGAACATCATGAAGGCCATATACAAAAGACCCACACATAATATCATTCTCAACAGGGAAAAACTAAGAGCTTTTCTCCTAAGGTCAAGAACACAACAGAGAAGTCAACTCTCACCACTGTTGTTCAACATAGTACTGGAAGTCCTAGCCTCAGCAATCGACAACAAAAAGAAATAAAAGGCAAACAAATAGGCAAACAAGAAGACAACCTTTCACTCTATGCAGACAACATGATACTCTATGCAGAAAAAAGCCAAAAGATTTTACAAAAACATACTAGAAATTATACAGGAATTCAGTAAAGTCAGCGGATATAAAATCAATGCACAGAAGTCTTTTGCATTTCTATACACCAACAATAAAGTGGCAGAAAGGGAAATTAAGAAATAAATCCCATTTATAATTGCACCAAATCCCATAAGATACCTAGGAATAAATCTAGTCAAAGAGGTAAAAGTCCTGCACTCTGAAAACTATAGAACACTTATGAAAGAAATTGAGGAAGACACAAAGAAATGGAGAAACGTTCTATGCTCATGGATTGGAAGAACAAATATCATTAAAATGCCTGTACTACCCAAAGAAATATACACATTCAATGCAACCCCTATCAAAATACAGAAGCATTTTTCACAGAGCTGGAACAAACAATTCTAAAATTTGTATGGAACCACAAAAGACCCCGAATAGCCAAAATAATGTTGAAAAAGAAAACCAAAGCTGAAGGCATCACAATTCTGGACTTCAAGCTGTATTACAAAGCTGTAACCATCAAGACAGTATAGTACTGGCACAAATACAGACACATAGATCAATGGAACAGAATAGAGAACCCAGAAATGGGTCCTCAACTCTATGGTCAACTAATCTTCAAGAAAGTAGGAAAGAATAACCAATGGAAAAAAAGACAGCCTCTTCAACATATAGTGTTGGGAAAATTGGACAGCCACATGCAGAAGAATGAAACTTATACTATACACAAAAATGAATTCAAAATGGATGAAAGACCTAAATTTGAGACAGTTATCCATCAAAATCCTAGAAGAGAACACAGGCAGCAACCTCTTTGACCTCAGCCACAGCAACTTCTTGCTAGACAAATCTCCAGAAGCAAGGGAAACGAAAGCGAAAATGAACTATTGGGACTTCATCAAGATAAGAAGCTTTTGCACAGCAAAGGATACAGTCAACAAAAAACCTACAGAATGGGAGAAGATATTTGCAAATGACCTATCAGATAAAGGGCTAGTTTCCAAGATCTATAAAGAACTTATTAAACTCAACACCAAAGAAACAAACAATCCAATAATGAAATGAGCAAAAGACATGAACAGAAATCTCACAGAGGAAGACATAGACATGGCCATCATGCACATGAGAAAATGCTCTGCATCACTTGCCATCAGGGAAATACAAATCAAAATCACAATGAGATACCACCTCACACCAGTGAGAATGGGGAAAATTAACAAGGCAGGAAACCACAAATGTTGGAGAGGATGCGGAGAAAGGGGAACCCTCTTACACTGTTGGTGGGAATGTGAACTGGTGCAGTCACTCTGGAAAATTGTGTGGAGGTTCCTCAAAGAGTTAAAAATAGATCTGCCCTACGACCCAGCAATTGCACTGTTGGGGATTTACCCCAAAGATTCAGATGCAATGAAACGCCGGGACACCTGCACCCCGATGTTTCTAGCAGCAATGTCCACAATAGCCAAACTGTGGAAGGAGCCTCGGTGTCCATCGAAAGATGAATGGATAAAGAAGATGTGGTTTATGTATACAATGGAATATTAGTCAGCCATTAGAAATGACAAATACCCACCATTTGTTCAACGTGGATGGAACTGGAGGGTATTATGCTGAGTGAAGTAAGTCGATTGGAGACTGGTTCTCATTCATTTGGGGAATGTAAATAATAGTGAAAGGGAATATAAGGGAAGGGAGAAGAAATGTGTGGGAAATATCAGAAAGGGAGACAGAACATAAAGACTCCTAACTCTGGGAAACGAACTAGGGGTGGTGGAAGGGGAGGAGGGCGGGGGGTGGGGGTGAATGGGTGACGGGCACTGAGGGGGGCACTTGACAGGATGAGCACTGGGTGTTATTCTGTAAGTTGGTAAATTGAACACCAATAAAAAATAAATTTATTATATAAAAAAAAGAAATGGGTAGAAGACATGAACAGACATTTCTTCAAAGAGGACATACAAGTGACTAACAGAGACTTGAAAAAATGTTCAACATCACTCAGCATCAGGGAAATACAAATCAAAACTATATTGACATACCACCTCAGACCAGTAAGAATGGTTAAAATTAACAACTCAGGAAACAATAGGTGTTGGCAAGGATATGGAGAAAGGGGAATCCTATTACACTGTTGGTGGGAATGCAAACTAGTGCAGCCACTCTGGAAAAGAGTATGGAGGTTTCTCAAAAAGTTAAAAATAGAATACCCAAGACCTAGCAATTGTACTACTAGGTATTTATTCAAAGGATACAAAAATAGTGATTTGAAGGGACACATGCACCCCAATATAGCAGCAATGTCCACGATAGCCAAATTATGGAATGAGCCCAGATGTCCATCAACAGATGAATGGATAAAGAAGATGTGAGATATATGGAATGGAATATTACATATTATATATATTATATATATAATGGAATATATTATATATATAATGGAATATTACTCAGTCATCAGAAAGAGTGAGATCTTACCATTTGCAATGACATGGATGGATCTAGAGGGTATTATGCTAAGTGAAACAAGTCAGTCAGAGAAAGACAAATACCATATGATTTCACTCATATGTGGAATTTAAGAAACAAAACAGACGAACATAGAAGAAGGGAAGGAGGGCAGCCCCGGCGGTGCAGTGGTTTAGTGCCGCCTGCAGCCCGGTGTGTGATCCTGGAGACCTGGGATCGAGTCCCACATCGGGCTCCCTGCATGGGGCCTGCTTCTCCCTCTGCCTGTGTCTCTGCCTCTCTCTCTCTTGCTCTGTGTCTCTCATGAATAAATAAGAAATAAAATATTTAAAAAAATAAAGTCACAGAAATTTAAAAAAAAATTAAAAAAAGAAGGGAAGGAAAAATGTAATAAGATTAAAAACAGAGGGAGGCAAACCATAAGAGACTCTGTAGTATAGGAAACAAACTGAGGGTTTTGGAGGGGAGATGGGTGATGGGCATTAAGGAAGGCACTTGATGGAATGAGCACTGGGTGTTATATGTAACTCATGAACTAAATTATATCCTTGAAAATAATAATAATAATATACTCCATGTTTACTAAATTTAACCTGAATTTTTAAAACTACATGGAATTAAACACAGGCAGACAGACACACATGAATACAAGTAAATATGGGGAAATCTGAATAAATTGAATTCTAACAATGCTAAAATCTTGATTATGATGTTGTACTGTAGTTAACATGCTGTCACCCTTGGGGGAAACTAGGTAGAAGGTGCACGAAATCTTTCTGTATTTCTTAAAACCGTATGTTAATCTGCAATTATGTCAAAATAAGGTTAGTTTTGCAAGAACCGTAAATAATGTGGTATATTCATACAATGGAATATTACTGATCAATAAAAAGGAATGAGGTGATGATCAATTTCCAGAATGTCCATGTGAGGAATGCTGTGAGCCCTCTTCTCAGGGAAAAAGACAATTTCACTGCTGAAAAGTATTTTATTTTATTTTTTAAGATTTTATTTATTTATTCATGAGAGACACAGAGAGAGGCAGAGACAGGCAGAGGGAGAAGCAAGCTCCTTGTGGGGATCCTGATGTGGGACTCAATCCCAGGACCCCGGGATCATGACCTGAGCCAAAGGCAGATGCTCAACTACTGAGCCACACAGGTGCCAATGAAAAGTATTTTAAAAAACAATCATTTAAGTCCCTGGAAATTGTTCTAAGGATATACACTAAATGGAGAAACATTTATTTTTTAAAAAGTTGTGACAGTAAGTGTCTGTGGTATTTGAGCCTTACACACTCCCTTATCAACACCCCAGCTCCTACCCTAGTCATGTGCAGTCAAGACAAGCCTCCCTCTCCATCTTGCTCTCATTCTGGTACTGTGGTTTTGCCTTTGGAGGGACAGGCCACCAATATCTCTCATCTCTCCAAGATTCATGTTGCAGATGTCTATTTTGGGCAGACAGTGACAAGAAAACAAGTCTCTTTCCCCAACCCAACCCCAACCTCTGCTGATAAAGCAGAGGCTTTACTCCAGATATGACAGACTGAGAAATCTGGGACTCAGATGTCCCTGTTTCATCTTGTTTAGAGGGTAAATGGGTAAGTTAGAATGAGCTACTGTCCCATCTGTAAGCCCTGCTCATAGAGCAGTAGTGCCACTCTGGAAAAATCAGACCATGGCCCCTGCCCCCATAGCTGTATATTGTCACTGAGGGGGATCCCTGGGTGGTGCAGTGGTTTAGCGCCTGCCTTTGGCCCAGGGCGCGAACCTGGAGACCCGGATCGAGTCCCACGTCGGGCTCCCGGTGCATGGAGCCTGCTTCTCCCTCTGCCTTTGTCTCTGCCTCTCTCTCTCTCTCTCTCTCTCTCTCTGTGACTATCATAAATAAATACAAATTTAAAAAATAATCATTATTGTCACTGAGGTTTTGCCCAGGGCAGAGACAGAACACAAGAACTGATCAGTCTGTAGCTCTGTCCAAGGAAACTGACATTGGAACAGAGCGTGAGGAAGTTCAGGTCTAACGGTGTTGTTGAAAACAAAGGAGATCTTGGTGGTGAGAACTAAAAGGAGGCTAGCAGTTCCAGAATACTAAAAGCAAGAAGCAAAATGATATACCATCTAGAAGTTTAACAAAGATACACAGGCAAAAAAAACAAAGACAAACAAAACAAAACAAAACAAAACAAAACAAAACAAAACAAAAAAAAACAGCTAAGAAGAATATACCTGACAACTGGTAGCCACAAAGATTGGTAACACCTCGCTCCCACAAAGAGTCAACTTTTACCAGATCAGACCACAGCAATTTATGCCCCAGAGTAACATCAAAATCAACAGAGCAATCAGATAGCAATTAGTTGAGGCTAGCAACTTGGTGGGATAGCAATAGAGACAGACCAGCCCAGGCACTTGAAGAGACCGTGAACTTATTCAAGGCTCTGCCTCTGAGGAGTAACCTTTATTTTAAGATTTATTTATTTATTCACAAGAGACAGAGTCAGAGACAAAGGTAGAGAGAGAAGCAGGATCCCTGTAGGGAGCCTGATGCGGGACTCAGGATTACACCCTGAATGGAAGGCAGACACTACCTCTGAAGAATAATCTAACAGGTGGCATACTGTGGGGGAAATAGAAGTTGAAACATCAAGTCACTAAACGATAACCAAGAAAACAAGCAAAAAACAATAAAATACAGTCCCAGAGGAGGAAGGGGATCAGTAGCCAGGAATGCTATGATGTATTATCTAAAATAACCATTTTTCCAAAAATATTACAAAATATGCAAACAACAGGAAATTATGACCCCTAAACAGGAAATAAAGCAGGCAATACAAATTGGCATTAAGGGGGCCTAGATGTCAAACTTTGCAGACAGATTTCAAAACAGCTATTAAAGGTATATTCAAAGAACTAGAGGAAACTGGGGTGCCTGGATGGCTCAGTCAGTTGAGTGTTTGCTTTCAGCTCAGGTCGTGATCCCAGGGTTCTGGGGTCAGCCCTGCATTGGGCTCCCTGCTCAGCAGGGAGTCTGCTTCTCCCTCTCCCTCTGCCTCTCTGCCCTTCTTGTGCTCCCTCTCACACACTCTCTCTCTCTTTCTCAAATAAATAACTAAATAAAAATCTTTAAAAAGAACTAGAGGAAACTCTGATTTAAAAAGTAAGGTAAGATACACCTCAGTGGCTTAGTTGAGCATCTGCCTTCAGCTCAGGTCATGATTCCAGCCCTGTATCAGGCTCCCTGCTCAGTGGGGAGTCTTACTCTCTCCCCGCCCAGCTTGTTCTCTCTCCTTTTTCTTTCTCTCTCTCTCTAATAAATAAATAAATAAATAAATAAATAAATAAATAAATAAAATCTTCAAAAAATGAAAAATAAAAAGTAAGAAGCTATGATGACAGTGTTTCTTTAAGTAGAAAATATTAACAGAGATAGACATTATTTTTAAATGAACCAAATGGACGTTCTGTGGTTAAAAATACAATAACTAGCCTTTCGGCACTGTGGCCACAGCCATGAGTATGCTCAGGCTTCAGAAGAGGCTTGCCTCCAGTGTCCTCTGCTGTGGCAAAAAGAAGGTCTGGTTGGACCCCAATGAGACCAATGAAATTGCCAATGCAAACTCCCGTCAGCAGATACAAAAACTGATCAAAGATGGGCTGATTATCTGGAAGCCTGTGACTGTCCATTCCCGAGCTCGGTGCCAGAAAAATACTCTGGCCCACCAGAAGGGCAGGCATATGGGCATTGGTAAGAGAAAAGGTATTGCCAATGCTCAAATGCCTGAGAAGGTAACATGAATGAGAAGGATGAGAATTCTACGCAGGCTGCTCAGAAGATACCGTGACTCTAAAATTGACCACCACATGTATCATAGCCTGTACCCGAAAGTGAAGGGTAACATGTTCAAGAACACGTGGATTTTCATGGAACACATTCACAAGCTGAAGGCAGACAAGGCTCGCAAGAAGCTTCTAGCTGACCAGGCTGAGGCCCACAGATCCAAGACCAAGGAGGCCTGCAAGTGCCATGAAGAGCGGCTCTAGGCGAAGAAGGAGGAAATCATCAAGACTCTGTCCAAGGAGGAAGAGACCAAGAAATAAAACTCCGTCTCTCTTGTCTGTACATAGTGGCTTCAGCATTAATCAGATCAGTAATTCAATAAAACAAACCTTTATCTGCCAAAACAATACAATAACTAGAATAGAAAATTCACTACAGGGGTTCAAGAGTAAATGGAGCTGATAGAAAAAAAGAATTTATGAACTTGTAGATAAATCATTAGAGATTGTACAATATGGAAATCAGAAAAAAAAAGAAAGAAGAAAAGGTAACAGAACCTAAGAGAAATGTGAGATACTATTAAGTGCACCAATATACATGTATTGGGAGTACCAGAAGGAGACCACAGAAAGGATACCTAGAGATAATGACTGAAAACTTCCCTAATTTGATTTAAAACATTGACCTACACATTCAAGAAACTTTATGAAGTTCAAGTAGAATAAAGGCAAAGAGATCTACACCCACACACATCATAGTTAAAATGCTGAATGACAAAGTCTAAGAAAAAAATCTTAAAAGCAGCAAGAGAGAAATAAATCATAATATGCAAGGGGTCCCTTGTAGCTGACTTTTAATCAATAACAATGAAGATCAGAAGGCAGTGAAATGACATATTCAAAGTACTGAAAGAAAAAAATCAACCAAGAAATTTATATTCAGTAAAACTGCTTTTTCAATTTTATGTTTTAAATTTATTTTTGAGTGAGAGAGAGTCAAAGTGAGGGGAGGGGCAGAGGGAGAGGGAGACAAGTGGATTCCCCACTGAGCAGGGAGCCCAACATGGGCCTTGACCCCAGGACCCTGAGATGATGACCTAAGCTGAAATCAAGAGTCGGATGTTCAACTGACTGAGTGCCCCAGATGCCCCAAAAACTATTTGTTTAAAATGAAGAAAAAAATTAAGACATCTCCAATTTGGTAGTTATTCTAAATGTAAACACGAAGTTACTTTATAAGAGCAATTCCATTCTTAGGTATATAGCCAAGAGAAGCTTTTTAAAAAATATGTCTACACAAAGATGTGTACATGAATATTCATAGTAGCATTATTTATCTTAGCTAAATGCTGCTTTCACCAGCAGATGAAATAATAAACAAAATGTTCTATGTCCATACAATAGAATATTATTTGGCCATAAAAAGGAATGAAGTACTGATACATACTACAAAATGGATGAATCTTGAAAACATTATACTAAGTGGATAAAGTCAGCCACAATAAAAACACATATTTTATGATTCCATTTATATGAAAGATCCATAATAGACAAATCTATAGATATATAAAATAGATTATGATTGCTTAGGGCTGGTGGCAGGAGCAATAGGGAGCTGAAGTGTTGTGGCTAAAGGGTACAGTGTTTCTTTTGGGACTAATGAAAATGTTCTAAAATCAATTGTGGTGATGTTTGTACAACTCTGTGAGTAGACTAAAAACCAGTGAATTATACACTTATATGGGTAAATTCTATGGTATGTGAATTATATATCAATAAATCTGTTACGAAAAAAGGGAATAAAATATGTGATATACATAACGATATGTAGAATATAGAAAACATTATATGACCAAAATAAGTAGAACCCCAAAGAGTATACACTGTGTTATTCCATCTATTTGAGATTCGAAAACAAGAAAACTAATCTATTATAGTAACAGAAAACATATGCATGGTTGCCTATGGGAGCCAAGGATTAATTGAAAGTGGAAATGAAAAAACATTCAAAGTGATGGAAATGCTTTATATATTGATTTAGAGAGATAGAAGTATCCTATATACATTCATGAAAACTCACTGAGTTGTTTATTTAAGATGGGTGCATTTCATTGTATGTAGATTTTATTTAAATTAAGAGAGAGGGTATAGGAGACAGGAGAAAGGAAGAGAGGAGGGACAAAAAAAGGGAGAGTGGAAAGAGCAGATACAGAAGCTATTTATGAAGTAGATTCTATATGTTTGACATCTGGTAGGTTATAAGATCAGGAAAAGGAAGGTGTCCAAAACAACAAAAGGTGGCAGAGTAATATTCTGCAAGAATATCATTGACTTTAAAGACAGATAGATGTGTACAAGTTTCCTCCAATATCTGTGGGACCTTTTGGCAATTATCTCACTTCTCAGAGCCTTGGTTTATTCATCTATTAAAAAACCAATAGTGATCCCTCTTCTGTAAGGTTTTTACGAAGATTAATGAAATAATACCTATAAAGTAACTAGAGGGTTTGATTACTATAACACAGATTTCTTTTTTTATATAATAAATTTATTTTTTATTGGTGTTCAATTTACCAACTTACAGAATAACATCCAGTGCTCATCCCGTCAAGTGCCCCCCTCAGTGCCCGTCACCCATTCACCCCCACCCCCTGCCCTCCTCCCCTTCCACCACCCCTAGTTTGTTTCCCAGAGTTAGGAGTCTTTATGTTCTGTCTCCCTTTCTGATATTTCCCACACACTTCTTCTCCCTTCCCTTATATTCCCTTTCACTGTTATTTATATTCCCCAAATGAATGAGAACATATAATGTTTGTCCTTCTCCGATTGACTTACTTCACTCAGCATAATACCCTCCAGTTCCATCCACGTTGAAGCAAATGGTGGGTATTTGTCGTTTCTAATGGCTGAGTAATATTCCATTGTATACATAAACCACATCTTCTTTATCCATTCATCTGTCAATGGACATCAAGGCTCCTTCCACAGTTTGGCTATTGCGGACATTGCTGCTAGAAACATTGGGGTGCAGGTGTCCCGGCTTTCATTGCATCTGAATCTTTGGGGTAAATCCCCAACAGTGCAGGGTCGTAGGGCAGGTCTATTTTTAACTCTTTGAGGAACCTCCACACAGTTTTCCAGAGTGGCTGCACCAGTTCACATTCCCACCAACAGTGTAAGAGGGTTCCCCTATCTCCACATCCTCTCCAACATTTTTATTTCCTGCCTTCTTAATTTTCCCCATTATCACTGGTGTGAGGTGGTATCTCATTGTGGTTTTGATTTGTATTTCCCTGATGGCAAGTGATGCAGAGCATTTTCTCATGTACGTGTTGGCCATGCCTACGTCTTCCTCTGTGAGATTTCTCTTCATGTCTTTTGCCCACTTCATGATTGGATTGTTTGTTTCTTTGGTGTTGAGTTTAATAAGTTTAATAAGTTCTTTATAGATCTTGGAAACTAGCCCTTATCTGATACGTCATTTGCAAATATCTTCTCCCATTCTGTAGGTTGTCTTTTAGTTTTGTTGACTGTATCCTTTGCTGTGCAAAAGCTTCTTATCTTGATGAAGTCCCAATAGTTCATTTTTGCTTTTGTTTCTTTTGCCTTCATGGATGTATCTTGCAAGAAGTTACTGTGGCTGAGTTCAAAAAGGGTGTTGCCTGTGTTCTCCTCTAGGATTTTGATGGAATCTTGTCTCACATTTAGATCTTTCAACCATTTTGAGTTTATCTTTGTGTATGGTGCAAGAGAGTGGTCTAGTTTCATTCTTTTGCATGTGGATGTACAATTTTCCCAGCACCATTTATTGAAGAGACTGTCTTTCTTCCAGTGGATAGTCTTTCCTCCTTTATCGAATATTAGTTGACCATAAAGTTCAGGGTCCATTCTGGGGTCTCTATTCTGTTCCATTGATCTATATGTCTGTTTTTGTGCCAGTACCACACTGTCTTGATCACCACAGCTTTGTAGCACAACCTGAAATCTGGCATTGTGATGCCCCCAGATATGGTTTTCTTTTTTAAAATTCCCCTGGCTTTTCGGGGTCTTTTCTGATTCCACACAAATCTTAAAATAATTTGTTCTACCTCTCTGAAGAAAGTCCATGGTGTTTTGATAGGGATTGCATTAAACGTGTAAATTGCCCTGGGTAACATTGACATTTTCACAATATTAATTCTGCCAGTCCATGAGCATGGAATATTTTTCCATCTCTTTGTGTCTTTCTCAATTTCATTCAGAAGTGTCCTGTAGTTTTTAGGGTATAGATCTTTACCTCTTTGGTTAGGTTTATTCCTAGGTATCTTATGCTTTTGGGTGCAATTGTAAATGGGATTGACTCCTTCATTTCTCTTTCTTCAGTCTCATTGTTAGTGTATAGAAATGCCATTGATTTCTGGGCATTAATTTTGTATCCTGCCACGCTACCAAATTGCTGTATGAGTTCTAGCAATCTTGGGGTGGAGTCTTTTGGGTTTTCTATGTAGAGTATCTTGTCATTGGCGAAGAGGGAGAGTTTGACTTCTTCTTTGCCAATTTGAATGCCTTTAATGTCTTTTTGTTGTCTGATTGCTGAGGCTAGGACTTCCAGTACTCTGTTGATTAGCATGGTGAGAGTGAACATCCCTGTCTTGTTCCTGATCTTAGGGGAAAGACTTCCAGTGCTTCCCCATTGAGAATGATATTTGCTGTAAGGCATTTAAGATGTTGAGGAATGTTCCCTCTATCCCTACACTCTGAAGAGTTTTGATCAGGAATGGATGCTGTATTTTGTCAAATGCTTTCTCTGCATCTAATGAGAGGATCATATGGTTCTTGGTCTTTCTCTTGCTGATATGATGAATCACATTGATTGTTTTACGAATGTTGAACCAGCCTTGTGTCCCGGGGATAAATCCTACTTAATCATGGTGAATAATTTTCTTAATGTACTGTTGGATCCTATTGGCCAGTATCTTGTTGAGAATTTTTGCATCCATGTTCATCAGGGATATAGGTCTGTAATTCTCTTTTTTGGTGGGGTCTTTGGTTTTGGAATTAAGGTGATGCTGGCCTCATAGAACGAATTTGGAAGTACTCCATCTCTTTCTATCTTTCCAAACAGCTTTAGGAGAATAGGTATGGTTTGGTTTCTTCTTTCAATGTTTGATAGAATTCCCCTGGGAAGCCATCTGGCCCTGGACTTTTGTGTCTTGGGAGGTTTTTGATGACTGCTTCAATTTCCTCCCTGGTTATTGGCCTATTCAGGTTTTCTATTTCTCCCTGTTCCAGTTTTGGTAGTTTGTGGCTTTCCAGGAATGTGTCCATTTCTTCTAGATTGCCTAATTTATTGGCGTATAGCTGTTCATAATATGTTTTTAAAATCGTTTGTATTTCCTTGGTGTTGGTAGTGATCTCTCCTTTCTCATTCATGATTTTATTAATTTGAGTCTCCTCTCTCTTCTTTTTAATAAGGTTGGCTAATGGTTTATCTACCTTATTAATTCTTTCAAAGAACCAACTCCTGGTTCTGTTGATCTGTTCCACAGTTCTTCTGGTCTCGATTTCATTGAGTTCTGCTCGAATCTTTATTAACTCTCTTCTTCTGCTGGCTGTAGGATCTATTTGCTGTTTTTTCTCTAGCTCCTTTATGTGTAAGGTTAGCTTTTGTATTTGAGTTCTTCCAGTTTTTGAATGGATGCTTGTATTGCGATGTATTTCCCCCTTAGGACTGCTTTTGCTGCATCCCAAAGATTTTAAAAGGTTGTATCTTCATTCTCATTAGTTTCCATGAATCTTTTTAATTCTTCCTTAATTTCCTGGTTGACCCTTTCATCTTTTAGCAGGATGGTCCTTAACTGCCACGTGTTTGAGGTCCTTCCAAACTTCTTCTTGTGATTTAGTTCTAATTTCAAGGTATTATGGTCTGAGAGTATGCAGGGGATGATCCCAATCTTTTGGTATCAGTTCAGACCCGATTTGTGACCCAGTATGTGGTCTATTCTGGAGAAAGTTCCATGTGCACTTGAGAAGAATGTGTATTCAGTTGAGTTTGGATGTAAAGTTCTGTAGATATCTGTGAAATCCATCTGGTCCAGTGTATCATTTAAAGCTCTTGTTTCTTTGGAGATGTTGTGCTTAGAAGAGCTACCGAGGGTAGAAAGAGCTAGATTGAAGTCACCAAGTATAAGTGTATTATTATCTAAGTATTTCTTCACTTTGGTTATTAATTGGTTTAAATATTTGGCAGCTCCCACATTCGGGGCATATATATGGAGGATTGTTAAGCCCTCTTGTTGGATAGACCCTTTAAGTACGAGATAGTGTCCCTCTTCATCTCTCACTACAGTCTTCGGGGTAAATTTTAGTTTATCTGATATAAGGTGGCTACCCCTGCTTTCTTTTGAGGACCATTTGAATGGTAAATGGTTCTCCAACCTTTTATTTTCAGGCTGTAGGTGTCCTTCTGTCTAAAATGAGTCTCTTGTAGACAGCAAATAGATGGGTCCTGCTTTTTTATCCAGTCTGAAACCCTGTGCCTTTTGATGGGGTCATTAAGCCCGTTCACGTTCAGAGTTACTATTGAAAGATATGAGTTTAGTGTCATCATGATATCTATTCAGTCCTTGTTTTTGTGGACTGTTCCACTGAACTTCTTCTTAAAGGGGAATTTTAAGAGTCCCCCTTAAAATTTCTTGCAGAGCTGGTTTGGAGGTCACATATTCTTTCAGTTGCTGCCTGTCTTGGAAGCTCTTTATCTCTCCTTCCATTTTGAATGAGAGCCTTGCTGGATAAAGTATTCTTGGTTGCATGTTCTTCTCATTTAGGACCCTGAATATATCCTGCCAGCCCTTTTTGGCCTGCCAGGTCTCTGTGGAGAGGTCTGCTGTTACCCTAATACTCCTCTCCATAAAAGTCAGGGATTTCTTGTCTCTTGCTGCTTTAAGGATCTTCTCTTTATCTTTGGAATTTGCAAGCTTAACTAGTAAATGTCGACGTGTTGAACGGTTTTTATTGATTTTAGGGGGGGATCTCTCTATTTCTTAGATCTGAATGCCTGTTTCCCTTCCCAGATTAGGAAAGTTTTCAGCTATGATTTGCTCAAATACATATTCTGGCCCTCTGTCCCTTTCGGTGCCCCAATTAAACGTAGGTTTTTCTTCCTCAGGCTGTTGTTTATTTCCCTTAATCTATCTTCATGGTCTTTTAATTGTTTGTCTCTTTTTTCCTCAGTTTCCCTCTTTGCCATCAACTTGTCTTCTATGTCACTCACTCATTCTTCCACCTCGCTAACCCTCGTCATTAGGACTTCTAGTTTGGATTGCATCTCATTCAATTGATTTTTAATTTCTGCCTGATTAGCTCTAAATTCTGCAGTCATGAAGTCTCTTGAGTCCTTTATGCTTTTTTCTAGAGCCACCAGTAGCTGTATAATAGTGCTTCTGAATTGGCTTTCTGACATTGAATTGTAATCCAGATTTTGTAACTCTGTGGGAGAGAGGACTGTTTCTGATTCTTTCTTTTGAGGTGAGGTTTTCCTTCTAGTCATTTTGCTCAGTGCAGAATGGCCAAAAACAAGTTGTATTGGGCAAAAGAGAAAAAGAGAGGAGAGCAAGAAGGAAAGAAAAGAGAAAAAGAAAAAAGAAAAAAGGAAGAAAAAAGAAAAAGAGAAAGAAAAAGAAAGAAAGGAAAAAAAGGGTGGGGGAAGTGAACAGAAAGCAAAAAGAAAACAGAAAAAAAAAAAACACGGGGGAGTATCTTCTGATTCTGTATACTTTAAGTCCCTTGAGTTCCCCTGGAACTTGTCTGTCTGGCTGGTCTTCTGGGGGAGGGGCCTGTTGTGCTGATTTTCAGGTGTTAGCACTTGGGGGAGCTGCTCTGCCCCCTGCCTGGTGCAGGGCTCAGTGGGGGTTGTTTACCCTGTGAGGCCCCAAGAGGAACAACCACAGTGGCGGCGGCCAGCTCTGGAGCCCTGGATTCAGCTCCCGCAGGAACTACAGAGCTCTCTGTCTGCAGGGCCTGGAGGCTCCGGGGCCGGGCCGCTGATCTGTTCAGCTCCGGGCAGGAGCGTCCTTACTCTCCTGGGCCCTCGCGGCCTCTGCCTGTCCCGGGGGGAGGCCGGATCCTGGGCTGTGTCCCGGCACCCTGTGCCCTGGGGCCTGCGCTGTTGGATTCACGCTCCCGGGCCGCGCAGCCGCCTCTCCGCGGAGCCCCGCCGGAGCCCCTCCGAGCTGCTCCCGGGTCAATGCAAGCACACGCTGCAGCCCTTTAGGGAGCTCGGCGCACTCTCCCCCGGGCGCAGTTGCTCTGTTAGTGTCCCAGGGAGCCTGAGGGCATCCCCGCCCTTCTGGGGTCCTGCTCTAACTCCCTGCAAGCGCCTTTCCGCCCTGGAAGATTAGTGAAGCTCCTGCTTCTCTGGGATGGAGCTTTCCTGTCCTGGGGGCAGTCGCCCCGGCCTTAGCCCAGCTCCTCGCGGGGCCCCTCTCCCTTGGATGCCTTTTGTTTCTTTATTTCTGCCCCCCCCCCGCCCCGTCTTCCTACCTTGATAGAAGCGCGAACTCTTCTCACTGTAGCATTCCAGCTGTTCTCTCTTTAAATCTCAGGCCGAATTCGTAGGTTTTCAGGATGATTTGAAGGTTATCTAGGTAATTTGGTGGGGACAGGTGACTTGGGGGACCCTACTCTTCCGCCATCTTGCCCCGCCTCCTATAACTCAGATTTCTAACTTTGCCCTTAGATAGGTCAAGCCCTGTATCTAGAACAAGATAAAGGTCTCAGATACAGGGAGGAGTTGTACAAGGAATACCCAAAGAAAGAAGTCAGAAAGTGAGGATGAGCAGGAGTTTTCCAGCATAATGAGGGGTAGACTTGAAGCCTAGGATGAACATTATGAGATCTACTTCTAGAAACCCTCTCCCAACCCAATTCTCAAGCTGGGAGGTGGGATGCTAGTGGTATCACCACTCTGTCAGCTCATACTCAGAGAGGCATAAACTCTTCGAACCTGTCTTCTTATTTCTGCCTGGATGGTCAGACCAGTTTTCTGGTGCTGTAGATAAAGGGGCACTCTCTCAGAGAGCAATGGGATATTTCCCTGAGGTCTGTGGGGAAGCCCACATCTTTTGCATCAGATCAAGAACCTGCACCCTTTTCCATCCATGCTCTAGTGCCCAAAGTCATGCAGAGCCCAGAAGGTGGGAGATGGGCTAATACACTTTTCTCCCAGCTCATGTACCTCTGAGCCAGAGCTATCTGACAAAAAGCAGAAGTTGAGTCATGGTTTCTGGGTTAACTTCAAGGCAGACTTGGGAAGGATCATATTCTTAGATCTTGAGATGGGTGCTTGGAGATCATAGGGGGCTTCAGGCTGGTGATTTTGAGGCTGAGAATGCTCTGAGAGAAATCATTCCATTCTCAGTGTCTTAAATGCCTGGATTTTTTTCCCGTTCACTTTCCACATCCCTAAAAGAGGTCTGAGGGGTGGGGGAGTCTGGATACAAGCCAAAGTGGGTGCCCGTACTTTCCGGTCATGGCCTGAACCTCTCCAGTATCAGAATCTGACAGGTTATTTCCTGCCTCTCTCCCAAGAGATAGCCATGTTCTTGGCAGCATTGGAGAGAGGACTAGGGGTGGCTATAAGATGCTGGGGAAAGTGGCCAATAATTTGGAGGTCTCAACCTTTTTTCAGAAGTCACCTCAGGTGAGGAAAAGCAACCTTATTTACCATGGAGGGGGCAGCAGAGGCCAATTTACCAAACCTTTACCCTACACTCAGAACTCCTGGGTTAGAATCTGTTTGTGTTTGTGCATGGAGTCATATCTGGGTTCAGCTCAATGCCAGGCAGTATGACCTCCCGGTAGGCCAGTACAGACCTGACTCAATGTAGGGAGTGGAGGAAGTCCAAAAAGCAACCAGAGAAATCAGAGAAGAGGAATGGCTCCAGGGCAGTGGGATAACCTTGAAAACCCAAAATGCCACAATAGGTAAGTCCAAAGCATGGTAAGGGAGGAGGGCAGTTATTTATATATAGTCAGTTTTTACTATGTGCACAGATATCTCTCCTTCCCTAACTGACTTTCACATAGAAACATTCTTATCCCACTTCTCATATTCTAGGCTGAGCTCTCCTAGCCTAGAACTCCTGCTCAGAAATATTGCTTCAACTCCTCTCCCAGATCATTCTAGCAATGGCTTTTTCCCACATCCACCATACTGGCCTCTCTGGACTGGAAAAGCTTACTTCTTAACCTTTATGGTCCATAAATTTAGGCTACCCAATTCAGGGACCCTAGGGAGAGTTTCACCCTTCCCCTAGGTATACCAAAAAGGATTAGTCATTGGTCATTTCTTGGGGAAGAGGGAGAGTCTGGTAACTAGTGCTAGTTTGATTAGTTACTAACTCGGAAGACATCGGCCATCTACATTCTGCAAATGAGCTGAAAGCCAGAAACACTCGTGAAAGATAGGTCATTATTGGAGGAGTCCAGAAGCAAGCTCAGACGTCAGAGTGGAAAGGGATAGCCTGTTAACTGACATAGCAAAGCACACAATGGCATAGACTTAGGAGGCCACATAGCTGATAAAGTAAACAAGTACAGCTATAAGCCTAGACCAACTCGTGAAGGTGCTGAGCTTCCCTGAGATACATCCTAGGGAAGTCTCATGTGCTTTTCCTCCTAAAGTTCTAGACCATGTGTCAGGTTCAGACCAACCCCAAGAGATCTACTGGCTTCTTTCCTAAAGGCCTTCCTTCTTAAAGGACTCAGTCTCCTTTCCTTTTCTCTCTAAAGCCGTCCTTGGCACTCATCTCTTTGGTTGGGGCACAGCTCTTCTTTGGACTGGCTAAAGAGTGGGATGAAGTCATTCTGGCACTCCCCCCAAAATAAATCTAATGACAAACCCTCAGGTAAAGATCTCTACTGATCACCACCCAGGCAAAACAGAACAGAGGTAAAAATAGCAACACAATGCCCAGACTAGATTTGGCGAATTGTTACAGTGGGATGAACATAAAACGGCAAAGGTTCCATCTTCTGAAGCCCCCCAGATTGAGGAGCCTGAGATTGAAGAGATTAGTCTCTATCTCCTGACTTCCTTCTGAGATGACCACTAGAAGTTCTATGAGGCTTTTTCCCTCTGTATTTCTTATCTGGAGGATGGGGGTCACTTCCCCCTAACACTCCACCCCCACACACAAACATTTCTCTCAACTCATGCCTGAGAAGCCCCTTCTGGGCATGGGAAACTTTTATCTCTGAGGATATTCTTCCCTGGCCCACAAGCTTCTGCTATACACAGAAATTGTCCCCTCTGGGAATTTCTTCCCAGCAGAGAAACTGAGTTAATAATCTGCTGGCAAATGTGTTTCAAGCAACAGAATAGAAAGCACCATGAAAGAAGAAAAAGAGAACACTTACCTTGTCCTACAAAGAATAGTTCAGGGTGGGCTAAAATATACTGAGGACCATGTACGAGGCACTTTGGAACCATCATGACATTTCTTCTACATAACAGACTTATGAAGTAGCTGTTTTTCCTATTTCACTGATAGGAAAACTGAAAGGTTCTAACCACTTGTGCTCACTGGGATGTAAACCCAGGCCCGCATGACTCCAAAGTCTGTGCTATTTTGACTACCAATGTGCTGCTTTCTGAAGAGGGTGGGATCCATAGACCAGAACCCACAAGGTCAGCTGAAAGAGGCAACTTCTAGATCACTATGGCAAATCCCAAACCTGTGGAAATGAACCAGAGACCAACCCTCTGGAGGACAAGATAGCTACAGAGCCAAAATGCAGCATACACCAGGCTGTGGGCCTCTACCCAGAAGCATTGCAGGAAGAGGTTGAGGGAGGGACTTAAAGAGAAGCCCAAGTCTAGGCAACCCAGGCCTTCCCCGGGTCAAAGTCCCAGGTCATGTATAGAACAGCATTCAAGGTGACTCAGACCCTAGTGCTCAGCCACTTCTGCTGCTTTGAGACCTTCGCTTCATTCTCTTTTATATCCAGCTCTGTTGGTGGCAGGGGATGAGGCAGACAGTGACAGTAGTATTGAGTTGTGGAGGATGGAACTTCCTTGTCCTCTGGTTCTATCTTTCACCTTTCACTAGGTTGTTCTCTGTGGCAGATGAGGCAGGAAGTTGTAGAGGGGGGCTTTCTGGCCTTCACAAGCAATCTGCACCATATCCCAGACCAGTAGCATTTTGGCCAAGGTCTTGCCTAGCTTATGGGGCTGGCTCCAGAGAGGACCTGAAGAGCAGTACTGAAGGGGCCTATCTGCCCACCAATAGCTGGAAAATCTACCTCTGTCTCTACAGATAGGTCTCTTATTGACCCATAAGAAAATACCTAGTAAATAGGGGCAGCCCCGGTGGTGCAACGGTTTGGCGCTGCCTGCAGCCTGGGGTGTGATCCTGGAGACCCGGGATCGAGTCCTGCATCGGGCTCCCTGCTTCTCCCTCTGCCTGTGTCTCTGCCTCTCTATCTGTGTCTATGAATAAATAAATAAAATCTCAAAAAAAAAAAGAAAAGAAAATACCTAGTAAATAAAGAAACCACTTCCCTTCTTAGGAGAAACCAATTGCATTGAAAAGAGAACCTTCATGGGGGAAGGACCTGTGATGACCTCCCAACTCTGCCCCATTAAATCTTCTTTTCCCTTTAAGGTCCTAGGTCTCACTCTGACCTTACCACTCTTACTCGCTTGGTAAAACAGAACACAGAGTCTGCCAGATTGGAGCAAAGAGAACCTTGGGAAGGAGAGCATGCTGGAGATTAACTCTCATTCCTGACATCCACCAGTGGGCCCCCATAGTAGGGCTCTGCCTCTATCTCATCCACCCCTGTTGTCACAGTATTTGCACAAAGAAATTCCTGAAACACACTGGGGGAAGCACAGGGCAATATCAGAAACCCAAACAGCCCAGATTCCACAGCACCCAACTGTGAGCCAACCATGGCTAATTCTTTACTGCGACTCACACACTGTCTGTACTACATCTGGGTTCCAAAATGGCATATGCCTGGCTCCTTCCCTTTGGGCCATAACCTTTGTTCACAAGGAGGGCAATTCATAACTCTAACCTCAGTGGGCAAGTGTTTGAGGACTGGATTCCCTCCTCAGCCAATACTGCAGAAATCTGAATCCCAGACTTCCTAGAGGACTCCTTTTTTCAGCCCTGGTGAATATGTTTCTTTCTCAGGTGATTCTCAGGACTCCATTGTGATGGATATCATTTATTATCCAGTTCAGGTAAAAGCCAGTCCCCTACATTAAGAGGCATGGCTTTGACCTTTATAGGTCTATACAGGCTCCATAGTTTGACAACGCTTCAGTTTTAGAAGACCATTAACATACAAATACTAAGCGTAGCCTACATACAGTATAAGGATGGCACCTCTGTACTGTGAAATATGGGGACTTGCATGTAGCCCCAAATAATAACCTTTATAACTCTTTGGATACGACTAAAACAGCATATTTCCATCCTTGCTATGAGAAGCATGAGAAAATAGGTTTATATTTTGCTTTGGTTTGTTTTTTGTTTTTTGTTTTTTTGGTGTTGATTGCTTGTTTCTAACTCTAAAGACAATTTTATTTTAATTAAACCAAGAGCCTGAAATTATCTTTAGTACCAAATATTATCCCAGATTCATGTGAACTTGAAAAAACATTTGGGTTAGTTTCTGAGTTTTGGAATGCCCAAATCTTACAAGTGCTTGCCTTTAAACTAATGAAATAGAGTTCCTATACAAATGAATTTTAGCAATACTATCCACAGGTAGAAAAAATACAACCTACACAGACACCCATACAGACAAGACAGATGAACACACATACACAGACAAGATACAATCTCCTAGCTTTTGTTTTTACTAATATTTGTGAAAAAAACAATAAAAGCCCAATTTCTAAATATCTCCCTTTTTTTATGAAAAACTTTTCCCTATAGTTCTCCTTATTCTTTATTTCAAAGAATTGCTTGGGGCACTTGGGTGGCTCAGTTGGCTAAATGCCCATCTCTTGATTTTAGCTCAGGTTATGACCTCAGGGTCATGAGAATAAGCCCCACAAAGCTGGCTGCATGGAGCCTGTTCTTAAACAGGCTGTTCTTTCTCCCTCTCTCTTTGCCTGTCCCACACTGCTAGCATGTGCTCTCTCTTCCTCTCAGTCCCTCTTAAAAGAAAAGACAAAAAAGACAAAGAATTGCTTAGGTCTAGAGAAGATGGGGCAGAAAATTTACATCACAAAGGCAGAGAGAGAGCATCTACATTTCCTCCAAAGTGAAAATCTGGTGTATATGTTTTTGCGAGGTGCTAGAGTCTGGACATTCTAGTAGTTTTTCTTTTTTAACTCTTTTTCTCTTTTACTTCTTCAGTTTCAGCCAATTGTAAGCTGTTTTTACATTTAAAGATGTAAGATGTATAATTTCACTGTATATAAAGAATGCAGAACAATTTTTGTTTGTTTTCCAGAATTTCAGGGTACTTGCAATTTAAAATTAACCTTCCTTTCTCCTAAATACAGTACAATTTTGTTCCAATTGCTTGTGTTTTTACAATATCCACAAACACTTAAAGAGGAATAGGCAAGGGCACCTGGGTGGCTCAGTGGTTGAGTGTCTGCCTACCCCTCAGGACCCTGGGATCAAGTCCTGCATTAGGCTCCCCATAGGGAGCCTGCTTCTCTCTCTGCCTGTCTCTGCCTCTCTCTGTGTCTCTCATGAATAAATAAATAAAATCTTCAATTAAAAAAGAGGAATAGAAAAAAAAGAGAAAAAATAAAAAAGAGGAATAGGCAAGGTTTGGGATTGGTACATAGGTGCACCTTGACATGTTTCTGGAGTTCCATTTCTGGTTTCATAGAGATTTGTAAGACAGAGTTGTTTTTAATTTTCTAAAGAACTAGATTCCAACCTCAATATTAAGCAAGTATTGGCCTGCCTTTTTAACTGAATTTACTTCTTTATATTAGGGAGATTTTTAACTAAAATTGGAATCAAAAGATTTTTGTCTATATAAAACATTTTTTAAAAGCCTTCTAATTCACACTTGGTTTCTATTAATCACTGAATATTGGTCTTTCACAGATCATTTGTAGGAAGGACTAAGAGAAATTTTGGTCACCTTTTCCCCTGAAGGGAAGGCAGTAAATAAGTCATCAACCTTTTAAATTTCTCTCTGAATTTTATGGGGTCTTTTAAAAGTGGAGGTAAAAGGGCTTATAATTTAAGACTTTGCTGCTACCCAGGAGACACAAATTCTTTTGCAGTGAGGGATCTCAGATGCACCTGAAATAGACATTGCTAATGAATGCTAGGAGCTAGAAGAGCCTGGATTATCAATCCCTGAAAGGTAGGAGCAGAGCAAGCCTATTGCCACTCTCAGGTGCTTTTGTTAAATTTATTTCCTGGCTTTCAGCATTTACATGAGAAACCTGTACATTTGAACCTAGAGATTAGAGAAGAGTACCCTGTAAATCTTATAGAGCAGATGAGGCCAGATTTTAGAGGAAATTTACGCTGGATGTTGACATTTATTTCTGTCTTAAGCTTAATTTCTGTGATTTTATCTTGTCAAGGGTGTCCCTGAGACTGGACATTCTACTACTAAGATAGTTGAGAGCTCTCTATAAAGAATATTTTCTTTTAAATATAGTCAATTTAAAGGATCCATTGTTTGACCATTGACAAGTAGGATTTAATAGCGACTCAAACCAAGCCTTAATGGTTTAACCAAAGATACAAGAAGACTATCTCTGAGAGGATATGGATCCGTTACCAAAGAGTTCTCTACCAAATTTAACCAAAGAGTCACTAGGCCCTAAGAACTAGTTCCACAAATATTTTCTCCTGTTAACCTAAATTTAGAAAGAGAGAAAAGGACTCTCACCATTCTAGCTCCTTTGGACTTTGCAGATAGATATTCTAGGGGACTAACATGATAAGAAATCTCACTTTCTGCTGGCTGCTTGTCAGATGTCCCAAGGATCTCTCAGCTGCAGCAGCATCCTGGGCGAGTGGTGTCCAGCAACTTAAAGTGATCCTGACAACTATGCCAACTGTCAGAGAGGAAGACCTTCCTCTGCCCTATGGTCCTTCTAGCTGGATTTAGAATCAAATTGACATGAGACAGATCAACGGGAGAAAATCAAATTTAATAGGTATATATATGGGGAATCTACAAAGACATGAAATTCTCATGAGGAAATAGTTTTAAATTTAGGCAGGAAAGATGAAAATTAGTGGCAAGATTGCCAGTGAATGATGGGCTTGAGGAGAACTGTAGAAGTGGAAGAACCTCTACCCCTTTCAATCTTCAATATAGGAAAAATGCTGATCCTACCAATTATGTACTAAAAGAGAATTTCTTTTAGGAAGGAAGGAAATTAATGAGGTGATTTCAACGAGCTTAGGGTCTACAGCGGTTTCTTCCATGTCGTTTCCATTTTCCATCTCAGAGGATATTTGAATCCTCTTTGCTTGAGTCACCCCATTTATGTACCAAACCCTAAAATCACAAAGCCTTGAATGGCAAAAGCTTTAGAAATCTCATCTTGTGGTTATTTAAGCAGAGAAAGTTATTTAACTTCTACTTAGATACCTCCTTGCAGATTTCTTCACTAAAGGGAATTCACTACCTTTAGAGGTAACTATGATAGAAAGATCCTCTGTTTCTGCATGTTGTGGTTCATGCTTTGTATTAAAACACAGTCATGGGCAGCCTGGGTGGCTCAGTGGTTTAGTGCTGCCTTCAGCCCAGGGCGTGGTCCTGGAGACCAGGGATCAAGTCCCATGTCGGGTTCTCTGCATAGAGGCTTCAACCTCTACCTGTGTCTCTGCCTCTCTATCTATGTGTCTCTCATGAATAAATAAATAAAATCTTTTAAGAAAACAGTCATGAGGGATCCCTGGGTGGCGCAGCGGTTTGGCGCCTGCCTTTGGCCCAGGGCGTGATCCCGGAGACCCGGGATCGAATCCCACATCGGGCTCCTGGTGCATGGAGCCTGCTTCTCCCTCTGCCTGTGTCTCTGCCTCCCTCTCTCTCTCTCTGTAACTATCATAAATAAATAAAAATTAAAAAAAAAAAGAAAACAGTCATGATCTGTTAGACACATGCAGCAGATCTGTTAGAGTAAAGCCACACCCCTGTGATAGGGTGGGAATGGTCTCACTTGAAGTATCTATTTATCCTTTCACTCATTCATGCATTCACTCATTCAACAAATACTGAGTGTCTATATGTTAGGTACTATACCTGCTGCTAGAGAAACAGGGAAAAATAAAAACAGATATGGCTCTTGCTCAGACGGAGTTTGAAATGTAGTGGTTGTGATAGTAATAAAATAAGGAATCACACAAATAAGGGTGAAATACAACTGAAATAAAAGCTATGAAGAAAGGAAGACAGTTCTATGAGAAATGTAACAAAGGAACCTGGTCTAGCCTAGAGGGACAGGTCTAGGAAATCTTCTATGAGGAAGTGATGCTGGAACTGAAATTTGAGTATTAAGTAGGGTTAGCCAAATGAAGTAGATGGAGGTGGAAAGTGGAGAGAGTGTTCTAGGAAGAAGAAAAGGCATGTGCAAAGGTTCTGTGGCCAAAAAAAAATGGTATATCTGGAACTGAAAGAAGACCAGTGTGGGTGGAGCTTGAAGCATATGGGACAATGTGATGTGAGGCTGGGGATGTAAGTTTGGACAAGACCTTATAGGACCCTGTAGGCCACATTAATGATTATTTCCTCAAGTGTCATGGGAAATTATTGGACACTGTCTACACAAGGTGATAACACAATCAGCTTTAACTTTTGAAAACATTACTCTAGTTGCTCTATAGAAAATGGGTTGGAGAGAATCCAACACGGATATGTGGAGACCAGTCTGTTGTAATAGATAAAATGAGAGATGATAGTAACATAGACAAATGTGGTGACTGACAGTGTCATTGAAAATATGTGGATGTTACAATGACATGGATGGAAATGGAGGGTATTATCCTGAGCAAAATAAGTCAATCAGAGAAAGACAATTATCATGTGATTTCACTCATGTGAAATTTAAGAAACAAAACAGAGAATCATAGGGGAAAAGAGAGAAAAATAAGATGAAATCAGAGAGGGAGACAAACCATAAGAGACACTTAACTATAGGAAACAAACTGAGAGTTGCAGGAGAGGAGTGGGGGGATGGGGTAACTGGGTGATGGGTATTAATGAGGGAACGTGAAGTACTGAGCACCAGGTGTCCTATGCAATGGATGAGTAACTGAACTCTACATCTGAAACTAATGATACACTATATGTCCATTAATTGAATTTAAATAAAATAAAAAATAAAAAAGAAGAAAAAGAAAGGATGACAGAAAGATGCTTTAAACACAGAAAAAAAAAGAAAAGATGTGGACGGACTAAGAAACTTTTGAGAGGTAAAATCAATAGGAACTAGTGATGGACTGGATATGAAGGAAAGGGGTGGCCAAGAATGACTCCTAGGTTTTTGAACTGCATGACTGGATAGTTGGGATGCCATTCACGGAAAAGAGGAAAACTGGGAGGAGATCATAGGTTTGGTCTTAGATGTACTAAATTTGAGTTGTGTTTCAGTCATCTCAGTAGAGATAAATATGCAGTACATACCATAGGCATAGGCATGGATGACTTTTCCTAATGAGAGAGTATAGAGTGAGAAGATAATGCAGCTTTGAGGAACTCCAACATTTAAAAACCAGTTAGGGAAAAATGAGCACCCCTCAAAGAAACCAATAAGGAGTCATCAGAGAAGGGGGGAGAAAAACAAAGAAAGGAGGCTAATGGAAGAAAGTATCTCAATAAAGAGGAAGCAATCAACAATGTCAAATGCCACTAAGAAGTCAAGTGAAACAGGGATCCCTGGGTGGCGCAGCGGTTTGGCGCCTGCCTTTGGCCCAGGGCGCGATCCTGGAGACCCGGGATCGAATCCCACATCGGGCTCCCGGTGCATGGAGCCTGCTTCTCCCTCTGCCTGTGTCTCTGCCTCCCTCTCTCTCTCTGTGTGTGTGTGACTGTCATAAATAAAAATAAAAATAAAAATGAATAAAAAAAATTAAAAAAAAAGAAGTCAAGTGAAACAAAGATTGAAAGCATCCTTTGGAGGTACTAAGCTCATTGGTGACCTAAATGAAAGCACTTTCAGGGTAGTAATGGAGCAGAAGCATGAATGGAGTAGGCCAAGACGTGAATGCAGATAACTCTTTTGAGAAGTTTATTTGGAAGGCAAGAACAATAAGTGGTAACTGGAGGGGAGTGTGGAGTTGCAGGGGGTATTATTTTAAGATGGGAAAGATTGTTTTACCTGCTACTGAGAAGGGTCCAGTTGAGAGAAAGAGGTTGAATACATAGGAGAGAAAAGGGATAATTGATACCGTAAAAAAGTGGGAAGGGATAGGCTACAAAACACCAGTGCAAGGAATGGTCTTCTAAGAATAAAGAATACCGTTTACAAGTTACAAGTGCAAAGTCCCATGTAGTCCTACGTAGTTCTACTCCACTGTTACAAGTGGAAAATCCTGCGTAGAATGTCATTGAGGTAATGTAGGAACAGAAGGCCCTGCCTGATGCATTAATCTTCTTGGTGAAATAAATGATAAGGCGATCTGTTATGAGAGAAAGTGAGAGGATAGACACAGAAGTTGGAGGTTTAAGGAAAGAGTGGAGAAGATTTGAAATAATCATCCAACACAGGGAGAGGTACTAATGAAATTTAGCATGTAGTAGGATTGTGAAGCAGAGAAGAGGATGTCTAGAAACCAGGAGGTCTAAGTGATAGCTAAATCATCAACATGGACACAGAAGTCTCCTAGGATGGTGGCAGGACTTGCAGTGGGGGAGGGAAAGCCAGTGAGATGGAAACCAGTCTTCGTTGAGAAAAAAAAAGTGTGTGTTCATTACTTAGGGCTTCTCTAACAAATTACCACAAACTGGGTGGCTTAAAACTACAGAAATTTATTCTCGAAGAGTTCTGAAGACCAGAAGTCCTAAATCACGGTGTTGGAAGGGTTGGTTCCCTCTAAGGACTCTGAGGGAGAGCTATGCCATGCGTCTCTCCAAGTTTCTGGTAATTGCTGACAATCCTCAGCATTCCTTGGCTTATCTTGCAGACATATCACTCCAATCTATGCCTCTGTCATCACATGACCATCTTCCCCCTGTGTATGTCTGTGTCCAAATTTCCCTCTTTTTATAAGGATATCAGTCAGGGGCTCACCTAATCCAGTATGACCACATCTTAACTTGATTACATCTGTAAAGGCCTTATTTCCAAATAAAGTCACCTTCACAGATACTAGGGGTTAAGACTTCAATATATCCTTTAGGGGGTCACAATTCAATGCACTACAGAGGATAATGACCAGGAGGACGGTCCATGACAGAAATGAGAAGGGGTGAGTTACATGTCAAAATGATGTTTGTCTCAAAAAAATCTGTAGTTTTTGCAAAAGAGAAGAAAACAAATGGTCCGGAAGTAAGGTCTGGGGGCAAGGAAGACACCCACCCCACTTTCTGACTTTAAAATACTGGAAAGGAAAACAAACACTCTCACATAAGAAGACAGCAGGGGAAATGGAGCCCTCTGGGTAGAACTAGGTTTCTGTTAGGCAAAAGAGGTTGAGAATGATGATTAGGGAGCATCTGATCAAGAGGGCTCTGGTGGACAGCTTGGGGAGATGAAGTAAAACTGGAGTGATGGAGGGATGGAGGAGCTCAGGTTAAAAGCAGAGCATTATGAGAAATAATGTGAGGGTAAAAGTGAGGCTTACACTTTGAGAGTAGACTGATCACTTTGGGAGTTGTGGGGCAGGATGAATTTAGTCCTGGTATCTTTGAGAAGTTATCAGGCTTTGGGCATGGTGGCCAGAAAACCAGCTCTCTCATCTTGGGTTGGTGGCAGCTTCAGGAGCTGTAGACTCTGCATACTACAAGCTTTAGAGTAGTGGTGGGGGGATCCCTGGGTGGCTCAGCGGTTTGACGCCTGCCTTTGGCACAGGGCGCGATCCTGGAGTCCCGGGATCGAGTCCCACATCAGGCTCCAGGCATGGAGCCTGCTTCTCCCTCCTCCTGTGTCTCTGCCTCTCTCTCTCTCTCTCTCTCTGTCTATCATAAATAAATAAATAACATAAAAAAAAGAATTAAAAAAATTGTTTAGAGTAGTGGTGGCCCCAGAATTGACCATCTCTGTACCTTTGAGGTCTAGAGTGGAATGGAGTCTACACGGGGTCATTCTGTCAGTTACCCAGGGATGAGTCTGTATTCCTCATACAAGAAATTGGAAATGAGAGGGAAAGCTAAGGTGGGCTAAGAGGTGGACATTTACTTCTCGTGGTCTTGACTGAGAAGGTATTGAAATACCTAAGAGGAATCCCCTGGGTTGTAGGTTTTAAAATAGGGTCCTCTATCTCTTTGCCCTATTTGCAAATTCACCCACCACTGCTGAACAATCCAGCAAGCTGCAAATGCTATCTGGTGCTCAATCTAGGTGATTACCCAGAATCACTAACACTCTTCTAAAGTGAGCGTGAACTCTTGTGTTCAAATTTTGCCTCAGCCACTTGCTAACTGTGTGACCTTAGACAAGTAACTTGATCTGTCCCTCAATTTCTTCATCTGGAAAATGGAGAAAATGATAGTTCCTATCTCACAGAATTGTTGTCACAGAGGATTAAGTAACTTGACATCTGTCAATGCTTAGAACAGTATCCAGTACATACTAAGCACTATATAAGCATTTTTATTGTTATTGATTCTCTCTCTCATCCCCTCACTTAATCACTTGACACTACCCTGCTTGCTGTAATCATCTTGGCTCTGAACCCTAATTTGAATAACTACTTCTGATTGGTCCCCTATGGGGGCTCTTCCCTGGGTCTCTTTACCTCTAGACCAATTAAGCCTAGGTCCTTCAACTGTTCCTTATATGATGTGACAGCTGGTGCACCAGCCTAGTGACCCACCTTTGGACACTTTGTCAATGTATCCCTGTTTAAATAGGTTGTCCAGAATGGAGCACAGTGCTCCAGGATGTGATAAGTATAGGCAGAACCATCTTTTCTCTTGTTCTAGTTCTATACTTCTACTAATGCAGCCTAAAATCTAATTAGCTCTTTTGGCAGCATCATCACTCCGTTGACTCATCACTCCGTTGACTTTATGATCAAATCAAGGTCTTTTTCACATGTGCTGCTGTTAAACCAGGCAGGTCTCTTCTATGCTGTGCTAGAGGAACAAAACCTCTGTACTTGCTGAAAGGAAGTCAAGTCTAGCAGTCAAAGCCTAGTGTATGAAGGGTTTAGTAAGGAAGGGCAGTCAAGGCAAGCAGTTAGTTGGTGGTTGGGGTTCATGGTAGATGCTACCAATTGCCTGCCCAATAAGGATTTCCTTCTTCTTCCTTACTCACAGAATTCCAACTTTGTTCAGAGCAGCATTGTGCCCAGCTAAAAGTATTGGACTTTCTGGCTTCCTTTGCAGCTGGGAGTGTTCTTATAACACAGTTCTAGTCAAAAAGATGTAGGTAAATGTCACTGGGGAGAGTGCTCCATTCTTAATACAAAGCCTCTCTAGAAGGTTCTTTTTGTCCTTAGTCTTCTTGCCCTACAGCTGTTTTCCTTTCTTCCTGTCTATAATGCAGACATGAGACCCAGAGCTGTAGCAGGTGTCTTACGACCATGAGACAAAAAGCAAATCTACCCCTAAGGACAGCGGAGATGAAAAGCCAGGGCCTCGATGGCATTGTTAAACTGTCAAACCAGTCCTGAACCATGTATTCAGGGAATTTTTGGTACACAAGACAAATAAACCTCTATCTTACATAGCCACTATTGTTGACATAATATTTGCAATTAAAAGCATACCTAACTGACATAGGATTACCAATTGGATAACGGGGGATCCAAGTGGAGGGCTAACATGACTATAGGAATTTAGACATTTAGAAATACAAGTGGGCATTTGGGGTCAGAGGAGTCCATTAGTATAGGCCATCAGCCCTCAGTCACTTGCGGGGCGGGGCTTGGGGTCAGGACCTTCTTCTCCCTAGATGGTGGACTAAAAGAGCATACTGGTCCTAGGACTTGATAGGGGAGGATCTGGCAGGATCTCTGACTAGGGGGCTCAGCCATAGGACAGGAGACAGAAGGCCAGGGGTCGAACTGAGCAATGAGATAGAGGCTCAGTGGAAATTTGAAATAAAGCTCAGACTGGTGACAAAAGGGCTACTTGATCCTGAGTTCCAGAACACAGAGTAAGGTTACTTCCATCCTTTCTGTCTTAGGACAGGTGTAGCCTTGGGCAGGAGGGAAAGTACTCCAACTATAGAGGGATGGGGGGAGGGGGGCGGGGGAGGGGCAGGGGCTGGGATCCAGGCAGAGCCTGACAAGTTTCAGTTCAAGCGTGCTTTAGCCATCCTGACACTCTTCTTACAGGTTCTTAGATTTGGCCTTAATTACAAGCTCTTTTCCCATCTTTTTCCTATGACCTTTTAAGATCTGAGCTTAATGGAAAGCTCTCTATGTAACCATATTAGTCTCTTTAAATGGCTCCCACTTTTTATTCTTCCTAATTGTCAGGATTTCACAGTGAAAAACCTTCCCCTCCTCCTTCTACTCCAAGGTGTCTTCCCCTTACCAGGTTTGGGGGCACCCTATCACTCTTGCTAGGCAGGCTGGGTCCCATCAGAAGTGATCCACCTTTACCCTCCAGTGTTAGCCTCTGCTAACCTGCAGCACGTAGAGAAAAAGGGCTAGGCGGAAAGCTGGCCAGGGCCCACCAATTCTGGAGAGCCCAGTCCCCCACCTACACCTGGCTGTTCTGTTCCTAGGGCCTGATTAGAGGCCCATGCCTCCCCTTTCCCAATCCCAATTTCTTGTGTAATCTAGAGGGAGAGAATGAGAGCTTCCTCTGACGGCTGGCATGCTACCACTTCTTTGTTTGCAGCAGGTAAGTTACTGTTATATTGTGCTCCTGTGATAAATGGACTTTTGTGAGGCACTTTTTGCCCTGTGTGTGCTTGAGGAGGGAGGGAGTCTTGCCTGAGTGACTTCTCACAGAAAGCTCCAGAGGTGCTTAGAGCTGATAGCCTAGGCCGGGCAGGCTGCTCTTTCATTGGCATTTGAGGGTGTCAATCACTGTGGCCCTGCCAATCAGCTCAGAACCAGGTATCTGTAAGCGATTAGCCTTCTTTGTTAAACAGAACACTGAACCCTCCAAGGACTAAACAAAGAATGGCTCTGGAAAGACAGTTCCTAGGGAGGCAGGGGCAGCCATGCCAGTGTGACAAACTCGAACCCTTTGGTTTCCTCTTGCCTCAGGCCCTACTTTATTCCTTACATCTAGGCCAGTCCCCGTTTTAATTCTACCTGTCATTTCCTTCCCATGTAATTCTTCTCTTTACTCCTTCTGCTGCTTTGTTTAGCCCTCAACACCTCTCATCTGAACTACCAACTAGTCTACTAACCAGTTTCCCTGCCTCCAGTCTCCCCCTGCCCCAACCCAATCTCCCTCATGCAGCCAAATGAGTCTTGTAAAAATACAAATCTGATTGTGTGACCTCCTGCTGAAAACCTTTCAGCCTCTTTTGTGGCTCTTAGTACCCCGGGGATAAAGTCCAAACTACTTAACACGGCACCCAGGACCCTTCATGATTTGGCTCCTGCCAAATCCTCAGCCTCATTTTTGGCAGTGCTCCCATTTCACACCTATTCACAATGAACTACTTTGTAGGTTTCTGAACATGCCATTCTTGGCTTTGCTCCTGGGCCTTTACACATGACATTCCCTCTGCCTGGGACATCCTTCACACACCACCTTCTCTCCTATCTGTCTAGCCAATCCTTACTCATCCCTAAGACTTCAACTAAACTCCTTCGGCCCAAGACACATATTTTGTGCATGCCTATACCTTTGATGCCTAGTACAGCATCTGGAACATAACAGATCCTCAAAAGATGTTTGCCAAATGAATGAATGAATGCCCCCAACTCATATGGCTGTGTGCAAAGTTGTCTCTGAGGGAAGCTGGCAGAGTGGATCAGTCCTTTCCCTTATGGGAGGAAAATCTCTCCTTCCTCCCACTCTTATTTATCCATATTGCACTGGGTTGCAATTTCTTCCTTAAAATGTCTGTATCCCTAATTCTACTGTGAGCATTTCAAGGGTGGGGCCATGCCTGATCCATTTCAGTCTCCTACCTAGTGCCCAACATAGTACCTGGAACATAATGAATGAATAGGCCTCCCAAATGCCTGACAGTTTTGTTCCTTGTCTCATATCCCTCCACTCCCTTCCCCACAAGCTCTCACCACCAGTACAGCCAAACTGTCACACTTGTGGCTTCACAACCTTACAGGGCTCCTCTTCATCCCTGAAACATTCACCTGCATTCCTCCTAAGTGGAATGCCCTTCCAATCCCCACCCCAATCCTGCTACTTCTTTAAGAACTAGCTCAAATTTCCACTCTTCAAGAAACCATTCATGCATCTATCCCAGCCCACCCCAGCTAGTGCTAATGATTCCCACCTGTCTCACTTAGCCCTTGGTATCCCCTCCTGTTAATCAGGGGGAAACCAAGTCTCAGAGAAAGGACTCTCTCAAGGACACATGTTATGTTCTGTGGAAGAACTATTGTTTGAACCCTAGTCTCCAGCCCATGAATCCTCCCACTAGCCAACTTACATGATTTCTTTCCTCCTGTATACTATAACTTCCTTTAAGTCAGGACTGTGTGTCCACCCCTTCATCTTTCCAGGGCTTCCCTGGAGTGTGAAGAGAGCTCTAGAGCCATACAGCCTGGGTTTCTGCCTTGGCTTCATCAGTTGCTAGCTTTGTGGCCTTAGGAACTTAACCTCTCTACATCTGGGCTGACTCCTATGTAAATGAAGAAAACAATATAGTGCCAACCTCACAAGATTGTTGTGAAGATTAAATGAAATAATGTAAGCAAGGTACCTAGAGCAGTAACCTAGCACCTAGTATTCTCTCAATAAAGGCAATTTTCTTTATTGCTGTTATTCTTAATATCAACACATTTTTACTGGTGATGGTTGATTAAAAATTTGAATGGAGGAGTTACTTGGAGTGGGAGGGAGTGAGGAAAAGAAGTAGACAACAGGACCAGTCTGAGATTTGGTGGAATCTAAACAAGGTTAGTGGCGCGGCTGGACCTTTGTACGTCTGAGTTCCTAGTGCCATGTGACTCTGTGAGGGCCCCAAGCACATGGTTCCATCCGGGCCGCGCAGCTTCCCTAACTCTCTTAGCTATTCTCAGCAGCCTGTAGGGGGAGCCAGGAAGCTAGGAAAGGGGGAGAGGCTGCTGTAAATCTTACTAAGGGCAGAAACCCTATCTCTACTACCCATCTTAGCCCACCGTCTTGCCCCCTCCAGGGCGCTCTCCGGGCTCTGACCTCTTTGGCAGCAGAGCTAGGAGCTGTCCTTCAGCACCAGGGGCCGTCTGGGCCTCGGGCAGGGCGGTGAGGGCGACTGCTGAGTTAGGGACATGGGACTGGTCCGATCCGCAGCCGGCTCCAGCATCGCCTAGTCACGGGGACGGGGGAGGCGACTCAGGGAGGCAGCAAGACGCTAACGAGAAGCCTCCTGCCTCCTGCCACCAAGAATCACCCTCAGAAGTCCCCTAGCCCTCGGCGGGGAGTGAGCAGCCGCCCTGGGGAGGGAGGCGGGCACCCAGGTGGGCGGGGGAGGGAGAGCGCCGGGGCCTGGGACTCAGCGTGTGGCGTGTGCACGCGGGGAGCCGGCGGATGAACGGAGGCGCTGAAGTGAATGGAGTTGGGGGTGGACTGGAAACATCCCCAAACAGCACAGGCTGGGGCCGGCTGGGGCTGCGGGGGGGGGGGGGGCGCGAGTCCTGAGGCGCAGGCGCAGTTGGGGCCCCAGTCCCGCTCCCTCCTCCTCTCAGTGCCTCTTTCTCCGCCCCGCTCCCCCCCCCCCAAACACACTCGCACACGGGCTCTCAAGGTGTTCTCCGCACAGCAGAAGATGGCGACAGACTGAGGGGGCATGGCCAGCGGGAGCCACGGGGCCGTGCGGCTCGGCGGCCGCCACAGCGGTGCTAACGGGAGACGGAAGCTAGCGGCGCACTAAGTGAAGCCCGGTGTAGGGTCCGGCGCCTGTGGCGCCGCCGGGAGCCAGGTGGCCCGCCCGAGCCGGAACTCCGGGAGCAGCAGGCGCCGAGCCGGAGCGGAGCCGGCCCGGGACCGGCCCGGGCGAACGGCCAGAGCGCGAGGGAAGCCCGAAGGGCCGGGCGGCGGGCCGGCCGGCGGGCCTAGGAGGGCGCAAGCAAGGCGGGGAGCCGCGCGGAGCAGGCAGCAGGCGGGCTGGCCGACGGGCGGGCGGGAGCGGCGCGGCGCGGCGCGGCGCGGGGCGAGCGAGTGGAGCGTGGTGGCCGGGCCCGCACGGCGGCGCTGAGGGGCGCAGAGCTGCGCCGAGCCGAGACGGCCAGAACAGAGTGCGAGCCGGGCGGCCGCCGGCGCGGACCAGAGTGGCGCGGAGCCCTGGGCAGCTGAGGGGCCCGACACTATGAGGAGTGCGGCGCCGCCGCCGCAGCCGCCACCGCCCCAGTGCCCCGCACCGCCCCCCGCCGGGACGCCGGGCAGTGCCTAGCGGGCCGGGCGGCAGCGCCCGGGCTGCGAGCGAGGGGGCGCGGGAGGAGCGCGGGGACGGCACGAGAGCACCCCGCGACTCTGGCCTGAGCGGGGCCCCGGGCCGGCCGGCCTGCCTCACCATGCGGCCCCCGAGGTAGAGCCTGGACGGCGCGGAGGAACGCGGAGCGGCGTGCAGCCGGCTCGCCCGCGCGTGACGGCTGTCCGGCCTCGCGCCCGCCTGATCCCTCCGGCCCGGACCCCCCCTGAAATATGTTCAGGGGCGCTTGGATGTGGCCCGGGAAAGACGCCGCCGCGCTGACTATCTGCTGCTGCTGCTGCTGCTGGGCTCCCAGGCCGAGCGACAAACCTTGCGCTGACTCTGAGCGGGCGCAGCGATGGCGACTGTCCCTGGCGTCCCTGCTCTTCTTCACCGTGCTGCTCGCTGACCATCTGTGGCTGTGCGCGGGGGCCCGGCCCCGGGCCAGGGAGCTGAGCAGCGCCATGCGGCCGCCCTGGGGGACCGGCCGGGAGCGGCAGCCGATGCCTCCTCGCGCGGTGCTGCCCCTGCCGCCGCCGCCGCCGCCGCCGCCGCCCGGCGAGCCCAGCGCGCCCCCGGGCACCTGCGGCCCCCAGTACAGCAACCTGACCAAAGCCGCCCCCGCTGCCGGTCCCAGGCCGGACTGCGGTGGCGTCCCAGAGCCCACGGGGCTGGATGCAGCTTGCACCAAATTGCAATCTTTGCAGAGACTTTTTGAACCGACAACCCCAGCCCCCCCACTGCGGCCCCCTGACTCCTCTTCCCGTGCCCCGGCCGAGTTCCCCTCCGCCAAAAAAAACTTGCTCAAAGGCCACTTTCGGAACTTCACTCTCTCCTTTTGCGACACCTACACGGTCTGGGACTTGCTGCTGGGCATGGACCGCCCCGACAGCCTGGACTGCAGCCTGGACACCCTGCTGGGGGACCTGCTGGCTGTAGTGGCCAGCCCGGGCTCCGGGGCCTGGGAGGTTTGTAGCAACTGTATCGAGGCATACCAGCGGCTCGACCGACATGCTCAGGAAAAATATGACGAGTTCGACCTCGTGCTGCATAAATACTTACAGGCAGAAGAGTACTCAATCCGGTCCTGCACGAAAGGCTGTAAGGTAGGGACTGGCGTCCGCGGGCACAACACCTCCCTCTCGGCAGCGGTAGCGGTGGCCGTGAGACTCAGAGAGAAAAGGAAGTCTCCCCCTCCACCCCCCTCACCTCCTCCAACATCCCCACCGTTCACAGCAGGGCACCATGAGTACTACCTTGGGACCCTCCCCAGAGAAGGGGGCCTCAGGGATTCAGGTCAGTTTAACCACCCGGCCAACTTCTATTAATTCCGGGTTTGGGCACCTTCTGACTCGGGCTTCCAGGTGTCCCGCCCCCACATGAGGTGGGAGGGGTCACAGACAAAGGGATGGAAAGACGGATCTGGCTACCCCTCCCTCAACATCCATCCCCCACCAGCGGTGCCCCCTTCCTTTCCTGAGTCGGAATTGAAAGTCCTGTTGGAGGCGGAAGGCCAAAGGTGGAAGGAAAAATATTTGGCAACCTAACCTGTCCACCCTCTGGCCCCTGCCAGTGGTTGAGAGAAGAAGCATTCCAGCTGGTGGGGTGCGGGGCTCTAGTGACCTTAGATGACCCGAGGTATAGTCCACCAGGGGTGCCTGTCTTCTCTCAAGTAGGGAACCTGCCAGCTCCTCTTCCCTGATAACAAGAGTTGGGGAACAGGGCACAGCGGTTTGTGGGAGGGCCACTGGAGGTTGGTGCATTACAAAACTCCCAATGCCTTCCCAACACACTGGGGTAGCAGTGGAGGGAAAGCTGGTTATCTGGCTGCTGGGGACAGGCGTCCAGAGGAGAGGGGAGGCCACTGCAGAACGGGCCTTCCTAGGGAAGAGCTGGGTATGGAGAAACTTCTTGACCCTCGGTAGGGTCATTCTGGACAATAGGTGCATGGAGGCTATCAACATTTGGGATGTGGTGCTACTGCTCTGTTTGCTCTGCTTGGCCAGGTGACCTGCCTCTGGGAGAAAAGAGAATAGCAAGGTCAAAGGGTCAAGTGAAGAAGAGACCAGGTGGGGTGGTGGCCTCACTCATCCTGGAGCTGGGGGCTGAGAGCTGGAGAGAGAGACAGTGACTCCTATCCTAGTTTGTCTCCCTCAGAGGCCTCAGGGAGGGGCAGAAAGTGCTCCTTTCCATCTAATGCGACCCCTGTGGACTTCTTCAGGGTTCCATGTTCTCGGTGGGCTCCTTAAGGATTTAGGCAGGGGTCGGGGAGGAAAGGGCTAGCTCCTTGCTCCTGACTTCACTTTCTCATTCTCCTTTTTCCCCATTCTCGTAACCTAGCAGTCTCCCTCCCGCCTCCCTCAGCCTCAGCTGACTCACTGCCTCACTCACACTACCAAATGAGATATTCCACTTCTTAAAGGTGTACAGACAGACAAACACACACTGCCATACACCACCACCACCACCCCAGGCAAAGTCATGCAGAGATACAGAGAGGTCATCACATCCTCAAACGGTGCCATCGAAGCAGACACCCTGTCTCACACACACACACACACACACACACACAGCTCCCTACGGTGTCAGGCGGCAGAAGAAGTGTCACATGAAGGAGGACACATTTTGTCATCTAGAGAGACACACACCCTCCATGTCAATCACAGATACACACTCAGCCAAAGTGGAGGGGCATGGTCCACAGCAGACAGAATAAAGGATGTCTATTTTTGTGGTCCTCCCTCCGGTCCTGTGGCCCCAGTCATTCTTCTTCTCTTCAGTTACCAGGCTGACTGAGAGACCACACTACAAGTTTCCCTCAGGTATTTCCCCCCTGTGGCAGTTGGCTCCAAGCTCTGTCCGATCCCACACTAAATAATAATCCCCCGTATTAATTATGTTTTACCAAGCAGTTTGATAGAGAAGAAAGCCAACCAGTGCCTTGGATTTAGGAGGCCTTATCACCTCTACCACTTGTTAGCAGTGTGACCTTGGGCATGTCACTTCACTTTCCTAAGCTTCCATTTCGTCATTTGTAACACAGGATCCATAATCCTTGCTCTGCCCCCATCCTGAGTCCTTCATGAGATTTAAGTGGGAAGAGATAGCTATTAGCATTTTGTAATGATAATATAACACCTGACATTGGTGTTTCACTTAGCGTTTTAACCTCTCTCACAAATATTACAAGATCACAACTGCCCAGGGAGGATGGCGATACCAGCACCATCATCCCCATTTTACAGACGAAGAAACTGAGGTGCAGGGGGATCGAGCCCTTTGTCCTGAGGTCACTTAGCTGATGAGCAGGAGTGCCGGGCCTGCAACCTTCGTGTTCTGCAGAAGAGCAGAGGCATGCTTTTGCCATAGCCTCGCATCAAGCTCCCCATGGCCAGGGCCCTCCCTGCTCTCCTTTGTCTCCTTGTCGCTGTTGCTGTCGCTGTCACTCTCTTGTTCTCCCTCTCAAATGAACTCCGCCTGCTCTCTTGCTGCCAGCTGTGCTGGGAGAAGGGCAGTGCCAGCTTTCTCCTGGCGTCTCCCACTCTTCTCCAGCTGAGGCCTACACCCACAGGACTCTGGATTCCACTGTTTTATGGGCACTGAGGGAAAAGGCAGCCCTGCTCATGCTTCTACCTGCAGCCCCTCTCCCTTCACTCCACCACTCCACCTCTATCCCAGTCCTTCTTGCCCATTCCCAAGCTTGCCCCCAGGCTCCAAGCCCTCCTGTCCAGCCCCTACCCCAAAGGGGATGGATCCCTTGGGATGATGCCTCATCCTCAAAGCTTCTCCTGGGTGGAGAGCCCATAGCCCAGGCCAGGAAACCAAGCTTTTGGAGCCTCTGCTCCAGGGTCAGGGCACACCCTGCCCTGGGGCCTGTCCTGAGCATCTCAGTCAGATCTTTCCTGGGGAGTTCCAGAAACCCTGTTCTCCCTCATCCCTCAGCGATGCCTGCCCCTGTTTCAGGCCATGTGGGGCCCCACGAATCATACCTGTCCTCACTGCTGCCTGTGACACCTCCCAATTTAGTACCAGCTGCAACATTTCCTTAATGTGCGACTGACTTCCTCTTGCACAGCAGGGATGTTAACTTAGGCAGACCGATGCCCATCCCCACCCTGGCCTCTTCCAAACTCAGGCTGCTGTTCTACCCCACCCTTATCTTCTTGTGCATACAGCCCCTGAGCCCTCACCTCCCTTTACCCTTGGCCCTTCCTCCCAGCCCTGCTGGACAGCTGCCTCACTCCTCAACAGCTCTCCATCCTCCCAGCCCTGCCGCACCCCTGCTGGTTCTGATGGCCTCTGTTCCCACCTTTGTCCCTCTCTGACCTAAAATTTAGAACAGCGCAACTAGGGGGAGTGGTGGAAATGCAAACAAAACCCTGGCTCCTTCTCTCATAGTTCTGATTCAAGAAGAGATAGAAGCCCAAGAGAAGGACAATTAACTCTCTTACCTGCCACAGGGCCACAGAAGTAAAGGTTGGTGCCAAGGAAGGATGTGATAGTTATATTCTGTTCCGAACAGGCCCAAACCCACCTGGGCAGACTGGGTGTTTCATTCTGGATCTCACACTGAGCAGATGGGGAGGAGGCTGGAACCCAGGTTCTCCTGGACAGAGTCAAAGGAGCTGTTTCACCTGGAGAAGAGGAGAGTCAGGAGGATGTGGTCTCTGACTTTAAATCTCAAGAAGAGTTATCATGGTACAAAAGAGGCATGTCTTGCTTACCCCCAAAGTGACTTTGTAGTTAGAATGTCCTGGGTTCAAACCCAGCTCTTTTATCTATTCCCTGTGTGACCCTTGAGCTAGGGGCTTTCAACTCTCTGAGCCTTACTTTTCTCATCTATAAACCGGAGCTAATTCATCATAACAGCTCTGTGAGGTCATTATTAATGACAAGCCTGCACAGTACCTAGGCCTGGCACATTGGAGTGGCTCACTTAACAGCTTCTTTCCTTCCAAAGAGGGAACAGACTGCCCTAGGAGGAAGTGAGCTCCTGTTCCCAGGAAACATCTGGCCTGACACAGGTAGACTCTTGAAGGAAATGCTGTGGAGATGACTCTAACTCCAGGTTATGGGGGGAGTTGGCCAAGTGACCTCTAAGTCTGTTCTAATGCAAGGTTGAAGCCCCATGAGCAGAGCCTGCTCCCTGAACAGTGGCATTGAATGGGAAGAGCTGGAGAGGGGCATGACACCTCCACACAGAGGAAGGGGGACTGCCAGAGCCGGCTCCTCGCCTTCTGTCCATACCCATTGGGACCTTGTTCTTCCTCCACTCTGGCTGGCAGCTGTTTCTGCCCCACTGCCTTCCTTTCTCCTCCCACCTGTCACAGCTTTCCTGCCAAGCAAGACTCCTGGGCTAACACTGATACTAAAAGCAAGGACTTCAGGTCACTGGGCAAAGGGCAGATGCTCTAAGGTGGCCAGCAGTCCCTATTGTCACCCAAGCTTGCAGGCTGGGAGTGGAGCCTCTCAGTCAGCCTCCCTGATCGATGATTCTCCCAGGCGAAGAGGGCTCTGGTTTGTGCTGGGGGAGGGGGCGGGGGAGGAAGGGGGAAGTACTCAAGACATGGCCTTCTGGGAAGCATGACAAAGCCTCCATTGGAGAAAAGCCTCAAAATCCACAAAAGCTCGTTGCTCAAGAATGTGAGCACTGGGCTTCTGGGACAGAGCAGAGGCAATGTGTAATAGCTCAGACAAGGATATAGTGGATTAAATGTAGGAGTGTAAAAGTGACCTCGTGCTGCCCACACCTCTCCAGACTACCTCACCCCCATCCTGACCCACCCCAGCTCCATATTCTTCCCAAATTTTAGCCCATACCCAACCCCCCCATCCACATACCAGTGGCCCCATAACCTTTCCCATCTCTTCTGAGAAGATCTCCCCAGACCCTTCCTAAGACCACACCCCATGCCTCACTTGCTAATACTCACACCTACACACTCCCAACCCCCACTTCTCCCAACAGTTATCTCCAGCCCCTTGCCCCATCACTCATCCCACCTTATCCCCTTATCACCCATCTGTACCACATACCCTTCCTAACTCTTAACCCATGTCCTTCCCCTCTTCTGGCCTTCCCCCCAGCTCCCCCGCCTGCCCTGTGCCTCTTGTCCTGAATAATGTCCATGCCCCCTTACCCGTGCATCTCTCACACTCCATTCACACCTCACCTCCCTCATCCTTGTGCCTTCTCCTGCCTCCCCTTCCATCTTCTAGTCCCCTCTTCTGTACCCTCCCTTCCTCCCCCCTCCCTTTCTGCTTCTGTGTCCTCCCTGCCTTCTCCCCTAACTGCTCAAGGCAGAACAGTGTATGTGTGCAAGCACACACACTTAGACACAGACAGACAGACACACAAACACACAGTCTTCTTCATGGCTACTTTCCATCCTTTCCACAGGCTGGTGCCTGACTACTATAGTCACCATAGCAACGGGAACCTCCAGGAAGGATACACTGGTATCTCCTGAAGGTGGGGGGGGGGGAGCTAGGTGGAGAAAGGTGAGCCCAGCAGCCTCCCACTTAGTTTCATGGTTTGGCTGGAAGAGTCTACTGAACAGGGCGGAGGCAGTGGAGGTAGGGGTGAGGAAAGGGAAAACGGTGGGCGGGGCTGACAATAAAAAGAGGATCAAGGATCTCTGAAGACCTCACAAGCCTGAGAGGGTGCCTCTAAGTCCTGTGGGTCATCTCCCCCCTCCCCGCCAGGCATTGGTGCCTCATGGAAAGGGCACAGTCACCCCTTGGTGTGTGGGTGGGTATGTAGGAGAACATCTCAGGCTCAAGGGTGGAAGTTTGCCCTAGAAAATCTTGTCCCTGAGGGCAGTTATTTAGTGTTTCCACCCTCTGAGGCTGTTTACCTGCTCTGTGCCCATGTAAACTGGGCATCAAACCTGCTCCCCACCCCTGCCTTAGCTCCTGTCTCGGCCACACGCAGATTCCAGCTGCAGCTGTTCACTGGAAGGCCAGGGGCAGCTTCTAAGGGGTCTAGACCAAGACAGGCTTCCAGAAGCACCATTCTCCAATGCTGACCTGGGAGGTCTCAGGGGACTGCGTGTGTCGTGCTCTCTGTGGTTACAGGCACACAGACTAGAGTGTATGCAGGTGGCCAGGGATGCTGGATCAAACTTTCCTCCCTAGGCATAAGAGGAGGTTCAGCAAAGCCTGGATTTTTGACACCTTGAGCCAGGTAGCTACTTAGAGGGGAGAGCAAGGGTACAAGCAAGCTGCAGCTGGCCCTGGGGAGGAAAGGCGTTACTACAGAGTGACAGGGGCTGCCAGGACCAAAGCTCCTGCTCAGATGGATCCTGGAGAAGGAAGATGGAACCTGAGCCACAAGCTTCTGGGCTAGGCAGACTGGTGACCAAGAAGGGGGAAAGAAAACTGCAAGCTTTTGAGTGCCTGGGAGATGAGAGGGGCTTTATATGTGTCCATAAACTCATTTAAATGCAATCATGCCAGCAGGCAGTTACTGCGTTATCTTCACTTTGCAAATGACTATAACTGAGGCTCAGTGAGGGGAAGTGACCCACCCATTCCACAGAGCCAAAAGGTAGAGAGACTGGGATACAAAATCAGGTCTGTCTGTTCTTTCCCCAGAGCATACATGTATAAAGAATATATTAATGATCTCCTCCAGCTCTCAGAAGCAATGCCCAGCTGGCTATTGAGAGACTGGGCTGCAAAGCCACGCTGACCTCAGAGGGGGTCAAGCAAGGCCTCCTGGCAGCTTAGGGCCTCCTGGGGTAGTTCAGGTGCAAAGTAGGGACCCACCAGCATCCTCTTTGTTCAGCACTCCCAATCTCTTATCCTTGAAACTCAGTAACAATTCCAGTATCCTTTTGGGAGAGTGACAGGGGATGGCTACCAGGAAGGGAAGTGTTTGCTGCCTCCTTTTTCTGCAGGCTCTGCACAGGAGGTGGGAGGAGCCAGGCGCCCCTTGCCTGGAAGGAAGGTAACTATTCTTATTCTTGAAGGACCAACTGGTGCAGGAGGGGAGGAGGTCCTTCCTAGGCAGGCCTCGTGCAGTGGAGCTGGTAGTGGAAACAGTGAGACCTTGTTAGCCCAGAGCCTGCTGACCCCTGCCCTGAGCTTTGGACACCCACTTCCCATGCCACTCTTTTGTTGAGCCCTGGCCTGCGATGGCTAGGCTTTTCTTGGGGGGTAGAAGGAAGTGCCAGCTCACCAAGTTCCACCTGCCTACCAAGGGACATGGCGTGGTGATGGGCATTACCATTGTTTCCTATCATTTTATTTGGCTTCCAGCAGATAGCCTGGTTACCTGACACATCTGGGAAAGGTGAACATATCTGCTTTAGTGTTCAACTCAATGAGAACTTCCAGCCCAGTCAGTCCTCCAGAACTGTAGACTCAAAATCTTTTGAAAATACCTTTTTTTTCCAATTACCTAAAAAAAGGTCTTTGAGAAATTATGGAAAACAGAAGCATAACAGGTAAAAGGTCCCAGAGACCCTCTTAATGTATAGTGTATTTCCTCATAATATGTCTTTTTGTGGAATATATATTTTTTTAAGATTTTATTTTTTTAAAGATTTTACTTATTTATTTATTCATGAGAGACACAGAGAAAGATTGAGAGGCACAGACACAGGCAGAGGGAGAAGCAGGCTCCATACAGGGAGCCCGCGGTGGGACTCGATCCCGGGTCTCCAAGATCACACCCTGGGGCTGAAGGCGGCGCTAAACCGCTGAGCCACCAGAGCTGCCTAAGATTTTATTTTTTAAAAGATTTTGTTTATTTCTGAGAGAGAGTGAGAGGGAATGGGGGGAAGGGGCAGAGGGAGAGAGAATCCCCAAGCAGACACCCCACTGAGAGAGGAGCCCGACTCTGACTCAGAGCTCCATCCCAGGACCCCTGAGACCACGACCTGAGCCGAAATCAAGAGTCGGCTCACTTAACTGACTGAGCCACCCTGGTGCCCCTACATAGATCTTTTGGGCTTTTTCATTATAGTAAAATCTGCGTAACATAAAATTTACCATTTTAACCACTTTTCAGTGTATAGTTCAGTGGAATGAAGTACCCTTGCAATGTTGTATAGTCATCAACACCATCCATTTCTAGAACTATTTTATTCTCCCAAGCAGAAACTCTGTACTGATTAAACAATAACACTGCATTCCTCCCTCCCCCAGCCCCTGGTAACCTTTATCCTACATTCTCTCTCTATGAATTTGTCTAGTCTAGGAACCTCATATATGTGGAATCATACACTACTTATCCTTTTGTGTCATTACATTTTGTTGTGTTAAAAACATTTAACATGTTTTCAAGGTCCATCCATGTTGTAGCCTATATCAGTACTTCATTCCTTTTTATGGTCGAGTAATATTTTATTGTCTGGATATGCCATATTTTGTTTATCCATTCATCTCTATGGACACTTAGGTAATTCCCACCTTTTAGCAATTATGAATAACGCTGCTGTGGACAAGCTTTTATGTGCACATATGATTTCATTTCCTTTCACCTTTCGTCTATTGTGAATAATGTCATTACGGACATCAGTATCCAAGTATCAGCTCAAATCCTTGCTTTCAGTCATTTGAGGTACATACCTAGATGTGAACTTGCTGAATCACATGGTATTTCTACGTTTAACTTTTTGAGGAAAAAAAAAACTTTTTGAGGAACCCCCACCCTATTTTCCACAGTGGCTGTACCATTCTGCATTCTTATCAGCCATGCACAAGGATTCTTAATTTCTCCACATCCTTCCCCACACTTATTATTTTCCATGTTTCGATAATAGCCATCCTAATAGATAGAACTATTTTTACATAGTTGAAATCATACAGTTCTTTTTACCCTGCTCTTTTTCGATTATTGTTAAAGTTATACTGAGTATCTTTCTATGTAATTAAATATTCAAAAACATCAGTCTTGATGAGTGTACAATATTCTAGCGCATGAATATAGTGTGATTTAAGTAGTCCCTTTTGTGAGATATTTACTTTACTTCCAATTTCTATTATAATTAATGCTGTTATGAACCTTTGTCCATAAAGCTTTGTCAGATCTCTGACTCCTTTTTTTAATAAATGCTATCTCAATCATTTTTTTCTTATTTCTCTACTTTGCTGAGTTTCTTAAATCACAAAATAAAGCATGCTCATTGTACCAAATCTAACAATATAGGGGTGTACAAAGAAAACATTAATAATCCTTCCAGTGCCAGTGCCACTGCCCTGAGGTCACTGATGGTAACAATTTGGTGCGTATCCTTCCTGCCCCTCTCTCTGAGCTTACATAAACATTTACACACACAATGACTTTTTCTTTCCTTTGTTTTGCATACAAATGGGAACATAAACATTAATTCTGCAGAATGAACATTTGGGACTCCTCTCACAGAGTCAAAGAGTATTAACCTTTTCAAGGCTCTCGACATACAAATTTCTTTCTTGCCACATTTCTTTCCAGAAGGATTATTCTAGTGTATACCTTCACCAAAAGCGTGGGACTAATTTACCACCCTTTTCCAGTACTGAGTATCATATTTTTAGTGCTTTACTAATTTGGGGTTGAAGAATGTTATAGCATTGGCTTTTACTTGGCATTCCTTAGGTCAAAAATTTGTTTTACTTGTTTATAAGGCCATTTCTATTGCCCGTTTTGTGAATTGTCCATTTGTGTCTTGTGGTTTTTTATTGATTTTTATGTACTTTTTATGTATTATTAATGATTTTAACCTTTTTATGATCACATTTGTGGCAGCTATTTTTCTCATTTGTTATTTCCATCTTAGAGCTGAAAGGAAGGAATGGAAAAGCAAAGAACTGTCCCAGACCTTCATTCTTACATGTGCCTTGTAAAGTGCAAAAATATTTATCCCCATTTTTCATAGGAGAAGACAGGTTCAGAGAGGTTAAGTAGCTCAAGGTCATTCAGCTAGTAAGAGTTGGAGCTGGGATTTGAATCCAGGTCAAATCCAGGAGGCAGTGGTACTGCCTCATCTGTGCCAGTGCAATTAAACCACTGGTAAAACTTTGTGCTAGTTGCTTTACAGACATAATTTATAGAAAGGTAGGGATAGGTGCCTTTATTGTCTCCATTGTGCAGGTGAGAAAAATGTAGATCAGGAAATTTAAGTCACTTGCTTGAGGTCTCATAACTGCTAAGAGCAGACCTGGGACTTGACCACAGGACTAAGTTTAAAGATGTTTGACCCTGTCTTCTCCGCACACCGGCTGCGTCCCTCCGGACCATCTTCTTGGCTCCATATTGACGCCTAGAGAGGGAAAGTACTTTGCTCATAGTCACCTCGCAAATTAGTGGCCGAGTCCCCTGCCTCCTTACTGATGACTTGTCCACATTCACAAAGCTAGCCACTGGCACGGCCAGAATCGGAACCCTGCTTTAGCTAACTCTCCATCTGCCTCAAGCGAAGGCTTTGCAATGCAAAACATTTCTGGGGCATGCTGGGTAGGAGCCATTAGGCAGAGTGCCCTGAGACCTTTCTGAAGGAATGGATTCATGCACTGGAGTCTTCCTGGGCAAGGCATTTCCAGAAGCCCCTAAATGATAGGACCTGGATCAGGAGAGCTAGTGTCCAAAGGCAAGAAAACCTTTCTACAAGGAGACAGCTGCACTCCCTTTACCAGCTGCTGAAGATTAAAGCATAAATAGTGGACCTTCGTCTCTGGGTAGGAAGCTGGTGGTGAAACAAAGCAGTAGTTGTCTCTTTCCAACATCTCCATCTCCCAGGGTGTGTGTTTGTATGTGTTTCGAGAAAAGTGAGAAGGGAGTACTTTGACGGGAGAATGGAAATGCTCACGTGTAACCCCTACCTAGCCCCAAAATGTTCTTCCCTTCACATTCCCTTACAAAGAAAACCTTACTCCGATAAAAGATGGGCTGAATACACTGATTGTAGAAAATCACTCTCCCATCCAGTCCTAGAAATCTCTCCCCAACTTGACCTGAAATTCCATCAAAAAGATTTGTTTGAGTAATGAGCTAATTCCTTCAGTGGTAATAGTGAAACAGAGATACGGCATCAAAGAGCTAGGGCACTGAAGTCCAGGTGAATTTGGCTTTGAAATCTGTCTCCTCTGTAAAATAGTTGTTGAGATCTTGAGCATATTCTTTCACTCCCTTGGAACCTCACTTTTTTCACATTTGAAATTAAGAAATAGGGCCATTGTGGGACACCTGGGTGGCTCAGCGGTTGAGCTCCTACCCTCGGTTCAGGATGTGATCCTAGAGTCCTGGGATCGAGTCCCACATCAGGCTCCCTACATGGAGTCTACCTCTCTCTCTCTGTGTGTCTCTCATGAATAAATAAGTAAAATCTTAAGAAAAAAAGAAAAAGAAAGAAATAGGGCCATTGTGATGCTTAAATGACATACAGCCTGCTAACCTCTTAAAACTGCAGTACCCGTGAGATGGAAAATGTTCAGGAAATGGTAGCCGCCATTATTATTACTGGCTGTGTGGCCTTGGGCAAGTTATTTAAACTCTCTGATCCTTCCTGTCTTCACCCACAAATATGTCTCCACCTTGGGGGGCTAGTTGTGAGGATTCAATGAGTTAATAAATGTCAGTTGCTTAGAACAGAGCCTGGCCTATAGCAAGCACTTAATAAATGGCAGCTAGTATTATTCTCACCTTAATTAGATGTGTTTAATCCAAATGACTGTTTAATACCCAATCGAGATTGACAACACTGGGATGGACTGCTTAGGAGAAGGAAAAGGTAGTTTGGGAGCAGGAGGTGAAGTGTCTGGTGTGGGAGTGGGAGATTGGAAGCCAGAAGGCAACTGGAGAGATTCTAGTAAGGGAGGGCACAAAGACATAGCTTAGGTGGGGGAAGAAAGAAGCAGAGATGGAAGGACTCCAAACCCTTGATTCACCTCATCCCTAGAGACCAAGCACAGCTGACAGATCCTTTTATCAGGTCTCTCTTCTCCCCGGTCTCTCATCTGTCTATCAAGGTACTACATTTGGGGAAGGAGGTGAGGTAGGGTCAGGGAGCTGGTTTCACAATAATCCCTGAGGAAGGCTAGAGACTGCTTTCTGGGCCTTGGCCCAGGGCTAGCAATGTGTGGCAGACAGCTGTGTCTGGGAGAGGGCACTGGGATTTTATGGTGCACATATCTGTGTGCAGCTCAAAGGAAGCTATGCTGTCACTATTGGCGCTGGCAACATTCCTGTGGTGGCCTGCACAACCATTGGACACAGAAGCCCCCACAGCTCCTGTCCTCACATATTAGTTCCTCTCTTTGGCTACAGAACCACTCTTTCAGGGCAGCCCCGGTGGCACAGCGGTTTGGCGCCGCCTGCAGCCTGGGGTGTGATCCTGGAGACCCGGGATCGAGTCCCACATCGGGCTCCCTGCATGGAGCCTGCTTCTCCCTCTGTCTGTGTCTCTGCCCCTCTCTCTCTGTGTCTATGAATAAAAAAATAAAATCTTAAAAAAAAAAAGAACCACTCTTTCATTCTGTTGGCCTGTTAAACAGACCTGGCCCAATCCCATGGCCTAGGCAGTGGTGGTGGAGTAGATGATCCAGAACTGCACAGTGCAGGGCCTGGAGTTTTGGGGCTGAGTCTGGGTGAGGTTGGTCAGATTAAATCTTAAACATTTTGTTTTGTTTTTTGAGGTTCATGGATGCAGGTAAGTTTATCTTTTTGTTTCATTTTCATTTTATCAAAGTATTATATGTCCGTAATTTTAAGAATCCTGTATAAGCTACATATGTATACTCACTCTTCAGAGTTAAACACTTGAAATTCTCTTACCTTTTTCTTCTGATATTTATCTCCACATTTCTAATGGTATGCCAATACTGCTATTTCTTGACTTTTCTGTTTTAAATATCAGTGTGTGTGTATACATGTGTGAATTATATATATGTAATTTAATGTCTTTTAAATGATATAGATCTCAAAGCTTATAATTAAAACAGAAGCTTTTTGTTCAACCCCTGAGCCTCACTTTTCAGAATTAAATATTGTTTCTTCTGATATTTACCCCCACATTTCAAACTGGCATGCCAATACTACTGTTTCTTGATTTTTTTTTGTTTTAAATATCTATTGACTTTATTTTATTAGAGGAGGATTTAACTCTCTTATTACCAGCAGCACTGTATGTGCACACATATTTCCCCTCCCTTCCTACATCCAATATTGACATATCACAATTTCTGATATTGACAATATTCCATTTTTACATTATTAGGACTATAAATATTGTTCACAGCTGAGTCATGTAGAACACTGGATTACATTTCCTTCCTTGGTCAACTTGTTTTCCTGGAGTTAATATTTGCCTCTTTTTTGCTTAGTTTTATATGACTTTTTTTATTTTTATTTATTTATGATAGTCACAGAGAGAGAGAGAGAGAGAGGCAGAGACACAGGCAGAGGGAGAAGCAGGCTCCATGCACCAGGAGCCCGACCTGGGACCAGGTCTCCAGGATCGCGCCCTGGGCCAAAGGCAGGCGCCAAACCGCTGCGCCATCCAGGGATCCCAGTTTTATATGACTTTTTGCTAATATGCCTCCCATTTCCCCATCAGAGCTGTAAAATTTATGCAAACACATTAACATTACATAATTCATTACTTCTACCTTTTCTTGCAGTTCTCCACCTTACTCCAGTCTGGGCTAGTTGTTGGAGGCTTCATTTTCAAGTGCTCAGATTTCAAGCACTTAGCAAGCACCTTTTCTGTATACCTAGTTCCATGTGAAACACTAAGGGCAATGCACAGATAAGTAAGATACAGTCCCTGTCGTCAGGGAGTCTACAGCCTCAAGGACTGATTTTTTACAGATGTCCTACCAGAAGCCGTGGGCTCCTTGCAAGGACTTTGATCAGGCTGTGTCTTTGATCCCACACTCCAGGCAGACCTATCTCTTTCCATCTCTCTCCACTGAATTGCCAGAAGAACACAACACAACCCCCAGGAGAGCAAATGTGGTCTTAGACTGCATTAACAGAAACAGAGCTTCCAAGTCAGGAGGGCTGATACTTCTATTTGACTGTGTTGATAAACTCTATTTGAGAATTGGGTTCATTTGCAAGGGACACAGAAAAGTAGGCACTCATCTGAATATAACAACCAGGATAGAAGAGAGAACTGGAAATCACATCCTATGAAATAATAATAATTTAAAAACCCGGGAATGGGACACCTGGGTGGCTCAGCGGTTGGGCATCTGCCTTCGGCTCAGGGCATGATCCCATGGTCCCCGGATCGAGTCCCACGTCGGGCTCCCTGCGTGGAGCCTGCTTCTCCCTCTGCCTATGTCTCTGCCTACCTCTCTCTCTCTCTGTCTCTCATGAACAAATAAATAAGATCTTTAAATTAAAAAAAAATTAAAAAATATATAAAATAAAAACCTGGGAATGTATGGCTCCTTAGAAGAGTAGTCTACACATAGCTATCTCCATTTTTCTTCCTTCACATTTGCTTTTAAATTGGCTACAAAATAAAAAAATAAAAAAATAAATTAGCTACAGTCTGGTTTCTGCCCCCATTGCTCTACTGAAATCATTCTCACCATGATGAGACTGCCAGCATGTTTCTGTCTAAGTCCTCATTTGCTGACCATTCCTTCTTCTTGGAAACTCTCCCTCTAATTTACAGAATGCTACTCTTTTCTGTTCTCCTCCAATCTTTTACACCACTCCTCCATCTTCATCAGATTCCCTTCCTCCACCTTTCTCTTCAATGTAGTGTTTTCCAAGGATCTACTGTTGATCCTTTTCTCTTTGTGCTTGCTCTCCCTAGGCAATATCAACCACTTTGACTTCCATTCTTGCTTTATCAGTCAGGGTGAGCTAAGTTATGCTGTGGTAATACACAGCTCCTAATAATCTGAAGCTTAACAGTTATTTCTTGCTCACAATACATGTCCAAAACAGGTCAGCAAGGAGCATCTGTGCATGATCATCACCAAGAGACCCAGGCTAACAGAGGGTCCATTTCAACACTGCTTCCACAGTCAGCAGTAGAGGGAAAAGAATGTGCCAAATCATATACCAACCCTTAACGCTTGTCCCCAAAAGTGACCCATGCCACTTCAATTCACATTTCATTGGCCAAAGTAAGTCATTTGGTCATGCCTAACTCCATATAGTAGTGTAAATTATAGTCCTACCATGTTTCTAATGATTAACCCCTTATCCCTTGGTGATTTATCTCTGGCCTAGACATTCCTTCTGAGCTCAGAGCATTATGTCCAACTGCCTACTTGACATTTCTACCTAGCTGGCCCACATGGACTTCAAAGTCAATATGGTCAAAAATGGAATTCATCTCCTTCACCCCCAAATCTACTCCTCCTCCTGATTTCCCTTCCTTAATGAATGAAACTACTATTCATCTTGCCATCTAAGCCAGAAACCTGATAATCATCCTGGACCCCGCCCTCTCCCTCATTCCCTAATCTCCATAAGTTATCCTGTTGATTCTACCTTCTTGACATCTCTTCTCATATACACCCCTTCTCTCCATTTCTTAATTGTGCTGCTACTGCCTTAGTTGAGGTCCCCATCATCTCTCACTCCAGATCATTGCAATAGTTTTCTGACTAGTCGTCCTACCTCCAGTCTTGATTCCTATACTCCATCATCCACACTTTCAGACATAGCCTGAGAAGTTAGCCACAGAAGTGGTAAGTGATCTTTTAAAAAAGCAGTTATTTAAAATTCATTAAAGGCATTCAATTGCCTATAAGATGAAGTCCACCTTCTCCTCAGTATCCACAGCATACCATAATATGGGCATGGCTTTTCTCTGAAGCCTTACCTCCCATTACACCCCTTTTTGCAGCCTCTAACTATGCTAAATTACCTATGGTGTCTGAACCCAGCACTATTTCATACCTCCTGGCCATTATACCTATTGATTCTTTTGCTTAAAGTATATTTATTCCTGCCCTAGTCCACCTAGTGAGGTTCTACTAGTTTTGTCCAAGCCCCAGCTCAAGCCTCTTCCACATGGAGATGTTTTCCGGTTCTCAGCCTTCAAAACACAGTTGATCAGTCCTCCCTCTCTGCTACCACTGTACCAAGTACATACTTTTTATCACAGTGACTTATAATGTTTGATTCACATAGTTGTCTCTCCTTTTTCTTGAAGATAGCAATCTCATCTTTATCATATGTAGCCCCTCATCACAGTGCCAGATACTCATAAGATGTTCAGAAAGTGATCACTGCATGAACAAATGAATGGGAAGACCCCACTCAGGGAGTTTATAAATAACTGCAGGACTATCCGTTGGGACAGGAAGCTGACTGTAGAGCTAGTAGGAGCTATGAGTAAAGCCACAGAGAGACATTATCTCAGCTCAAAAGAAGGAAGAACTTCTATAACTGTTAAAGTTGTCTGAAGATATGGGCTGCTGTAGGAAAGAGTAAATGCCCTGTGACAATAGTGCTCAGCAGTGATGTTGGAGTGGAAATCCCAATAGCAGTAAGGAAAGTGGAGTGATGATGCACAGTCCCTTCCATTCTGGAATGGTCATAAACCTTCCTCCTCTGCTCATCTGATTGATATGGATCATCTAGATTCCTTAAGAGCTACCCCTGCATTAGGAACACCGCTTTTCCACTGACCAGACTGCCCCTGGCCAAAGCAGGCCCACCCAGCCATTGGCCTTTGAGCAAATGGCCTGGGAAGTTTGGAGGTATGAGGTCCCTGTGGAACTTCACTGGCTTTACGTTCTTACCCACCTCTCCACCCATCTTCCCTGCCTTTCCTCCAGGCCAGGCCAGGCCACTTTGACCCACGACTGCTCATTCTCTGAAGCAGGAAAGCTGTTGCTTATTTTTATAGCCACTTAAGTAAAGCCATATCATCCACCTGGATTTGCCCGGTAATGCCTCTAATCGCAGCCTGACTCTGCCAATCTCAATGAACTACAGCTGTCTCTAGAGTTCTGTCCCTGATCTTCCCCTGAATTGGAGACTAACTTTGACCTTACCCTGTTCTGATCCAATTCCTTGAAAGCCCAGAATTAGGAATAGGAGCACATGGCTCTGCCCGAGGAGGTACCTCACAAAATTCGAGGTGTGCTGATGGATGTGGTGCAAAGAAGCATGGGGTTAGTCGTCAAAGTACCTGTTTTGAACCTGGCTTTGTAGTTGATTTCTTGCAAGCCTCTGACTTTGGCTAAACTAATCCCTTTCTTTATGCCTCAGTAAAATATGGGGGCAGGGTGGTTACTTGTGTACTATGGACAGTAATGAGTTCCATCCCCAAGTTCAGCCCAGATTGTTGCTCTGCCTCCACAGGCTCTGCAGCCGCAGTTCCTGGCCAAGGGTCTCAGGAGTACATTAAGAAAACAAGCAGCCATAAAGAGAAGGTCTGTAGGGAGGATTGGATGGGGAAATAGGCCCTCGGGATGTTAGCAAGTTGGAATCCAAGAAGGAAAGTGTGGGCTTTCTGGTTGGCAAGAACAGAAGCTCTCCTTCCTGGATGGTTTTCCAGCTCTTAAACCAAGGAGTCCAGGATGGCCTCCTCTAAACCCTCTGGCCCTGAGTCTTGGCTTTGGGCCGTGTGTGTACATACTCATTTGTGTGGGTTCACACAGCATCCTGGGGGCCAGGAGAAGTCAGACACTTCTTTCCAAAGGAGCATAGGGATGAGGATGCCCTGACCAGGGCTGCAAATCAGGAAGCAGGAAGGTAAGGCTTTCTAAGTTCTCCTGGTTCTCCCTCAACCAACAGCTGCAGAGCCTCATCTTTCCCATTCCCATTTCAAGAGTGGCTTAGCAGCCTAGTTGGGAGGAGATAGGGGGATAACCTTCCCAGCTTCCTTTTTGAGTTAATTGGTGTTCCCTCTAGTTACTCCCTGCTTCCTTCCCTTCCCAGTTCCCATAGCAACTTGGCTGCAGCAGCTGAGCCCAGCAGTGACCTAAGCTGGGAAAGGGGATTCTGTAGGAAGAGGAGGGCACTTCCAGGTCAAGTCTTCCAACCCCACCCATCTTCTGCTACTACCTCAAGGGTCCAGGCTGGTTAAGCTTAAAGAGCAAGCACATGATGAAGAAGCCTTGTCTGCCAGGGATGAAGTTTGAAGAGCCCGAAAGCCCAGAGCCACCGTGGTTCTCAGCCATCCTCCCCGCCCATGCCCTTGTGTGCCCTGCCCCTGAGTGTGGAATTTGCAGTCATTGGTAGGATTGTCCAGTAAGAAGAACCCTGGAGTCGGAGCCAAGAAACCGGGTTTCAAGTTTCTCCTTCTGCCATTATTTTATGGGACTATAGATAAGTCATTCGCCCTTTTTTGGGCCTCCGTTTCCTCATCTATAAACTACAAGTAGAGGGGCTAACCTGATAGTTCTCTGCACATTAAAGTTATCTAGGGTGTTCTGAAAAACTCTTATGTGTAGGTACCACCCACAAGGAATCTGACTTCATTGGTCTGGAGTGCATTTTTTTAAAGACTCTCAGAGTGATTCTTTTTTTTAAGATTTTATTTATTTATTCATGAGAGACAGAGAGAGAGAGAGAGAGAGAGCGGGGCAAAGACATAGGCAGAGGGAGAAGCAGGTGCCCGATGCGGGACTCCATCCCAGGACCCTGGGATCACGACCTGAGCCGAAGGCAGATGCTCAACCACTGAGCCACCCAGGCATCTTCTCTGAGTGATTCTAATATGCAGCCAAAGTTGAAAGACTAGAGTAAGAGATCTCCAAGGGTCTCCCAACTGACAGCTGTCTAGTTCTGAGACCTTTCTTCCTTTTCCCTATGTGCCTCACCTCCAGCAAACCCCACAGCTTCCCTAACCCTGGCTCTCTTGGCTCTTCCCTATCCTTATGGATGATAAGTATTCAGGCTGCCCCTTTTAACTGCCCGAACAACCTGGTGCCCTCTGGCTCAGTCCTCACACTGATAAGTCAGGGCAAGATACTTAAACCCGGTAAGGGGAAAGGGCTGCAGAGACTAAGGCGGGCTTGCTGCCCAGATGGTAGTCCTGAGAGCCAGACTGTTCACTTGAGAAGGATCCCAGGCCATCTCTGAAGTAGGACGGCCAGCAGTGGCCTCAGCTGGCCCTTTGTAAGGCCAAGAAATTGAATTACCTCTCAGCCCCTTTTGGTTCTTCCTCCATTCACCTCACTAGCTCCTTGCCTGTTCCTGCCTAACCACCCACAGGCCTGGTGTCCTCCTCAGGCAATCTGCTCACCCACTTGTGATGGTGACCCAGGCTAGGGGTATGGGGCTTGAGGGAGGGTCTTCTAATTAAGGAGAAAGGCCACACTCCCACTGTCAGTCCACCCACCCCCTGCCTCCTTTTCTCCTTCCCTTTCTCCCTCCCTCTCTCCCAGAGCATACAGGTGAGTGCCCAGCTGTCATAGGGAGCATTATTGGCCTGTTATTAGGCCAATCAGTTGCCTGGGAAGAGGGCTGCAACTTCCAATTGGGCCTTTTCTTGAGACTAGAAGAGGGGATCCCTGGGTGGTTTAGCGCCTGCCTTCAGCCCAGGGCATGATCCTAGAGTCCTGGGATCAAGTCCCGCATCAGGCTCCCTGATTGTGTCTCTGTGCCTCTCTCTCATAAGTAAATAAAATCTTAAAAAACAAAACAGGGAGAATCCTACAGGGACCTCTGAACTCAGTCAGTGGAAGAAGCGATTCCACACCCTTGTGTGAGAGTGAAGATCGAGGAGGACCCTGGTTCCAGGCAGGAACTGCCGAAATCAGGGCAATGGCTGTGGACAGAGCCTCACCTTGGCCCTCTGGGTTCCAAAAGATGGAGGGCCCCTTAGCTCTAGGGATTTGCTTTTCTTTCTTTCTTCTACCCTCCTTCTGCTCTCTTATCCATCTTCTTACCCCTGTTTTCTTATATCCCTATCTTCCTCACCCACTTTTATTCCCCTGATCACTCTTACCCTCATCTTTGTGACTTCCTCTTTCTTACCCCTCCTCTTCACAGCCCCCCCTTTACTCCCTCTTATGTCCCCACCCTCTTATCCCTTTGCTCTTCCTTACTCTTCATCACTCACCCTCACTGCATACCTTTGCCTCCCTTACCCTCCATCTGTTATTCTTCTGCTCTTTCTCCCGGGTCTACTCCCATCATCACCATTTCTTACCCTCCAACTCCCTACTCTTTCTCACATATTCCTACCTTTTATCCCCTTCCCCCACTCTCTTCTATACCTTAGCCCCCTTCTTACCCATCCACCTCTCTCTTACCCTGCCTCTTATTTTCACTTAATCTTTTACACCCTCCTTTCATTCCCTTCTCATTCCTTTGCATATACCTTTTATCCTAGTAATTTCACTTTTGGGAGTTTGTATAAATACATTTAACACAGGTGTGCAAGAGACATGTGTGAAGATATTCACCAAAGCATTGTTTATAATAGTGAAAACTTGGAAATAACTTAAATGTCCATCCACAGGGGATTGTTACCCTTCCCCCTCCATTCATACAAAACTATACTTTTAGCGCACCATGAATTTTACTTGCTTCCATACTTCCACATAAGCTGTCACCTCAGCCTAGAATGATGTCCTTTAGTCTCATCTCTACCCATCTAAAATCCTACTTTGAGTTCAAGCTCAACTATTACCTTCTCACTGAAATCTTTCCAAGCTATTCTATTTGCTACCCTTCAATGGCCAGTAGTTTACCTCTCCTACAGGATAGATCATATGCCAGGGATTCAAATTAGATGCATCTACCTATGAAACTGGAATTTATCTGAGAGTAGGGACATTTCCTCATTTACTTGTACTCTCCATTCAATCAACAGACATTTTTTATGTATTTGTGCTGCATACATAATGGTCAATAAGACAAACCCACGTCTGCGCTCATGCATCGCACATTTTAGTGAGGTTGACTGAGAAAAACAAAACAAGGATGCAGACAAAGTCCTAATTGTGAAGAAACAGTTAAGAAAAAGAGGGAATAATGAGAAGGCATTCTCTAACTAGAGGGGTCAGGTTGACATTTGAACTGAGGCCTGAAAGTTGAGAAAGACCTAGCCATGCAAAAAAGCAGGGAGGAGAGCATTCCAGGCCAAGAGAACAGTATGAGCCAAGGTCCTATGGTAGGAATAAGTAGAGTACCTTCAAGGAAAAGAAAGAAAACCTATGTGTGTGCATGTGGAACATGATGAGCTTGAAGGGAGAGATAGGAAATGAGTTTGGAGAGACAGATGGGAGTCAAGTTATGCAGGGGCTTGAAGTCTGTGGTAAAAAGTTTGGGTTTTATTCTAAATGTGTTTCAAGGGTTTGAAGCAAGGGAGTAATATGATCTGGTGGTGTTTCCTGATCACTCTTACTCCTGTGTAAACAGTGGATTGGAAAGATGAAGAGTATAGGAGGCAGGGAGGCCAAACAGGAGACTTTTATACAGGTGACATTGGCCTGCACAAAGTTGTGGAATTGGGAGTAAGAATTGGCATGCCTCACTAAGGGACTGCATGTGGGGATGCATGGAAAGAGGAATAAAGGCTGATACTTAGGTTTCTGGCTCGAATACCTGGGTAGTTGGCCATGGCACTTCATTGAAATGGTTGAAAGTTGGGAGCAAGGGCAGATTTGGGGTAAAAAAAAATGAACTTCATTTTATGACTTAGAGCACATTAGATGTGAGATGCCAGTGAGAGATCAAAGCACCAAGCAACACTTTGTTCCTCAGGGGGTTGATTTACACTACAACCCTCTACCACCCACCACCACCACCCATCACCACCCCTTGCTGGAAAGGCTGTTGTGGGGATACACTGTAAACATTCATGCCCACAGTGAAATTATTTGTATTTTACTGTAAATGTTTAAAATCAGCGTAAGAAGCTCTAACCATGTTGCTCACAGTGTGATTAAAAGGCTTCCAGCAGCACAATGACCAGGACCCTTGTTCAAAATGCAGATACCTAAGCCCACCTCAGTCCTCTTGCAGCTGGATTGAAGGGTGTCATCTGCCTATTTAGCAAATTTTCCGGGGGATTCTGAGGCCCACTGAAATTTAAGAACCTTTGCTAGGACAAGAAACTATGAGAAGGTGCCCCTGAAGATATGAGAAGGGTGTGGGCAGAGCTGACCCCATACTTGAGAGTTACTCGGACATCCTGTTAAAATGCATATGCTGACATGGCAGGTCTGGGGCCCGGCCTGGAATTCTGCACTTCTCACAAGCTCCCAGGTGATGGTGATGCTGCTGGTCCAGGTCCACACTTCCAGTAGCAAAGGGCTAGATCAGTGGTTCTCAATGGGGGTTGATTTTCACCCCTCAGGGAAATTTGACAATGGGCAGAGACAATTTTTGGTTGTTGCAAAAAATGGGAGGGGGATATGACTGGCTACTACTAGGTAGAGTCAATAAATGCCACTCAATATCCTATAATGCAGTTCCCACTACAAAGGAGTATCTAATCCATGGGTATTAACCCAAAGAAAATAAAAACACTAATTCAAAAAGATATATACATCACTATGTTTATTGCAGCATTATTTACAATAGCCAAGATATGGAAACAACCCAAGTGTCTATTTTTTTAAGATTTTTATTTTTTTATAGATTTATTTATTTATTTATTCATGATAGACACAGAGAGAAAGAGAGAGGCAGAGACACAGGCAGAGGGAGAAGCAGGCTCCATGCCAGGAGCCCGACGTGGGACTCAATCCCGGGATTCCAGGATCACGCTCTGGGCCAAAGGCAGGCACTAAACTGCTGAGCCACCCAGGGATTCCCACCCAAGTGTCTATTTTTTTCCAAGTGTCTATTGATAGGTAAATGGATAAAGAAGATGTGTGTGTGTGTGTGTGTGTGTGTGTGTGTTTGCATAATGGAATGTAAAAGAATGAAAATAAAAGTCATAAAAAGAATGGGATTGTGCCATCTGAGACAACATGGATGGACCTAGAGGGTATTATGCTAAGGGAAATAAGTCACACTAAGAAAGACAAACACATATGATTTCACTTATATGTGGAATAAAAAACAAAACAAATGAATAAGAAACAAAAAGCAGAATCAGACCTAGAAATACAGGTTGCCAGAAGGGGAGGTGATGGGCAGAAGGGCAAAATGAGTGAAGGGGACTGTGAGATACAGGCTTCCAGTCATGGGATGAGTAAGTCACAGGAGTAAAAGGCACAGCCCAGGGATTAAAACCAATGATATTATAATAGTGTCAAATGGTGACAGATGGTAGCTATGCTTGTGGGGAGTATAGCAGAGAGTTGTTGAATCACTATGGTGTACACCTGAAACTAATGTAACATTGCATGTCAATTCTACTTCAATTTAATTAATTACTTAATTTCTAAAAAATTTACAGAATTTCGTGACCCAAAATGTCAGTAGTGTCACTGTGGAGAAACTCTGGGCTTGATGACAGTCAAAGAGTATAGAGCAGGAAAACTTAGCTAGTACGCAGTGCCTGGTAAGAGTGGTCTAGATGAGAAACAGGAAGTATACTGTATAGTGAAACTGCAAAGCAGAGTTTCCAAATGAAACGTGGTATCTGCTCCACACCAAGGCTGAAGCCAACAGGACAGAGCAAGGATTAAGGAGAGCTTGAAAACACATGTGGTGCCTGGTAAGGCAGATTCTTGTTTTTATTAAAACTAACCCCTCACATTTGTATTGCACTTCAGAGTTTACAAAACATTTTTGTATGTGTCATATTATTTGATCCACATAACACCCTAATGAAGTAGAGCAAGGATTATTATTTCCATCTCTTTCTTGAATTCAGAAACTTGACACCATCAGCGAAGGAAACGTTTCAGGAATTGAACAGAACTGAAATTTACCTCATTATAAGTAACTTCAGACAAGTCAGATACCTCCTTGGATCAACTTAAAATAGCAGGGTTGGGTGGGATGCTTGGTAAGACTCCTTCCAGCTCTGACATAGGAGTAATTTTGCGATTTTACCAATGAAAAAATTCTAAGTCATGGATGACTGCAAATTAGGGGTCTTGGGACTTTTGGCTCTGAGATAGGCGATTTTAGAGTAGGATGTAGTGGTCTCCACTCAAACCCTTCTCCTCCCCCACCCCCCAGATCCTGGCATTGGGTGGGTAGGGCAAGTACACCCCTCCTTCCTTCCTTTCCTTTGAGAGAGGACGGGGCTGGTGCCTGGGCTGATGCTGTTTCCTCTCCCCACAGGCTGTCTACAAGGCCTGGCTGTGCTCAGAATACTTCAGCGTGACCCAGCAGGAATGCCAGCGCTGGGTGCCCTGCAAGCAATACTGCCTGGAGGTGCAGACCCGGTGCCCCTTTATACTCCCTGACAATGAGGAAATGGTGTACGGAGGGCTTCCTGGCTTTATCTGTACAGGTAAAGGCAGAGCACTGGTGAGGAGGGAGGTGGTGGGGGGCCCAGGGCAGGCACCAGCTTGGAGTGTGGGAGCAGGGAGGAAAACACGGAAGTCAGATTGGAAGAAGGTTGGTGCCTTGAAGAGTTAGCAGCGAGGTCCCTGGATTGGGATAGGGCCAAGGAGCACAGGGGCCATCTCTATCCACAACATGCCCTGGCCAAGGAGTCATCCCAGAGAAACCGTCTGGGATCCCTGGAAGAGAAGTATCCAGAAAGGGAAGGTGCTAAGGGACAGGGGGAAAGGAGTCTTGGGCAAGGCTACCAGAGCAGTCCCAGGTTTGAAAATCTCTCTAGGAAAGCCTTCTGTCCCCTTAGCACCCCACCACACCTTCCTTATCTATTGGCAGGGTTGCTGGACACTTTGCCAAAGCGGCCGGAAACCAAGTGCTGTGATGTACAGTGGGTCTCCTGTGAGTCGGAGAAGAAGAAGTTCAAGGAGACTGAGGCCCCCAAAACCCACCACCAGCAATTCCACCACTCTTATTTCCACCACTACCACCAACAGTACCACCACTACCACCCCCGCCATGACCCCCCAGGCCACATCAGCCACAAGCCCTCCCTGCTGCCGGTCTCTGGGGGCTCCCGCCTCAGCCCCAGCAGGATCCGGCTCTATGTCCTTGTTCTCATGCTCCTCCATACCATGGTGTCCTTCTCCAGCAGCCAGGGTGGTGGAGGACTGGGGCTGGAAGCACTGCCGGCCCTAGATGAGGGCTTGACTCGGGAAGAGTGACAGCAGGGAGGGAGGGCAGACCTCCACCACACACAGACATCAGCTCCAGCCCCCCCCAGGGGGAGGGGGAGGGGCTCCTCCCATGGGAGGTATAGGGTCAGGTGGGGGGCTGGGGGAAATGGGGGGCCACACATCACCCCCAACCTACCCCTACCCCAGAAGCAGCTCCAACAGAACGGCCAGAGGGCCCCAGGGAGCTGCAAAACTCATCCGGGAGAAAAAGGCAGGAGCAGCAGATGCCCCCCCTCAGGTCCCTATCTATGGGGCTTAGCAAAAAAAAAAAAAAAAAAAAAAGCGGTGGAGTGGGGGCTGGAAGTACCCACTCCTGCTGAGGGTCCTGACCCTAGGGAAGGAGGCTGCTCACTGGGCCTTGGCCCTGCAGGGAATGTTGGAGGGCACAGAGAGGAGATGCTCTTTCCCCCCTCCGCATTCCTTTTGTTGCCAGGATCCTTAATTCCCTCCTGCCCATACCCCTACAGGCATTGGCAGACAGTGCAGCGGCCCTCCTCCCACTCCTGCGCACCTTGCCCCATGTGGGGCCGCCACAGGGAAGCACCAAGCTGGGAGATGAGGTGCACATAGTCATGGCTAGGTTGAGGCCCCAGTGATGCTTTGCCCCACCACCCTAGGCCATGAGGGGTAGTCATGGGGTACAGGATGAGTGATGAGAGAGAGTGGAGATAGGGAGGGGAGAGAGAAGGGGAGGTGGGAGGAGGAGAGGAGGGGTGAGATGCAGTCAAAGGGCCTAGAGAGATAGCTGAATGGTCTATAGTCACCTGGCTTGGGGAAGATGGATGATCAATGTTGACACAGGCTCCAGGACAGCTCTTCAAATCAGAAAGGGTGGCATAAAGAGTCCTGTGGGGAAAGAGCACAGGAACTTGGGTGTTGGGCCTTGAAACAGAAGGCTGATAGCACATGGTCAGACTGCCACTGTCTGAAGGGCCATTATCTTACAGAAGGTGCACATACTCCCAAGGGCCACTCTTGCCCTGGAGATCTTGGCCTTGAGGCCAAAGATGTTTCCATTCCTGATCTCCATGGGGAGGAGGGACTTAAGCCCAAGTGGGTCAGGCCTGGCCTGGGTCCCCATACACCCTCATTCTGTCCTAGCCCAGGCCTCCATGAAGGAGAACCTGGTGGCACTGCCCCAGGGCTTTCCAGAGATGAGCCTCCCCCGTCCCCACCCTGTCCCCATCCCCAGCCTACCAAAGAGTATTCATCCCTTCCCATCCCAGACCCCGTGGGTTACTATCTGAATTGTGGAACAACCAGACTCTTCCTCACCCTGTAGCGGGTCCCCTGATCCAGCCACTCCTGCCCCTTACTGGTGAAGGTCCAGAGACAGGCAAGTGGACCCACTGAATAAAGATGATGTGCTGTTGTCTCTTGGCTGAGACACTTGAATTGCTTAGGCAGGCTAGAGGGCTAGACAAGAAAAGAGGCATTGAGAGCCCCCTCGGGGGCTGTCAGCCTTGTGCTGATCTCCTGGCAGTGGGAGGCCACATTGCCTGGGACATCTAAAAACCGATACGAGTGGACAAGAAAGGGAGCCAGAACTGTGTTCCTGGGACAGGCCAAGGGGCTTTTGGTGCCAGAAGGGCCCATGTCCTAGGCTGTGATGCCAGTAAGGACAGGGCTGGGCCTGGAGCTGCATCCGAAGAAGGGGATGGGGAGGGGATAGCTGGAAGTGGTTGGCAGGGGAGAGATGGGAGACCTCCCTAAGGAAAAAGGGAATCATCCGAGGACCTCTGCTGGGTCCCAAATAGGCTCTACGAGACTGGGGAGTCCTTCCCTGCCAGTTTTCTCATTTGTCACAGCCTGTTTCCTGCCCCCGACCCCTGTGCCCTGCCCACAGCACTTCCGGCCTAGCCACATGCCCTATCCCTAGAGTGCTCTTTTCAGCTGGGGAGGGGAAGAGGTGCTGGCTCCTTTCCAGAGATGCTTCTGTAGATGTGAGAGATCCTAGGTCCTGCCTTCTAACTCCTGCATCCTCAGGAGGCAAAAAGGGACTGGGAAGTAAAGGGGGGCCTTAGGACCCCAAAGAATGGACCCTTGGAGACTCCCATCCTCTCTTCCCCCTCACCAAGTGCCCAGGAGACCCCTGGCTCAGACCAGCCCAGGGCCTTGCCCAGTGGCAGGGGAAAGGGGCACCTCACTCCACCTCGAAGTCATTTGACTATCCCTGTCCACCTCACCTCCCAGATCTTCCGCCACCCTTCCAGCTGCCCCTGCCCTCTGTCACAGGTAGCAGAGCTGGGCAGCTTTCTTATGCCATTTTCTACACTGTGCTTCATGAGTAGAACTTTCTTGCACTAGTTCCTACGACTGAGTCTCCAACCTGGATTCCGAGTAGTCCCCTGTCCCTTCCCTCCTCACCTGGCTATGATTCAGTTGTCCCCCTTCCCCTGCCTCTGTGTTTCGGTGAGAGTCTATGTATGTGTACTGCTTTCTGTTTTGTTGCATTGTGGGGCAGAGGTCTCTCTGCTCTCGTTTAACCCCATAAAGAAATAAATGGTAAGACTTGATGATAACCCTCCTTTCGTGGCTTTGTTCTGTGGAGTCAAGTGCTGCGAGAGAAAGAAGCCTAGGGCTTGCAGAAGGCGCGGGACCGGAGGATGCTGACCCTGTGCCCCGCGGGCTCCTTATGGGCTCAAAGCTCAGAAAAGAAAAAGAAGCTCTGTAGTAGGCCATTGAGACAAGGAATCACAAAATCAACCTTCTGCAGAGATCACACACAGAACTGTGAGTGAGTGAGGTGGACCAGGCTGAGGGGAAACTCAGACTCCAAGGCCGTGCGTGGTGACAAGTGCAGGGGGCACCTCAAGCTCAGGGTGGTCTTGTGGGAATGTGGGCCCAGTGATGCCAGAGCTCACGCCTTTTCTACGTGAAGCCCTCTCATTTCTAAATGTTGGCTCAAGTCTGCAGAAAACAAACCTCTAAAGACTAGATTACCAATTTTCCACATCTGTTGCAGCCTTTGGCTCCTCACGGCTTCACTAAGCCCACGTACTGAGCACTGAAGTGAAAAGCACCCAGGGAAGAACTGCTGCAAGGGTGACGACAGGGCCCTCCACCACCACCACCTTTTCCCATAAACAAGGGAAGGGGAGGACATGTGTTAGGAGGGAATCCGGTGTCTCCTGAATTCCTTTGCCAAGAAAACACAAGTTCCCCCAACACCGTCCCAAAGCAGCATAGCGTGGAGGTTAAGGGCATGGTCCCTGGAGCCAGTGTGTGAGTACAAAATCTAGCACCACCCTCTCCCACTTGTAAGGCTTTGCACAAGTTCCTTGACTTCTTGGAGCCATGTTGACCTCATCTGTCAAAAGGGTTATTGTGTGAATTACATGGCATACCTAAGGCACTTTGCACAACAGCTGGCACAGAAGGAGCTGCACAAATGTTGATCATTATGATTGTCATTATTTTTCTTTTTCCTTCACCTCCACCTAAAGATTTATTTATTTATTTATTTATTTATTTATTTATTTATTTGAGAGAGAGAGTGGCAGGGAGGAGCAGAGGGAGAGGGACAAGCAGACTCCACACTGAGTGCAGAGCCCTACACGAGGCTCGATCCCACGATCCTGAGATCACTACCTGAGCTGAAACCAAGAGTCGGAGGCTTAATCGACTGAGCCACCCAGGCGCTCCCTTACCTCCACTTAAAATGGTCACCAAGTTTTATCAATTCTACTTCTGTCACGTGTCAACTCCTTCCCTTCCTTTCCACCCTGCTCCCACTCCACCACTTAGAAGCCTGCAGTAGCTCTTGCCTGGACTACTGCAATGGCCTATCAACTCATCTCCTGTTGGATCGCTCCAACTCCAATCCACTCTTCCCCAGCATGGGGTGCTGAGGCACTTAGGAGGCACTCCAGAAATATTTCATGAAATAACTGCTGCTGTAGAGTACACATCTAATCTTCAAGTGAACAGATCACACTTGTGATCCAAATATCAGCTGGTTCCACATTGTACAACCAAGAGTAAACTTCTGAACATGACTTTCAAGGCTCATGTATTTATTCTGATCCTATCCCACCAGTCTGATATTCCACCAGAGGCTATCCCACACTCAAGTCCCAGCCACATTTCCCTGTTGGCTGTTCACTTGCCTTCTCATCTCCCACCCTTGGCTCACCTTGTTTCTTCTGTTGGAATGCCTTCTCTCCACCTCCACCTATCACTGCCTCATCTAGTTTTCACAGTCCAGCTCAAATGCTACCTCTGCTATGAAGACTTCCACAGTCTCCCTCTCCCAAGCCAAGAATGATCTGTACTTCTAGAACACTTTGCACACATTGCACCTTAATCATGGTACTTATTACATCCTGCCTCTATTCAACATAGTCATTCATTCACTGAAACATACTTACTGGGGCGCCTGGGTGAGCTCAGTTGGTTAAGTGTCTGTCTTTGGCTCAGGTCGCGATCCTGGGGTCCTGGGATTCAGCCCTGCATCAGGCTCCCTGCTCAGTGAGGGGTCTGCTTCTCCTTCTCCCTCTGCCTCCCCTCCCCCACTCGTGCTCTCGCTTTCAAATAAATAAGTAAATAAATAGAAACATACCTATCAAGCCATGACTGTGTCAGGCACTGTCCCCAGTGCTGGGACTACAGCAGTAAAAGATCCACACATGATCTATCTACAAGATAACATGATGTTCTGTGTTCGGCAACCATGATACGCTTACTATAACATATGAGTTTTTCTCTCACCACATGCCAATGAGGAGAGCCAGGCTCTCTTGGCATTGGACATAGGGATGAAAGGTGAGGGACTAAAGGAGGCTACACCCCCACAGTGCTGAGGGAGTAAAAGTTGCTATGGCCATGCCAAGGAAGTACAGGCATACTTCAGACAGATTGTGTTTTTCAGTTCCAGACTAGTACAATAATGTGAGTCAAATGAATTTTTTGGTTTCCCAGTACATAGCAAAGTTATGTTTTCACTAGGCTGTAGTCTATTAAGTGTACAGTAGCATTACATCTAAAAAAATCGACATACCTTAATTAAAAATGCTTTATTGCTAAAAAAAAATACTGCTAACCATCCTCTGAGCTTTCTGGGAGTTGTAATTACTGATCACAGATCATAACCATAACAAATACAGTAATGATGAAAAAGTTCAAAATCTTGTGAGAATTAAGAAAATGTCACCTAGAGATAGGAAGTGATCAGATGCTGTTTCAAAAATGGTGCAAATAGACTTGTTCCATGCAGGGTTGCCACACGCCTTCTGTTAAAACAAAACCACCCTGCGGTCTCTGTAAAATGTGATAAAGTGAAGTACAATCAAACAAGGTATATCTGTAGCCCTACCAGCCCCATTTTGCTATTTGACTCCTGGATCTTGCCCTGTAGCTGCCCCCTGAGCCCACACCCTGGTGCTCTCCCTTCTCAGGCAGACTCCAGATAGCCTCAGTCTCTTCCGGCTTCAGTATATGCAAGGAAGCGTGGGGGCAGTAGTTCAACAGAATCACCTGGAAAGCTATTGCTCTCCCTTCCCCCAGCAGAGATTCAGATTTAGTCTTCAGTATTGTTTAAGCAACTCCACAAGAGGTTTGAATGTGCATGTGTAGCCAGGCTTAGTGATCTCGATCTCGAGATGAAGAGGAGGAGGCTGAGGCTCCATGAAGTTCCTTGTCATTTGAGAATAAGTGGTGTTAGAAAGAGGCCACTTACAATTAACCCACTTGAAGTAGAAACCAACACTTCACAGTAGAGTGGGGGCAAAGGGGAAAAGGGTTTGACTGGGACTTTATCTGGAGAAATAAAATGGAAGACGTGGACAATACTTTTGATTTTTTGAAGTGTGTAAATAAGTGCAAATCTGTGCTAATTCTTAGAATGAACAAAGAATGACTCAAGCATGGGGGAGATAACATAATTTCCTGACCAAAGTGCATGGGAATACAATAGTGCCTCTTGCCACATCATCATAAACAGCTTTGTTTTGTTTTTCCAAAATTAGAGAGCATCTTCAATTATCCCAAGAACCTCTTATAATTTTTTGAGAGTTGAATCGTTTGCTTTGAAGCCTTGATCCTGTTATTACCCAGGTCAATTTTCTCTTCTGCCAGTGGTAACTGTTCTACCTCTGCCAAATCACCATGTATCGAGGACTTCATATGACATTGGTGATGGTCTTTGACATCATTTTCATTGACTTCTTGAAACCCTGAATCTTCTTCAAAACTTGCAGTTTCACTCTGAAATTCCTTTGCATCTGTGTAATGCTAACAAGTAACAAGAGGCTGAAAAGACCTTAACATACTGGGTACAGATAAACAATGGGCATGTGAAGTGGGGGAAGGAATTTATGTAGGACTTAAAGTCATGAGTATTTTGTGCTATGACAACTTGGCCTTTCATGAAGTCCCTTTCCTTTCTTGAGTTTTCAATCTGCTTATCTCTAAAACGAAGGAATGGGATTAGATGTTATAAAGATTAAACAAATTAAGTGAAGTAATATGTGTGAAATCATTGAGTGCTGTTCCTAACACAGAGGAGGGATTTATAATTCTGGCTTTCCTTCCCTCAAAACATTTTTAGAAGACGCTGGAGGACACAGAAGGGAAAAGGGAGAAGTATGTCAAAGTAACTAGAGGGACATGGGTGGCTCAGTGGTTGAGCGTCTGCCCTCTGCTCAGGTTGTGATCCTGGGGTCCTGGAATCGAGTGTCACATCAGGATCCTTGCAGGGATCCTGCTTCTCCCTCTGCCTATGTCTCTGCCACCCTCTGTGTGTGTCTCATGAATAAATAAATAGTCTTTTTAAAAAAACAAACAAACAAGTAACAACAAAAAAGACCCAGAACTGCCGCCCCAGGCCCAAGTTTCTGTCTCAGTGCCACTCTCTGTTGTCACATTCTCTGTGGAAGGTCACAGATCTAGTCACTAACCAGTGAGCACCTATTAGACAAACTGCTTAGGGGGTAGGGTGGGAATGCAACCATCACTCAGTCAGGGAATCTACCCTCAAGAAGTTTCTGGGTCAGTTAGGAGGAAAAAACATGGACAGAAATCACTTAAATGACTAGATTCTGACCATTTTTTCCCCCCTCCATTGTTGCCACCTGGACCAGGCCCCCATCTCTCCTCTCTCTCTCTCTCTCTTCTCAACCTCTGTGATTGCCTCCTAACTGGTCTCCCTGCCTCCCAGTCTTGTCCCCTGCCTTCAGTCCACGCAGAGCTATCTTTGAAATGTGCAAACCAGATCTTGTGTCTCCGTGTCTCCTCTGCTAAAACCCTCTGTTAGCTTCCCATCTCAACTGGACTAGAATCCAAACTCCCTAACTTGGCCCACAAGGCCTTATATGACAATGAATGCATCCAGTACATTCCCTTCACCATCCTCCAGCAACCCTGCCTTCTTTCTTTTCCTCTCATATACTGAGTTTTTTCCTGTCTTGAGACCTTTGTAGGTGGCCTTCCTCAGCCTGAAATGCTCTTCCCCATGATTTTGCAAGGCTGATCGGCTCCTCTTCACTCTCCTTCAGAGATCATCAGATCTCAGCTCACATGTCACTTTCAGACAAAGGCCTTTCCTGACTACTCTACATAAGGTAGTCCCTTCTTGCCCCAGACACTCCATCATGCCACCCTGCTTTTCATATGATCTAAAGTTGATAACTATATGAAACCATCATCTTATACACTGGCTTTCTTATTCATTGCCTAGTTCTTCATTTGAGTGTAACCTCTGAGCCCACAAGGATCTTGTCTGTCTGTTCCCTATTTCCCCAGGGCCTTAGTAAAGGTTCACTGGGTAAACGGATATAGGTGGCAGTGAGGGATTTCATTTGCGTAGGAGTCAGTGGTGGTAGGATGTGTGGAGTAGATGGCAAAAAATTAAGCCTGAAAAACAGCCTGAGGTCCAACAACATGGAAGCCCTCGAAGGTCAAGCTAGGGAATGTGGGCTTTATACTGGGACTCCTTGGGAGCCATGGAAGAGTTTTGATTTTAAGAAGAATATAACCCGCTGACCAGGAGTAAGATTCATCTAGTGCCACGTGACGGATAGAATGGTGGGTGAAGAGAATGGAGGGGCTGGTTTAAGAGCCCATCAACTCCTGTGGACACCACCTTTATACTGGCCTCCAGGCCCTCCTCTGGGATCCCCGCTCCACTCAGCTCCCTCTCCTCTGGGGCCACTCAAGAGCCCTGACTGCCGTTCCCGGCCACCGGCCGCTGGGTGGCGCTGTGGCTCCTCCTACCCAAGCTGGAGGTACGGGGCGGGGGGAGGCGGAGACGCAGCCGAACCCCGCCTGGCGCGGGGGTACGTCGGCGCTCGCGGAGCGGGCTCTCCCCAGTCCGCCTCTTTCCTGCTTCCGCGCTTCCCGGGTGCAGGCCCGCCCCCGCCCCCACTCTGGCCCGTGTGGCCTGGTTTCCCCCGCCTCTGGCGGTCTTTGGCTTTCCGACCCGCCAAGCCGAAGTAGGGCCGAAGCCGGGGGGGGCCGGGGGGGGGGGCCAGGGCGGGGTGCAGGGGCGGTTGGGGCCGGGTGGAGCCCTCCCTTTGCAGCCTATGCAGGCTTCCATCCTCCCTGGCCCCTGGGATGAGACAAAGCTTCCACCGCAGCCGCCCCCCTCATTCGCCCCTGCCGCCAGCCCCAGTCAAGTCTGAGCTAAGGCAAGGTCAGCGCTGCGAGGCCAGCCTTTTGATGAAAAGGGGCTACGGTCCTTAAGGGGCCAATTCACTGTGGGTGTGAATAGCCCTGCCTTTCCTCTCAGCCCCTGGTGCAAGAACACAGTTCTCTGGGACTCCTCCTTTGGTCCCTTGCACTCACTGCCCTACTGTATGACCCAGATATCCTGTATCTCTGTGTATGTTCTCTGTCCTAAACGGATCCCTTCATCCTCATTAGCTCCCCCTCCCCCCGCACCAAGTAGCCCACAGCCTCCAGCCTCCTGCCCTTGCAGCCCAGACTTCCCTGTATTGAGCCAGGAGCCTCCTGGAGCAGTGGCCTGGCATCCTGCCCCTGCAATGGTTTCCATAGCTTGGAAAAATTGAAAGCTGGTGTTCAAGACCCTCCATGCTCTGACCTCGCTATTTTGGCCTGACCTCAACTCACATCCAGAATAAAAGGCCTACCCTTGGTAGGCTGCCCTGGGTAAAGAAGGAGCTAGAACAGGAACTGAACGCAGTGGGAGGGCAGTGGGAGGCTCTGTGGGACTCTGTACAGGGCTGCATAGGGATCTATGTGAATAGTCTTTACTCACCATCACACTGTCACAACACTGGAGAAATACAGAGAACACAGCGCCTGCCTCCCCTGGAGCACAGGAACACACTTCTGTTTATTCCTTCGCCCTCTCCCTTTGTTTCCCCTGTCCCCTAGATCTGCTCTGCTCCACTCTGGTCTCCCTGTTCCTCCTTTCGTTGGTGTTGTCCACTCCCTTGTGACCCTCCTGCTGGTACATGAGGCTTATTCTCAACAAGGACACACCGTCCTTTCACAAAGTGGTTGATGACGTGAAAACCAGGTTTCTCTGTAATGTTAAGCCTTGCTTTCAGCCTGGTTCTTTTTTTCTTGAGAAGCCTAACATGCACAAATGTTAAACTATAGGTAGCTCTTTGTGAGCAAAGGTTTGAGACTTCTTTATTCAATTTAGCCTCTTGAACCCAACAGAAAACCTGTAAATTAACATGGAGAAGCATACAAATGAAGAAGAAAAGTCGGCACAGGCAAATGTATTGGCCAAGAAAGCGCTCATGGTTAATTTCAGGCTGCTCAGCCCGGGTGGCTCACGGTTTAGCGCTATCTTCAGCCCAGGATGTGATCCTGGAGACCTGGGATCGAGTCCCACGTCGGGCTCCCTGCATGGAGCCTGCTTCGCCCTCTGCCTGTGTCTCTGCCTCTCTCTCTCACTCTGTCTCTCATGAATGAATAAATAAAATTTTTAAAAAATTTCAGGCTGCCTTGCACCCTTGGACTCCAGGAAGCCATGCCCAGAGTTAGATATGTCTCATTCATGGCCTTAGAAGCAACCTGGTAGATGAAAGAGCTTGGGATCAAAAACAACCCTGAGAAGGGTGGGATAGGAAGAGACAGCACTTTCCCTGACTGGATCTCAGGGGTAGCTTCTTGGGGAGAAATGACAGCTTCCTATCCCCCAACCAAGTTCTACTGTTAAGAATATCCTCTTCCATTTGTACTGCACGTGCACAGTGTCGTGCTGCTCCTCGCAGTAATTCTGAGTGGTAGGAATTATTAGTCTGGATTTATAGATGAAGGAACTGAGGAACTGAGGAAAGGCCAAAAGACACCCCAGCCCAGACAAAATAAAAACCATCACCAAAATCGGCAGAGCAAAAGGCCAAGACTAGAAGCCAAGAATTCTAACTTCAAAACCAGCACCAGCAGCACCTTTTCACCCACAGTTTTGTGATTTGTTGAGGACCCAAAACTAGGCCGACTAGTTATCAAGAGCGATTGAGAATGCAGGGTATGTAACAGAAGCAGGGGAAAGGGCTTTCACCGGGCTTTTGGGCTGTGGTTGACCCCTGGCCCAGGTCTGAATGATGGCAGGGGGACTCAGTCAATGTTGAGGTTTGAAGGACCAGCTGAGCAACAATCAGCCTCATGCCAGATACCCTCCAGAGCTGAGGTTTCCAACCAGAGACTTTCAGAGACACTTTGTTTGGCTTGGCAGTATCGTTCTGTGCATTGCTTAAATCTGACTTAGGTTTCCTCAATACAAGACTTAATATGAGTGTTTACTAAAAACTCAACAAGAGAATAATCATTAAGGCTATGGCCTGAATTTGCATCCTGACCCTGCTACTTGTTCTATGTGACTCTGGGAAAGTTATTTAAACTCTGTGTGCTTCACTCTGCCCATTTGTAAAATGGAGGCAAACAATAGTGCTCCACCTCATAGAGGTACAGTCAAAGGTTAAGATATCTAAAGCACTTAGACCAGTACCTGGCACACAGTAAGTGCTCTACAGGTGTTTTTTTCATGTTAATGAGGCTAAATACAAAAAGGATTTATTTGATAAGACCAAGTATAATGATTTTTTTTGGGGGGGGGAGTTCTCTACGGGTGTTACAATTACTATCATCGTGGTATAGAAATTGGGACAAGTTCACCTAAAATCTGTATTTCCAGCTTCTTAAAAATTCAGAAGACCTGACAGTACTGGGCCCCATTGCCAGCTCAAACTGAATCTGCTGTCTTCAGATGGACTGTGTTTTCTCGTGGTCAGCCCCATCCCCACAACTCCCCATCCGGTTTATACAACTGAAGCTAGGTATCAGTTGCCATGTTCTGCCTTAAATGCAGCTGGTTTCATGGATTTCCATTTTCTGCCTGGTGTCTAAAACCAGTCTGCCATTTGGCCACTGCTTAAATGGTTCAAGGGGCAAAAAATGTCACCAAGGAGGAATTGCTAGCCAAGAAGGCACTGTTAACCAATGGGAGTTAAATTCCTACCAGTCCTTTTTTTAAAGATTTATTTATTTATTCGTGATAGACAGAGAGAGAGAGGCAGAGACACAGGCAGAGGGGTAAGCAGGCTCCATGCAGGGAGCCCAACGTGGGACTCGATCCCGGGACTCCAGGATTGGGCCCCGGGCCAAAGGCAGGCGCCAAACCGCTGAGCCACCCAGGGATCCCCCCTACCAGTCCTTTGCCTACCTTCCTAATGTCCCAAAATGGTACTTGGTTGTACCAGCTTAAAAGTCAAGGAAAGCAACAAAGTGGTAAAAGAAGGCAGTTAGGCTTCTAAAGCATTCCAGGGTGTTCCCTACTGCAGCCTCACAGGTGGGCTTAAAATCTGGCTCGAAGCATTCCAGGGTGTTCCCTCCTGCAGCCTCACAGGTGGGCTTAAAATCTGGCTCGAAGACTGTGTAGATATACCCACACCTCTACCAAATTATGTATGTTCAAGAATAGTTATGGGGCACCTGGCTGGCTCGGTCAGTAAAGCATCTGCCTTTAGCTCAGGTCCTGATCCCAGTGTCCTGGGATTAAGCCTCATGTTGGGCTCCCTGCTCAGCAAGGAGTCTTCTCCTCCCTCTCCCTCTGCCCCTCCCCCTCCTCATTCTCCCTCTCTCTCTCTCTCTCTCAAATAAATAAATAAAATAATTTTTAAAAAAGATGAGCACTGGGTGTTATACTATATGTTGGCAAATTGAGCTCCAATTGAAAAATATACAAAAAAAGAATAGTTATTGTAGCATTGTGAATAATAGAAATGATTAGAAGGAACCCAAATGTCATCAATAAAAGATAGGTTAAATAAATTGTATTGCATACATACAATGAAATACTACGCAGCTATTAAAAGGAACATGAAGAGCATTGTGTAAAGAATACTTCCATTTCTGTGGGAGGTTAACAAAAAACAGAAAAACACACATACCAAAAAAGAAAAAAAAGAAAAACACACATACATACAAATATATATTTGTTTGAATTTGTATAGATATATCTGGTATATAAATGTAGTACGGTTATAACATATCTGTGGAAGGATCTGTGTATCAAGAAACTGGTGACCATGGTTGTCTCTAAGGAAAGATATTATGTGACTCAGGAAAGGAGAGATACTTTTCTCCTCACTATATACCTTCGTATTCCTTTGGAATTTTGCACCATAAAACTGATTTTGTTTTCATTTTAATAAATTCTGCAGTGGATACAAAAAGAAAAATTAACAATAATCAAACAAAACTAACCAGAGTCTCTCGAGAGACAACCTGAAATCACCTGCCAGTCAAGGATAGCTGCATGGGAAGCAACCTGGCACCTGTAGTTCCCAATACTTTGTTTAGTAAACTGCTTCACAAAATCATTTCCACAGTCATATTCCATGTCCAAGTGTACTCAGATCAGTTTCCCTCTTCTCCTTCTTGCCCAGGCCACCTCCTCTACTCAGGCCAGCTTGGCTTTGCTCAACCTCTAAAAAACCCTGGTTTGGTCTGCCTTTTGGCACCCAGAAGTGAAACCTTTTAGAGACTGCAGCTGAAGTGAAAAGGAGCTTTACAGGAGTGATGTACCCAAAGACCACAACCTAAGCCCTCACTCTCCACAGGTGCTTCTCTCAGTCATGTGGGAAGGAGCTCTGAAGTGAGCAGAGCCCTTGTGTCTGAGTAAGGCACCCTCCCCACTAAGGCCCACCTCCTTTACCTGACAAAAGGTCCCCAGTTCAATCCAACACACTTCTTTTTTGGAAAATCTCTTCAAAGCCCCAGGCCAGGTGTCAAGGTCCCAAAGTACTAGGGACACAAGATAAAGGAGACAGAGTAGCCACCTCCTAGGGATACACAGTCTAGATTTTTAAAAAACCTGAGTTGGAAGAAATAGGGAGATAACTGAGGTAATAGCTTTCACTCAGAGTTCTATGGGGGCCCTTGAACTTTACAGAGGAACTTTAGGGGTTCTGTAAACATCAGAAGTCTTGGCAGATTGGCAGACAGCAACCAAGAGCTATGACCATTCATTTCAAACCATTGATTTGATCAAAAGAGACCCATCATTCTCATTGATTTACTTTACAATAAAGTAAATGACATAAATTTGAACTTAATAAACGCGTTTCTATTAACAAAGCAATTGCTTTTATCTGCTTTATACAGTAGGGTTCAGTTTAAGATCTCATCAAAAGGTGGTGGGTTCAGCTGTTTCCAAAGGTTCTCCTTATTTGATAGAGGAGAAAACAGACCCAGAGAAAGGACAGGACTTGCCCAACATCACACAACTTAATGGAAGTAGAGCCTGGTCCAGAAGCAAGGCCCACTGACAACCAGTACTAGGCCATGCCCACTATACCTCTTAAGTATTGATACAAAATCTAAATGAAGAATTGAGTTGGGTTAGGAGCATCCTTCCCTGTGGGATCTTAACAGGGCTGGAACAGATATCCTAGGACAGGAGCCAAACCAGCCTAGCAAACCATTTTCTCCATCATATGATCCTCTATGGAGCCTGAGCTTTCAACAGGCTTTAGATCTAGGCTTTTCTTCTGTCAGAGGCACCACCCTCCTGCTTCTCTGTTCTCTGGTGCTTCCTGAGATTCCCTCAAGTCAGGGCCTGGGCTAGGAAAGCCAGAATTTATTACTTGCTAAAGTAATTTATCACTTGCTTGACTCCCAGAAGCTGGATCTGAGCTTTCAGCCTCTTGCCTGCCCTTACTGGGGGCTCACCTCCCTTGCCTTGCTCCCACTCATTTCACCCCCTCCTTCCCAGGTGTTCACTTGCTTCAACACTCATTTGCTGGCAGGCATTCTTGTGGGCCCTTCCCCTTAGTCACCACTCCTCCTGAAATCACTACTGCTGCCTCAGACCTCCTGCCTTTTATCTTGCCCCAGAAGCTGAGTGAGGCCTCCAGTCCTTTAATTGTTCAGGTTGCTCTTTTCTGAACTCACTCCAATTTAGGTCCATAAATTGAAGATAATTGGACTGTCTCACTCAGCTTATGAGCCCCTGGGGCAGTGTCTTCTTGGTCTGGTACAGCCCTGTCCAGAAAGGGGGGTGGGGGGAGGGAGAGGGGCACAGAGGAGGCCAGCCTAGGAGTCTGGCTCAGACCCCTGAGGAGAAGGCACAGGGTCACAGTCCAGACATTCCTCCACTGGCTAAGTTTTGCAGCTTTGATCTTTGCTGCCTGCTTTAGTGCTCACAGGTCAACTGTATGAGAGGCCAATCTTTCTCCACTGACAATGCTGGCAGCATTATCTGGTGTATTTTTTCAAATAGTGTCAAGGAAATTCTGTCAAGATTCTGGATAAAAGACCCTTATTTTAGGGCACCTGGGTAAGTCACCAGTGAAGAGCTAGATGCTTATGGAGGAAAACTAAGACTGAGGAGAATCCTGGGTAACTTGTCTCTTGGTGTACATATTCCATTCCACACAATAACATCTTCCCAAAGAAGTTTGTGCAGCTACCCATCTTGCGTACTGCTAAGAAGGTTGAGTTGGCCACATCCTAGGTATTCAGGGATATGGGGATAATTGCTGCTCTAAGGGATGGTTAGAGCAAGGAGTGAGCAGCTAAAGCAATAATCTTTTGTTCCAGACTCAGGATTTCCTCTTTGCCCAACATCTTATGATGTCCCATTGTCCTGGTGAAGCAGTGGGCCAGGACACATCCTGCAGCAGCTCTTTGGCCATCCTTCCTGGGCATGGGAGATGCTGTCTCCACTACCACCAAAGTCATTCTCCACAGGCATGACTTCCATTTCCCAATATGTCATAAGCTCCCATCATTGTCCATCAATACTCCTGAAGACAGTGGAGCCCATGATCATACCCTCAAGGCCTGGCATGGAGCCTGGCACAGAGTAAATTTTTGTTGAGTAAATGAATGAATTAATATATGCAAAAATTATTATCTGAATTCTTCCATACTTTAGACGTCTACAGAATCTACCCCATTCCTTCCTTTCTGGGTGTAATATCATAGCATTCCCTCATGGGAAGTGACAAAGGGAGGTCATATTGTCTGTCCTCTTGCCTCCAATTGGTACTGCATCCAAATGCTCCTAGCAGAAGGTTTTTTTAAGACTTTCATGAAATGAGGTTGAAAGGGCTGCTGGGCTATAGCTGATTCAAACTTGGAATCAGAAGACCTGTTGTGAGATCTGCTCTTGCACTCCCTAGCTAGAACCTAAATTGCAAGACAGAAAATGAGGCTGGAAAATAGAAAAGGCTTTGTATGGCACCCCAGGGAGCATTTGGACATCCATTCATTCAACGAAGCTTTGCTGTATCTACTATGTCCCAGATACTATTCTAAAGGCTTTTCATCACTCTGGCTATGGGATGAAGCAATCATTGAGGAGTAAGACTCCAGACAGGCTGAGAAATTAGGAGGCAGTAGGATCACTAGTCATGATGAGAAATAAAGACCTGAATGAAAGCAGTAGCAATGGACAAGAGCCACACTGGAGAGCCATTTAGGGAGTAGAATTAATAGAACTTGATGATGTGAGAGTTGAGGGAGAGAAGACACTCTAGATAACTACACCCAGGTTTCTGTTGTGACAGAGTGAGTGAATAATGGTGGAACTAACAAAGATGAAAATCACTGGGCTCTGATTTCATAGTTTGATAGGAGAGGATTCAGAAAGCCAGTGAACTTGTTTGGGGGCATGCAAAATTTGAGGAGAAAGAGAGATACAATAGATGATCTAGAATTCAGCCAAAAAGCTTGATTGGACATAGAGTTTTGGGAGTCCTCAGTATGAAGCTATCTAGGGAAAAGGCATATATAGAGAGAAGTGATGAGGGCTAAGGACAAGACTTTCAAATCTGCCAATTTTTGCAATACACATAAAAACCAATGAGAACTGAGAAGAAGCAATCAGAGAGATAAAAGGTGCAAATGGACAAAAGGAATCCCACGGCTAAAAAAAAAAAAATCACAACTAAAAGAATTTTACCTTTAGGCTTCCAACACTGCTTATTAGCTGAATGTCAGTGACAGAATATGGACTCTGGTGAAGGTTAGAAAATAGATTGCGGGATCCCTGGGTGGCGCAGCGGTTTGGCGCCTGCCTTTGGCGCAGGGCGCAATCCTGGAGACCCGGGATCGAATCCCACGTCGGGCTCCCGGTGCATGGAGCCTGCTTCTCCCTCTGCCTATGTCTCTGCCTCTCTCTCTCTCTCTCTCTCTCTCTGTGTGACTATCATAAATAAATAAAAATTTAAAAAAAAAGAAAATAGATTGCAAGAGAGAATAGGCATTGCTGACATTAATTGGGCCTATGACAACCTTCTGCTCTGAGTTCGCTAAACCAAGCTCTATTTTAAAAGAAAAGATTCATGTAGTAGTGCCCTTCCTCCACCCCATGCTATACCTCACCATCAAAGCTATTTAGTTCAGATGAGGGCATCCAGCCCTAACTATGGGAAGGAATAACCAAATCACATTTTGCTTGGTGCTTAGCATATGCAGTGTACTAGTACCTACCATTGGCATGTACACATGTACCCATAACTGCTCTCAACTCTATATGGGACTTTCCATACCTGCCAATCCTCACTTGGACAAGACTCTAGGGCTAGGCCATTTCTGAAACCCAGGGGAGGAAAAGCTGGGTGTGAATGGTTGTTCCCAACATGTACAGAATTCTAGGATGGCACCCCCAATGAGCCACAAATCCTTATATAATTGCCTCCCTCTAAGTGTGGGTAGGATCATTAAATATGATGGGCTATCAATCCCATAACTATGATATCATATGGGAAAAGAGATGTTTCAAATATAATGAAGGTCCATATTCAGTTGATTTTGGGTAAATCAAAAGGATGATTATCCCAGGTGGGCCTGACTTAACTGAGTGAGCCCTTAAAAGAAACAAGAAATATTTTCAACAATTGATGTTGCTGTGTTTGGACATTCATAGGCAAACAAAACAAAACAAAACTTGACCTTATAAACTTTGTACCTTATATAAAAATTAACTCAAAGTGGGTAATAGATTTCAATATAAAACGTAAAACTATAAAACTTTTAGAAGAGGGACGCCTGGGTGGCTCAGCGGTTGAGTGCCTGCCTTTGGCCCCGGGCGTGATTCCGGAGTCCCGGGGTCAAGTCCCACATCAGGCTCCCTGCATGGAGCCTGCTTCTCTCTCTGCCTGTGTCTGCCTCTCTCTCTATCTCTCATGAATAAATAAGTAAAAAGTTAAAAATGAGGGAGGAAGGAATGGAGGAAGAAAAGGAGGAATGAGGGGGAGAAGGGAAGCCTCAGCAGATGCTCTCTTTTTGGCATTGTAGAAGCAAACAACCATGTTGTGAACTGCCCGTGGAAAGAGTTGTGTGGCAAGGACCTCAGGGCCTCTAGGAGCTGAGAGTAATCCCTGGCCAACAGCCATTAAAAAATGTACACTTAAGCTCTACAATGGCAAGGAACAAAATTCTGCCAACAGCCAGTGCTCTTAGTAGAGAACTCCAAGCTCCAGATGAGATTGGAGCCCTGTGAACACCTTGATTTCAACCTAGTGAAATCCTGAGCAAAGAATCCAGCTAAGCTGTGCCCAAACTTCTGATGCATGAAAACCGTGAGATAATAAATTTGTGTTGTTTTAATCCACTACATTTGTGGTAATTTGTTACACAGTAATACTAACCAAGCCACAGCCCCAAGAGTGAGATGGCGTTGAACAACTAGGAGTTTTGTTTCCAGGGGACACAGTTGGGACCCATACATTGTGACAAAAGAAACCAGCAACATCAGTGGGGAGGAGCCAGGCTACGAGTTAAAACAGATGCTAATGGTCTTTCCCCAAAAATATGTTTTTTTCAGTTTAGAGTCTTGAACTGCCTCCAAACCAACCCAGCTCTGCTGGCTGCTTGACCCTGCAGTCATCTGTCACATCCCAAATATGCTGCTCACATTCACAAATGAATTGCACATTGATGGCACTATGCACTTGCCCTGCTTCCTGCTTCAGATTTTCATCTGTAGCTAATTCCACTTGCAGCTTTCCTGGCCCTGCCTAGAGAGGTGGCCTCACACCCAGGGCCCCAGCTGTTCCAACAGCCCTGACCAATTACAGGCAGCTACCTTAGGCCAGCCTGAGTCTCAGAAACTGGTCCTTTCCCCTATCCTGCTAGTCTCCAGAACTGGGACCCAACAGGACACCCAGGGTGGCTCTCAGTGAATGCCAGAAAGGTCAAAGACCTAGAGTAGGATTGTACATATGAGGTGGGAAAAGAACTTTCTTTTGATCTTGACTTCTGCTGCTGTATATTATGCACTCTCTTAGTCTACTCAGGCTGCCATAACAAAATACCACAATCTGCACAGTTTAAACAACAGAAATTTATTTCCCCACAGCTCTGGAGGCTAGGAAGTCCAAGATCAAGGTGCCAGCTAATTTGGTTCCTGGAAAAGAATGTCTTTCTGGGTTGTAGATGGCTGCCTTCTTACTACTGTCCTATTATAGCAGAGAGAGAGAATGCAAAAGTGAAGGAGAAAGAGAGAGAGAGAAAGCTTTGGGGTCATCTCCTCTTCTTATGAGTACAGCAGCAGCCTATGGGATTAGGGCCCCACACTTATGACCTCATTTAACCTTCATTACCTCTACACAGGTACTATCTCCAAATATAGTTGCATTGATGGTTAGGGCATCATCATATGAATTTTGGAGAGACAGAAACATTTAGCCCATAACAATTACCTTCCGCTGGGCAGCCAAAAATCACATACTATTCTAGTACAGATGGACAAGGTTGGGGAGAAGTGGAGACAAGAGCCATCAGTCATGCCCTCATAAGTGTGACCATCCTTATTTCCAGTATTGGAAGGTGCTATGGTATAGTGGCAAGAGCATGGACTTTGGTGTTAGGCACCTGTTTCCTCTTACTGGTTGTGAGATCTTGGAAGAGTCATTTAAACTCTCTGAACCTATCAACTGTAAATGAAGATTAGAATACATATTTTTCATGGGTGCTGTTAGATTTAATGAAATAATGCATGTAATACACCTATTAGCACCTAGTACATAGTGGGTATTCAATAAACACTAATGCTATTTCCCACTGGATCATCTCTCAGCGCATTCCCTATACCATCCACCTTCACCAGGTCCAATGCATGCTCTAGCTATTATACACACTGATTTCCTTTGTTCTGGGTAGATGATAGCAACATTCAACATTCCTGAATTAAAGATTGTGGTAGGTAGAATTTCTAAGAATGGCCCCAGGAGTCAATATTCTTATTCCAAGAACCTGTAAATGTGATGAGATACTGCTTTCATGGTTGTGTTAAATTATATGGTCCAGGTGACCTTTAAAAAGAGAGAGTAAGGGGTCCTGGGTGGCTCAGTGGCTGAGCATCTGCCTTCAGCTCAGGACATGATCCTGGGGTCCTGGAATCAAGTCCCACATGAGGCTCCCCACAGGGAACCTGCTTCTCCCTCTGCCTGTGTCTCTGCCTCTCTCTCTGTGTCTCTCATGAACAAATAAATAAATGCAGGAAGCCTGATGTGGGACTCGATCTCGGGTCTCCAGGATCACACCCTGGGCTAAAGGCGGCGCTAAACTGTTGAGCCACCTGGGCTGCCCAATAAAATGTTTAAAAAGAGAGAGAGAGAGAGAGAGAGAATGGATTATTATTATTCAGCCTTAAAAGGAAGGAAATTCTGACACATGCTATAACATGGATAAACCTTGAAGACATTATGCTAAATGAAAGAAGTCAATCACAAAAAAACACAAATATTGTGTGATTTCATTTATATAAAGTACTTAGAGAAGTCAAATTCACAGAGACAGAAAGTTAAAATAGTGGTTTCCAGGAGCTGAGGGAAGAAGAAATGGGTAATCATTGTTTAATGGATATAGAATTTCAGTTTGTAATGATACATAAGTTTTGTAGATCAATAGTGGTGATGGTTGTACAATACAAATGTGCTTAATGACACTGAATTGTACACTTAAAAATGTTTAAAACAACGCATTTTAATATTTCTCCAAAAAATATTTCTCCAAAAATTGTAATATTTCTCCAAAAATTGTATATTTCTCCACAATTTTTTTTTAAAAAGGAGATTTTCTGGATGGCCCTAGTCTAATTACATGATCCGTTAAAAGCAGAGAACTTTCTCCATCTGGTGGCAGAAGAGGAAGGAAGAAGAAATTGAAGCTGACACATTGTCTCTGGTTTGAAGATGGAGTAAGGCAGATGAGAAGAAATGCAGGTGACCTCTCTCAAAGCAGTGAGCAGCCCACAAAGAAATGGGGTGGGCCTTAGACCTACAGCCATAAGGGAAAGTAGGTTTTGCCAACATAAATCAGTGTGGAGACTTACTCCCAGTCTCCAGATAAGAGCCTAGGGCAGCTGAAACCTTAATCTTGATTTTATAAGACCCTGAGAAGAGAACCCAGTGGAGCCCATCCAAACTTCCAGACCAACACAACTGTGAATTAATAAATAGGTATTGTTTTAAGCTGCTAAGTTTCTATATACGTGTATGGCAGCCATAGAAAACTAATATTGAGGCTTTGGGATTTTAGTCATATGAGGAGGTCCCATCCCAGGCCCTACAAGTTTGTTGCTATAAGCCATATTCATCTAGATTTTTACACATACACTTTTCTACATATTTGTTGAGTGCCTCTTATGTACCAGACACTGCTAGGCCTTGAGGATATAGCAGTGAGCACAGACAAAGCTATGGAACTTCCAGTCTGGACCAGAGGCAGCATTCTCTCCCTCTGGCCAAATCTGATGCAAACACTCTGCCTTGTGATCAGAATTCCCTTGGGCCCTTCTCAGCACCTGCATGCTGGTGCCATTTCCAAATGGTTGTGATGGGAGTGGCAGAAAAGGGCATTGAGAGAAAGGTACAGGCTGGGAAAATCTCTCTGAGGCCCAGAGCCTGGGTACAGCAGCTCTGCTCCATACTATGTAGTCATTCTTCAAGGATGCTTGTGAAGCGTGGGTGGAGCTCTCAGCATCTGGGGACAAACTGAGGCCCAAACAACTTAAAATAAAGATTCTACCTGGGCCTCTGAGAGAGTAAGAGTAGGAAGGGGGGAGATGAAGTGAGTGTTATCTGGGGCCATTTTCAAGGTTCAGAGGAGGTATTTGGAAAGGAGGCCTGGAGAGGGAAGCATGTGGTGGTAAATATACTTGAGGAGTATTGGGAAAATGACTGGGAGCATTGAAATACTGGCAAGAGATGGCAGAAGTTCACTAGGGAGACCAGACTTGAGAAGCAAAAAGACTTGGAGTGGGATTCCAGGTGGAGAAGCCAAGGAGAAAGGGGCCACAGTGGCCACACTCAAGGCTTCCCTCAGCAACTGAGAGACTGGGTGGGGCCTGGGCTTTGGACACCCAATCCCTCTTCCAGGCCCTCCTGGGCAAAGCTGGGGCCTAAGTTTTGGGGGAATGCCAAGGGTGGGGCTGGGGACAGCTCAGCTCTCCAGCCCTTTAGCAGCCCTTCCAGACTCATTGGTAATCTGTTTATGTGTTTATTTACAAGATTGGTTTATGCTTCAGTGAAGGGGAGCTTGGCTGTCTGCTGTCAGGCCTCCAATTCTAAGTTAAACTCCCCTTCAGGGCAAGCTGCCTGCTCCCTGTTGCATTGGGCTGACTTTCTTCTGCTTTCTCTGTTCCTTTGGCCCCTGACTGGTAGACAAGGAAGTTTTAGGGAGCTGGTCTTCTTGGACTGGCTAGGCCTCTGGTTTCCTACAGACCCCAGACATCTGGGGTGGGGGCGGGTTGGGTCTGGGCAGGAACTCAGACTCCATAAGAACCCTGAGAAAATCACACTGAAATCCTGCCCAGGGAAATCTGCAGTTGTCCAACAAGAGCTTCACTTTAATACATGTGGTATTTTTGTGTGTGTATTTATTTAGACTGTAACAGCTGCAGAGGGAGAGGCCTGTGAAGGGGGCAATGAGACTGCGCTGGGGTGACAGGGTGGGGAGAAGGTAAAGACTAGGTTGCTACCAAAGGCCAGAACCTAGTTTAGGGTGAAGGGGAGAGGTACAGACAGTTGGGATGTAAGAAAGGGAATCATCAGGAAATGCAGAACTGTGTCTGAAGGGACAGAGGCAGGGGAGGTACAGTGGTAGCCAAGGAGTGTGGTGAGGGCCTGACTGGGGTGGCCTATGAGGTGGGGCAGGGGAAGGAGGGCATGAGAGAGCAACCCTTTTACTGTTGATGAATATTGGCTATTACTATAACTCAGCATGTGAAGCATTTTTCTATTGCAAAAATAGATAAAATTCTGGAAGGTCATTCCCAAGGATAGGAGAGGGGCACCTGAATGAATCAACAGAGAAACCCTGGGGAAGTGGGTAGAGTTCATAACCAGAACTGGGAAAAATCTGATAGTTCACTGGGCTCAAGGTTTGTCAATCCTCTCTCCTCTACCAATAGACTAATGGGAGGGGTTCCTCAGACACTGGATCTCAGAGAGTGCTATAATAGGGGGAGTGGAGTGAGTTTCAAAACAGGAAAAGAAAAGGAGTATACAACTGAACTTTGAAAAGGCCTGATCTGAATTGTAGAACTAGGAAGGACCTAATGATCATATGATCCAACCTCTATTATTTTATACTCAAGGAACTAGAGCTCAGAAAAGGAAAGTGATTTGGCCAAGGTCACAAAGTTGTGATAGTGAGCTAGGCTAATGGACAGGCTTCAGAAAGAGACCATATAGGCTACCAGAGAGAAAAACTTAGAAAAGTTCTAGAAAAGCCTAGATAGGTTCTACAAATAGTTGGTATCACAGAACTACTACAAATACATAGTACCACTTAACCACTCTTCCACCTGTTGTGAACATTGCTAATTGGTCATTAGGACCCAACTTCAATGCTAACTCTACCTGAAAGTCCTTCTTAACTGAGTACTCTAGGCAATGGATCAACACTGACATAGAAATGAAAGCAATTTGTAATCTCAGGACTGGAAAAACAGCTGTGTGTCACAAAAGGGTAGAGTAGTACTAATGTCTAATCAGGTAGATATAATTATCTAAGGCTCTTTTGGTTGCAAGCAACAAAAGGAAGAGTTGTCCTCAGGAAGAGCAGGAACCAGAACAGCTCTGTAAGAAGTCTCTGACTCTTCCTCATTAGAACACTGCCACCTGTGGGATTCAGCTCCAATGACTGGTTCCAATGCTTTGTGTCTCCCATTATCAGTTTTAAATTCCCCAGAGTGAAGTTGATTGAACAACTTGGAACAGATTTCTAAACCTTGGAAAAATACATGAGGGAGGGAGGACAGGGTTATATAACATAGGTCCGACTTGCCACTGGGTCTGGGAATTGGGGCATTCCCAGAGATGCTTTCAGCTGCAATTAATAGAAAACATATCAAAAAGTGACTTAAGCTATAAGGGAAATCTATTGTCAATAAAATGTTGAGGGATATAGAGTTCTGGGAGTGGTTAATTCGTTATCAAGGATACAGCATATTTCCATCTGTTAGTAAAAGGAGTGTAGAAACAGTTATCGGGTAGACAATAAGTAGTGACTGTCACAGGAGTGCTGTTGTGAGCCCAACCACCATTCTCAGAGGTGTCTACCCCTGATATGCTTTAGGAAAACCAAAAGGGACCAAGAGAAACAGGCCGGAGTGAAGGTGAAGATGGGCTATTCATGGACCAGAGCCATAAAGGCTCTATAAAAGGAGTTACAGAAACACCTGTAATGCAAGAAAGGCCTCTCTAGGGCTAGCTGAGGAAGTGCTTTCATCACTCATTGGACCAGGAACAAGGGTATTTCTCTCAGGGGACCAGAAAAGCTACTTAGGACAAGTACAGACTTTCCCTGGACCAGGAGGCAATCTGGAAATGTTCCCCATATCACCCCCTCAAAGCTAAATTAATGAAGCAGGTTCTGGAAAAGACAGAAAATCCCACCAGCCCTAATGGTGGGATAAACCCAAACTTTCAAGGCAATGAGTCTGAGTAGTATGGTTGAGCATCCAACCGAGACAGGATTGAGGCCAAGAATAGGAATAGGGATTGAGTGCCCTATAAACTGTGCCAGCCAAGCCCATCAATGAAAAAAATCTGAGTTTCATTAGGAAAAGGAATCAATCTTCTGTAACCTCATTTATTTCTAGGGTTTTGTAATTTAAAAAAATTGTTGTGTTCCCCTTAGCTTCTGTGAAAAGTTCCTTTTGAAAACCCCCACCTTGTTTCAGATCAATTCAAGCAAAAAGGCAATTGGCCACAGATGAATCATAACACCTAGGAAGATTATTAATATCCTAAAGGGGAGAAATGGAGGTGGCCATTATGGGCCACTTGAAGTCTTGAGAAGATGAATTTGAGGTAGATCAAGAAGTGGTGTTTCTCTGAAGTTTAAAGCTCCTTCCTGGACTTTTCCCTCATGGAAAGGGGATAGAGATGACTATGGTCTGTAGACAGGACATAATTTGAGGGCTCTGAGCCTAAAGGTAAGATGAAGCTGGTGAGGATTCAGGTTGGGGCCCTTCTGAGGAAAGACTACCCCTAGGGAGATTCAATTCTTTTCTCTCTCTCTTTTCCCTGTGCTTTGACTATATATGGGAAATTGTGCATGTTACCAAATCTCAGTGCCAATTTCCTCATTTTTAAGATAGAGATACCAGGTAGGGATTCTGTGAGGATTAAATGAGATCATATACAAAGTGTTTAACATTCTTGGCCCTGAGCAGGTGGTCAGAGTCAATAAAGTCAATAAAGCATACTTTTTTTCCTTCTTCAGTGTGTGTATCTTTGTGCCAGACACTGGACACTGGTCACTCAGTTAGGAGCTGGATATTCAGAGATGAAATTATATAGTCCCTTCCCTCAACTATCTTTCAGTCTAGGAGATAGTTAAGAAAACATCATTTCTAATAAAGTCTCTAGTAAAGATATACACATATAGGTTCATTGGGAATATGGGATAAGTGAGACCAAAGTTTACCTGAGGAATCCACAGAGGAGGTAGCATTTAATCTGGGCTCTGAAGAATGAGTAGAAATGCACTCAGAGTACAAGCATGGGGATAGTCTTCAAGGCAGAGAAAACAGCATGTGTAAAATACAGAGGTATGACAGAGCATACCTAATTTAGTACTCCTGGAGCATTACCTGTTACCATAGGTAACACAGAACGTAAATTTTTCTATTAAGTTTTTAATTTTAATTCCAGTATAGGTAATACACATTGTAATATTAGTTTTAGGTGTACAATATGGTGATTCAATAATTTCATACATCACCTGGTGCAAGTACAAGTACACTCCTTAATCCCTCACCATCACCTATTTCACCCATTCCCCTATCCATCTCCCCTCTGGTGACCATCAATTCATTATCTATAGTGAAGAGTCTGTCTCTGTGTTTGTCTCTCAAAAAAGGTAAATTTAGTTCTACCGTTCAGGGCATCTTACTAAGAAATTTTGAGCATGAAAGTGGCTTATTACATTAGCAGTAATATTTAGGATGATTTTGAAGGATAGTGAAATTAAAAGTTAGATGAAATATTACTGTTTTGGGCAAAATGAGACCTTACCTGGAGCATTGGGAAATGGAGATGAAGAAGAGGAGATGAATGAGAGAGTTATTGAGAATAGAGAACCTTTAGAATTTGGTGATGAATTAGAATGTGAAGAATGAGAGAGGAAAAGAGACTGGTATTTGTCTGGTATATGGGCAACTGGATAGATTAGGGAGACATGCACTGGGATTGGCAACATGGGAGAAAGAGGAAATACAATAAGGGCAGGAAAGAGATAATGAGTTCCATTCTGAAATGTTAGTTTGACAAGCCTGTGGGATGTCCAAGTAGAGATGTGCAGTAGAGAAACCTGAGCTGGAAATGGAAATTTAGAAAATACCAGCAATAGTTAAGAGGAGAAGAGGTAAAACAACATTAAAAAGGTGGACAGCAGGGCAGCCTGGGTGGCTTAGCAGTTTAGCGCAGCCTTAGGCCCAGTGCGGGTTCCTGGAGACCCGGGATGGAGTCCCACATCGGCCTCCCAGCATGGAGCCTACTTCTCCCTCTGCCTGAGTCTCTGCTTCTCTCTCTCTCTGTCTCTCATGAATGAATAAATAAAATCTTAAAAAAAAGGTGGACAGAAAGGGCACCCGGGTGGCTCAGTGGTTGAGCATCTGCCTTCAGCTCGGGTCATGATCCCGGGGTCCTGGGATTGAGTCCTGCAACAGGCTTCTCTGCAGCGAGGCTGCTTCTCCCTCTGCCTATGTCTCTGCCTCTGTGTGTCTCTCATGAATGAATAAATAAGATCTTACCAAAACGGTGGACAGAGGCCCTTTGAAAGACAGACTGAGAGTTCTTCAAAAGGTTAGACATAGAGTCACCATTTGACCCAGCAATTCTGTTCCTAGCTATATACTCAAGAGAATGAAATATGTTCATGCAAAAACTTGTATATGAGTGTTCATAGCAGTACCATTCACAATGGCCAACAGTTGGAAACCATTTAAATGTCCCTCACTGGATGTACGGATAACCAAACTATGGCATATTCATACAATAGAATATTAATCAGCCAAAAAAGAGGAATGAAGTGTGGAGGCCGAGAAAATTAAGGCCATTCCACTTTAAATTCAGCGTTAGCACAAGTACAGCCATCCCAGGCCCCTGTGAATAAGAGCTGAACTTTACCTTACTTCAGTTACAGGAAGAAAACAGCATACAGCTTAAAGCCCTAGAAAGCCCCATTATTAGAATAAGAACAGAGCCCAAGCCAAGGGCAGGAAGCCCCACATTAGAGTAAGAACAGAGCTCAATGCCCTTGAAAGCCCCATATCAGAATGTAAACAGAACTTGAGAAATTCCTCCACCCCTTCTGGAGGTCCCCTAGACCAGCCCATAAAAACCCAGCTGTAACCCACCTCGGGGTCCAAGTCCCTGCTCCACTGTGTCGCTGTGTCGGGTATACTTGGACCCAAGCTCAAGCTTGTAAATAAACCCTCATGTACTTGCATCGGTGTCAGCTCCTTGGTGGTTTCTTGGATTCGCAATCTTGGGCACAACAGAAGTACTTACACATGCTACAATATGGATGCTAAGAAGCTAGATGCAATTACGCTAGACACAAAAAGCCATATATTGCATAACTCTGTTTATACATGAAATATCTAGAATAGGTAAATACAGAGGGATGGAAAGTAGATTAGTGGTTACCTAGGGCTGGTGAGGGTTGAAAAATTGGGGCGGGTGATGGCTAAGGGGTGTGGAGTTTCTTTTTGTGATAATGAAATGTCCTGGAATTAGTGCTGAAAGTTCTACAATTTGGTATATACACTAAAAGCCATTGAATTGTACACTCAAATGGGTAAGTTGTACAGTATGTGAACTATATCTCAAATAAACTGTTGCAAAAATTTTTTAAAGATAAGCACAGAGAGAAAGGCCGTCAGAGAAAATTATTTAAAAAAAAGAAGAAAAAAAAGAGAAAAAAAAAAGAAAAAGAGAGAAAAAAAGAAAAAAATAATAATAAAAAAAAATAAAAAAATAAAAAAAGAAGAAGTCTAAGAGGTAGGATAATCCAGAGCAAGTGCCAGGGCAGATACATGGAAAATCAGAGCAGATCAAGAGAGTATTCCAAAACAAGGCTCAAAGGCCATGGATAAGCCATGTAAGATCACAACAAACTTTTTTCTTCCCTCCTTTTTTTTCTCCTGTCTGGATAAAGAGATGTCTCCACTATGGTCCCTAGAAGGCCAGACGGTCTGGGCCCTCTCATCCTCAGACACTAGGACCTGTATTTATGCAAAAGGCTAAGAGTGTATGAACAAAACAGAAACTTGTTTAGACAAAGACAATGATCATATGAGAGAAAAGGACAAGATCTTTACTAATGAGAAATATTAGGATAATCATCCACTGACCAGTTTTTTCCTGGAAGAAGTATGAATTTTGTCAGCTGCTGTTTCCACAAAACTAAGTATCTGTGGGGTATGGTATGATGAGCTAAAATGGCCCTTGAATACCTTTTACTTTGATAAAGTCATCATCAAAGAACACTGAATAAGTCATTTTCTATGCATGACTCTACATAAATTGTTTTAACTAAGTGGATCTTTTGCCTTCTATTCTTCCTTGAAAGAACTTACAATCCAAATCCATGAAGGATATGTGTACACTGAACCATGAGTTCCATTACTGAGAAGATCACTTGTGGGGCACCAGGGTGGCTTAGTCAGTTAAGTGTCCAACTCTTGATTTCAGCTCAGGTCATGATCTTAGCCTTAGATCACACCCCGCATAAGGCTCCACACTCAGCATGGGGTCTGCCCCTCACCCTGGGCTTCTCTCTCTCTCTTTCTTTCTCTTTCTCTCAAACAAACAAATAAAATATCTTTAAAAAAAAAAGATCACCTGTCATTCATTTCCTTATGTCCAGCATCCCACAGGGGACCTGACATAATATAGATGTTCAGTAACGATTCCTTAACTGACCAATTGACTGAATAGATAAATGAAGCAAAGTGACATACATTGACAAAACAGCAACGTGTGTAAAAGTTGGGAGATAGGAGAAATTAAATTCCTATGGTAGAGGGGTAAGGAAGTGAGGGAAGATAATGAAAGCTCCAGTTGTAATTGGAGAGCCTAATTCGCTTTGCCAGTTGGACTAGGCAGGAAAAATTCCTGAGTGTGGCTGACCTAATCTGAGACAGCAGAGAGTGATGGGCCTGGGGGAAGCAGAGAGGCATGTTTATTCCACAGGCACTCCGATTCCAACTTTTGAAAACATTATGCCCAACAAATAAAACTACAGGCCTAAGGGCATACTTTGTAACCTTTGGGAAGGCTTCTTAAGAGGAGGTGGCGGGTCGAAATGTTGGAATGAAGAAAGCAAGCAAGCTCTTAAATTGCAGGGAATGTGCATTAGAGGGTCGAGTTGGGACAGATTGCTCAGAGAAAGGAGTATTTGAGTTAGGGACACTGAGAGGCCATCCAAGGGAGCAAGAAGAGTCTGAAAAAATGAGGTTAGCTGGAGCTACTGGATAGGAGATAAAGTTCCAGTAAGGGAACAATGAAAAGCTATCCCAGAAGACAGAGGCAGAATTTTACACTCCCTCCACTGGACTCCAATAGCACTTACAGCATAATATCAAAGTTATTTGCTGAGGTGCTTGTCTTATCATAGACTTAGCACAGGGCCTTTGTCTGATTGTTCTGAGCATGTACCCAAAGGCTCTGAAAATGCTTGCAGACTGCATGAATGGTTGGATAAATGGATGACTGGATGAGAAGAAGAGGTGTATTTAATGTGTAGTTTAGGAAACTATCCAGAAGAAGAAAAAGCTCTATGTGTAAGGATGTTTATTGCAGCATTATCCATAATAGTGAAAAATTGAAAATACTTAAGTAAATGATGATGTATCCTCTCAATGGAATATTATGTGGCCATTAAAATAATTATGAAGATGCTGTAGCAGCACAGCAAATTATTATGATATAATAATGCTAAGTGACACAAGCAAAGTATGAAATTGCATCTATGCTATGATTGTATGTAAAAATGATGTACACATATGGCCAAGCTATGGAGAAGAAAGACTAAAAAATAAAAACAGATGACTGATTGGGTAGAAGGATTATCAGTGGATTGTTTTTTTCTCTTCTTTTGATTTATGTTAATGTCATTTAGGCCATTACAAAGGATAAAATAAAGTTGATAGTTAAGAAAGAAACTAAATTATGACCTTGAAAATTGGACAGAGAAGGCAGATACCAGAAACAGGAATCCCCACAAAATGATATTGTCAAGGTAAAAGATAGCTGAGGCTGAGGCTGTTGGCATAGAAAAGAAGGGGTGAGTTTGGGAAGTGTATATTGTTATTGTTTGCCTGCACCCACTTTTGCAAATCTGTGGCCTAAGCAGGCTGTACTTGTGCTGGAATCAAGAGAACAGGGCATTTGAAATCAGAAAACCAAAGTTCTACTGCTTACTAATTTTGTGATCTTTGGGGCAGGTTTATTAATCTCTCAGTTTGATAATCTGTAAAATGGAGCTCATAATCATTAACCCACAGAGTTCTTGTGAGGATTAAGTGGAAGAGAATGCATATGAAAGCCTTTTGTAAATGACAAAGCCTCTACAGCCATAAAGAGTTGTTATTACTGTTAACATCATCATAATAGTTCCTATTATGTCTCCCAACTTGGCCCGAAATTCCACCTTTAATTCCACCTTTAATTCCATCTTTAATTCCATTAAAGATTTATTTCCATAACAAGCAAATGCTTCTGGAAAAATTTGAAGGAGAAGCTCAGTCATTCAAGATTCTCAATAGCCTAGTCCAATGGGTCTCAACTCTGGCTGCTATTAGTATCACATGGGAGAGGGTTTTTTTTTTTTTTCCTTTAATTGATGCCCAGGCCCCACCTCTAACAAATTAAGGCAGAGTCTCTGGAGGTGAAACCCAGACAGGGGTATTTTTTAAAGCTCCTAATTTGCAGCTGGGATTAAGATCTGCTGGCAAATGGGCCCGGAAGCCAGAGAGCCCTGACTTCAAATTCCAGTTAAAATTTTGTCTCCTCCATTTACTCAGTGTGTGACCTTGGAGTAGTTTGATAATCTCTCTAAACCTTACTTCCTTTATCTTTGAAATGGAAACAATAGTATCTACCTCAGTATGGTTGTGCTGAGGAGTAAATGAATTAAAACACATGAACCACTTAAGCACAATGCCTGGCACACAATACGTGCTATGAGGTGTTAGCTAGTTTTGTTGCTGTTTGTAGGCTCTGCTCCAACCTCATCCTGAAGAACAAATCTTGACCTTATCAAGGGAAAGAGAAACTACAGCATAGAGTCTGCTTCATCACCAGTCTTGCTCTGACTTTTTAGCACCAGGTTCCCAGGGACTAGCCTCTTGGCTCAGATGTTCTAACACCTGGGGCTTGGGTCCCTAGCAAATGACTTTTACAGCTGGCTCTCCTTAATGAAAATTGGCTTCCGCTGGAGATCTCACATGCCCATTTTTCTCAATATCTAGGCCTACCATGCATTATACACTCTGTAGTGCCCAAGATTACGTATCCAAGAAACCACCAAGGAGCTGACACCGATGCAAACACACGAGGGTTTATTTACAAGCTTGAGCTTGGGTCCAAGTATACCCGACACAGTGGAGCAGGGACTTGTACCCCGAGGTGGGTTCCAGCTTAGTTTTATAAGCTGGTCTAGGGGACCTCCAGAAGGGGTGGAGGAATTTCTCAAGTTCTGTTTACATTCTGATATGGGGCTTTCAAGGGCATTAAGCTCTGTTCTCATTCTATTTTTTTAAAAGATTTTATTTATTTATTCATGATAGACACACACAGAGGGAGGCGCAGGCTCCATGCAGGGAGCCTGATGTGGGACTCGATCCCGGGACTCCAGGATCATGCCTGGACCGAAGGCAGGCACCAAACCGCTGAGCCACCTAGGGATCCCCTCTGTTCTCATTCTAATATGGGACCTTCTACCACGGGGTTGAGCTCTGTTCTCATTCTAATATGGGGCTTTCTAGGGCGTTAAGCTGTAAGCTGTTTTTTCCTGTAACTGAAGCAAGGTAAATTTCAGCTCTTATTCACAGGGGCCTGAGATGGCTGTACTTGTGCTAAAGCTGAGACCCACTTAATGTGGAATGGCCTTAATTTTCTCCGCCTCCACAACTCTAGAGTTGGTTGTTACTTAAATAACAAGCAATAGAGCTTGTGTGTTAGGCCACATCCCACCTGCCCACTTTCACCTAAGTCTAGCCCAGTCAGGTCCCACTCAACCCGAATCTTGCTTCTGAAGCATTTCTGAAAAGAAAAACTGCCAGATTTGTATACTCTGTCTTTCTGGAACAAAAGACAGAGATAAGACAAGTGACCTCAAATTTCTCATTTTCATAGTAGAAAGAAGCTGAGCATCTGTCTTCACTGTGTATAATTGATTGGTGACAGTATCTGCAATAACTAAAACTGCCGAACATGTTTTATACTTTATTAAATTCCTGTAGTTGCTATAACAAGTCACCACACACTTGGTGATTTAAAACAAAATACATTTATTTTGTTCACATATCTATAGATCAGAAATCCAAAATCACTCTCTCTGGGCCAAAAGTAAGGCATCAGTAGGGCCATGCTCTGTCTGGAGCCTCTAGGAAAGAATCCAGTACTTTCCTTTTCCAGTTCTGGTAGCTACCAGCATCCCTTGACTTGTGGCTACATCACCCCAATCTTTCCATCCCTGGTCACGTGGCATTGTGAGCATTTTCTCTGATTCCCACTTATAAGGATACATGGGATTGTATTTTAGGGCCCACCTAGATAGTCCAGGAAAATCTCCCCATCTCAAAATCCCTAACTTAATCATATTTGCGGTGTCCTTTTCTGCCATATATGATTACAAACATAGCTTCAGGGGGTTCAGATGTGGATCACTTTTAGGTGCCATTATTTAGCTTACCACAGACTCCAAGGTGCTTTCTCCTCAAGCCCTCTGCTGGTTCCCTTCTACCTGAGAAATGAAGCCATTCAAACTTTGTGGATTTTGTGTATTTTCTGTGTTTATGGTCTGTTTGCTTCCTGTTATATGTTTGAATGGCCACTGCAGGGCCCTGAGCACTCGGTAGCCTGGGAATTTGGGCATTTTTATAAGAAATTTCCTTTCTTGGGCAGCCCGGGTGGCTCAGCGGTTTAGCGCCTGCCTTCAGCCCAGGGCGTGATCCTGGAGACCCGGGATCAAGTCCCACGTCAGGCTCCCGGCACGGAGCCTGCTTCTCCCTCTGCCTATGTTCTGCCTCCCTCTCTCTCTCTGTGTCTGTCATGAATTAATAAATAATTTTTTTAATAAATAAAATCTTTTTTTTTTTAAGAAATTTCCTTTCTTTGGCCGTATGGATCTGGGTCTCACTGGGGTGGAATTTGAAGGAGCTGAAAGGTTTGTTTCTCTGAAGAAACTGGACAATTGCTAGCCTGCGACTTCCTGCACCTTCCTGAGTCCCATGCCCTATCTCTTTGATTCAACTCCTTCCTGTTAGTAACCACTTCTGAAGCATAGCCCAATAGCCCACTCTGTGCCATGCACTAAGGCTACTATGCTGAGGAGATAGATGAAAGATAGATAGATAGATAGATAGATAGATAGATAGATAGATAAAATAGATAGATAGATAATAGAATCAACAGGGGGAGAGAGAGAGTCAGCATGATGCTAATCCAGAATGCTGAGTATGATATAAGGAATCTTAAGGTATTATGACCCCACAGAGGAGAGACCCCCTGACCCAGAAGGAAAGTGTGTGCAGGTGATCAAAAATGCCTGAGAGGCCTCAAATAGAATGGGTATCTCACTTGCCATGATTCTCCCTGCTCTGAGATGCTCCAGGGAATAATACAAGTATAGACACTTGAAGTGGAATCCTGGCTTTCTCATTAGATTGTTGCATGACTTGGCCAGATTATTCTATCTTCTGAACCTCAATTTCCTCTTGTGCTAAAATTGAGAAGGGAACACTTACTAATAATAGCTATATTATCAGGCTGTTGTGAGGATTCAGTGAACAGTATATGTGAAGGGCTTTAGTAAATATAAAAAGTCATAACCTGTTCTAGTTGTTATTCTTAGTTCACAGTCTTTTCCTTCCTTCCTTCCTTCCCATTCTCCATCTTCCTTCAGGCTATTTAATGCTAATCTTTTGTTTTAGCTAATTCATTCCTGATTCTTTCATTGTTTCCTGACTCATTTCTTGCTCTACACACAACAGGGAACAATTTGTTTCTCACTTATTTTTCTGCTTTCAATCAATCTCTTGCCATTCATACATTATTAACATTTGCAAACAACCACATTTATAGAGAAGTACTACTTCAAAGGGGGTTATCGGCCTTCCAAATTTATGACCAGTCTAGATAAAGATTTTCTCTTGGGTTCCAGCCATTCATGCAGTCATCCAATACTATGTACCAGGTACTGAGTTAAGCACTATGGGTACAAGTGAGAATAAGAGAGTCATGGTCTCTGGCCTCAGGGAGCTCATAGACTAGTGAAGGAGTCAGATGAGAAAACAAGTGATTGAAGTTTAGTGTGAAGGGTGCTGTTAGAAGAAAGCACAAAGTCTTGTGGAAGCAAATTAAAAGGCAGCGGAACTCAGACTCAATGGGTAGGGGCAAGAGAAAGGGGGGGAGAGAATTTTCTGAGCAGAAGGAATGGCCTCTATTCTGGAGGAATTGAAAGAAGTTTAGTATGAGAGGAGTGTGGAGTGTGAGGAGTGGGCTGGTGGGTGGTGACCAATTGAAGATGGGCAGGAGCGAGTAGAAGCAGCCTGATTGTAAGGGTCCATATTCAAAGGCATATTTTGACTTTAATTCAAGGGAAACATGAAGCCATTAAGGAGTTTTCAAGGTTATATATCATATCTACATTAAAAAAATCCCTTTCACTGTTTTATAGAGAAGAGATTGAAAGGAAGCAAGAATTAGATGCAAGGGGACCAGTTAGGAGGCCCATGCAGGGAACCAGATGAAAGAATATGGTGACCCAGATAGGATAATGGCAGTGGGGCAAGAGCAAATTAGAGCAAGGCAAGGGAAATTTCGGTGGTAGGATCAACAGGATCTGCTGGGTGATCATTAGATATTGAGGCTAAGGGGCATCTGGGTGGCTCAGTCAGTTAAGTGTCTGCCTTCAGCTCAGGTCATGGTCCTGGAGTCCTGGGATCGAGCCCCACATTGGCTCTCTGCTCAGCAGGGAGTCTGCTTCTCCTTCTCCCTCTGCCCTTTCCCCTCACCTGTGCTCGCTCTCTTTCTCTCTCTCTCTCTCTCTCTCAAAATAAGTTGATAAAATCTTTTTAAAAAGATATCATGGCTAAGAAGGAGGAAGGAGTCAGAGTTCCCAGATATTTGATCCAAGCACCTAGGTGTACAACAATGCCACGCACTGGGATGGGGAGCACTGGAGAAAGGGCAGGTGCAAAGTAGAAAAAGTAATTAGAGTTTTGGACATATTGATTTAAAGTGTCTGTAAAACATCCAAACAAGGGGATCCCTGGGTGGTGCAGCGGTTTGGCGCCTGCCTTTGGCCCAGGGCATGATCCTGGAGACCCGGGATCGAATCCCACATCAGGCTCCCGGTGCATGGAGCCTGCTTCTCCCTCTGCCTATGTCTCTGCCTCTCTCTCTCTCTCTCTCTCTGTGACTATCATAAATAAATAAAAATTAAAAAAAAAACATCCAAACAAGTTTGTGGATATATAGAACTAAAGATCAGGCAAGAGAGTTGTGGCATCATCTGAATAGGGCTGGTCATTGAAGCCATGCAGGTGAACAGGATGGCCCAAGGAGAGTATATAGAGAGAAATGAGGAAATGGGCTGAGGACAGAGTCTTCAGGAGCCCCAGTCTTTAAAGAATGAGGCAAAAAATAAGAGCATAGAAACTGCTTCATGGTAAATACATAATAAATGTTGCTGCATGAATGAAAGGAGACTGAGAAGAATAGGCTAGAGATAACTAACCCTCTTTAGGATGGGGAAAAAGAGAGACAAGGCTTCAGAAGGGAGGCCAGACTTGAGCTAAATTGGGAAGGATAACAAGGAGTTCACCAGGAAGATAAGGGAGAAAATTTTCATTTCAAGAAGAGTAAAGAACATGTTCAAAGGTACAAAAAACATAAAAAGTCATGGCCTTTGCAAATGGATTCCTCCAGATTCCACTCGTATCTTTTCCCCTTCTGACCTGGTTGTGTATATTTAATAAATCTTAACATCCTTAACAAATACTTATAATAAATCTTAGCCATGAGTGTGAAAAGAAGTCATGTTGTACTCAATGAAGATTTTCTGATCTATGGTAATAGGTGTCTTACTTTTCTTTTAGACCTGTACTCGTGGCTCTCTCCATAACCAAAAGAACCTGGATTTTCAAGATAGTAAATACACTTGATTCTGTGCCCCAACTGAATGGTAGAGATTGCTTACAGTGATATGCTGAAAAGGAGTCTGAGGCTGCAAGTGGACTTAGTGGTAGAGTGCCATGATTGATTAGTGATGTCTGCCATGGATGAAGGATAAAGAAGTTGTAGTACGTGTGCCTTTTAAAAAGATTTTATTCATTTATTCATGAGAGACACAGAGAGAGAGGCAGAGGGCTGGGAAGGCAGGGGCCACCTTCCAGGAATTTAAGGTAGTAACAGTCTCCTTTGGCCACTTGTCAGAGACTGATCTGGAGTTTTCTATAGACCCAGAGGTGGGGAAAGATTGGCCACTGAAGGAAACTCCCAGCTAGGATTATGGGTGTCTGGGTGACTTGGCACATAAAGTCCTCATTCTACTTTGTCAGTCATGGCATTATTATTCCCTGGCCACATCCTCAGAGAAGGTCAAGGTATAAATAAGTATTTTCAAGACCTTGCTTTGGCAAAAAATGCAACAAGCTTTGATGCTATTGTTTAGAGGAGAGATGTGAAGAGGTAAGAAAATAGCTATAACTTTACAATAATTGTAGTTAATTATATTTTCAAAACAATTTAATGAATTTAATACAGCTAATAAAATTACATTTCCTTATTCTACTCAGATCCTGGTGAAGAAGTTCAAATTTTTCAAATTTTTCAAATAAAATAATTAAGGACATTATGGTAGTTTTTTTTTTTTTAAGAAATTCATTCTCTTCTGTCTTCTAGAATGCCCCTCAGCCCCAGTTTCACCCTTATTCCTCAAAGATGAGTTACTATGGAGAAATCTTTTCGGATCCCTCCTAGCACCCAGAGTACTCTGTTAATACCTTTTATGGCAGGTACCCTTGAAAAGCACTATGAGTTATAAATGCCTGCTCTTGGGGCACCTGGGTGGCTAAGTTGGTTAAGTATCTGCCTTCACCTCAGGTCATGATCCCCGGGTCCTGGGATCAAGCCCCACATTGGGCTTCCTGCTCGACAGGGAGTCTGCTTCTCCCTCCCCCTACTCACCCTCTATCTCTCAAATAAATAAATAAAATCTTAAAAAAAATAAAATAAATGTCTGCTCTTCCCATTAGATGGGCACTACCATTAGTACTGATATAGATTTAAATATCTACCCCACCACCAATCAATTGCATGCCTTCCAGCTAGTTATTTAATTTCTCTGAGCTTCAGTGTTTCCTTCTGTAAAAGGATAACATTATTTATCTCATAGGGTTGTTGCAAAGATTAAATAAGATAATATAAGAAATCTTCTGCACACTGCCTGGCACAAATGGGTCTTTGAAAAATGTTAGTTGCCTCCTTTTCCCCCTTCTTTGAGGAAGGAACTTTTTATTTCTGGGTCTCCAATACAGGGTTTGGCACACAGTGTGCCTCAAATGTTTATCAAGTTGAACTGTCAAAGAACCATGGTCTTATTGGAAGATGATATTAAACAAAGGATCAGTTACAATGACATGGTATAAAACATGGTAAACAGAAGTGGAAGCGAGCACAAATCCATTAGCAAAGTTTAACATAAGCCATATCCAACTCATCAATTTCTGTCTTTACTGGTTCAGTACTGTGGCTTTAAAAAAAGGATCTTATTTATTTATTTATTTATTTATTTATTTATTTATTTATTTATTTGACAAAGAGAGAAAGAGCAAGAACATACAGGGAGAGGCACAAGCAGACTCCCCACTAAGCAGGGAGCCTGATGCAGGACTCGATCATGAGAGCCAAAGGCCACCCAAGCACCCCATGCTATGGCTTTTATTCACTTTTTTGTTCACATTGTACTACTGGAATACTTGTGTCTTAGCTATTGTCATATTATGATAAAATTATATATTTATACTTTCTCTCCCCCAGCTGAATTATAAATCCCTCAGGTATAGAGAATGTGCTTTATGCATCATTGTGTCTCTTATACCTAGAATAGGCACATTTTTTTTAAACAGTTGAGCTGTTTCACTTACTTCAACATACCTACCTTTGGTGACAAACTTCTCCCGAATATGCATTTTGTCTTTTCAACCAAATTGAAAGTTCTTTCAAGGTTGGAAGCCGTGTTTCTCCTATAAGGCCTAGTACAGAGTCAGACCCACAGTGGGTATTAATTGTGTATTTAGTTGACCAATGCATATTCTCTCACAATAGGCAGATGTCATTTCACATGATAAAGAACATTTCTGTATGAATTTAAGATATACAAGATTCTGATATGGCCCATTAATGTCATGCCATATCAGATAAAATTTGATTCCAATACAACCAAAGAACAAACACAGTTTTCTTTCTTCTGAGGAAAGAGAAAGAAAATGATATTACAGTTTTTATAAAAATAAAAAAGCAACAGATCGCCCCAAATTCTTTTATTTATTTATTTATTTTATTTATTTATGATAGTCACACAGAGAGAGAGAGAGAGGCAGAGACACAGGCAGAGGGAGAAGCAGGCTCCATCCACCGGGAGCCGACGTGGGATTCAATCCCGGGTCTCCAGGATCGCGCCCTGGGCCAAAGGCAGGCGCCAAACCGCTGCGCCACCCAGGGATCCCTTGCCCAAAATTCTACTGTCCATAAATAATCAGTGTTAATATTTTGTGAACATTATTTCAGGTATCTCTCTATGTGCATATTCAGAAAAGAGATGGATGGATGGCCAGATAAAAATGATTGTATGAAAATAGGATCATAGTGTGCAGGACAGTTTTATTAAAAATATTCAATCTAATTTTACTTGAATCTAATAGAAGACTAAAATGAAACCAAAGGAATTGCTGACCTTTGGATAAATATTATTTCACCTCAAGAGATATTGACTTCACACTAGGAAGATAAGATTATCACTGTTATACCTCCTCTCATCTCTCTTCTCCAACCTCCAGATTTTTATTAGTTATATCATTACTCTGTCAATGTTATTAACTGTTACATCTTGCTTTGCCACCAGCATTACCTCCATTATTTACAGGGTGTATATGTAGTATAAATACTTACTTAAATGAATTCAATGCTCCACCTGTGTTCTTCTATCATGGTTTATCTGTTGCTTAATTTTTTTAATTTCATTTTTTTTCTTGGTTGGCTAGATTTTGTAGAAGGTTTTGTGAGTGCTGCATTCCCTGAGTTCTACATGTTGCCCTTTTATTTGAAAAGGTAGTTGGCTGGGTATGATATCTTTGAGTCTCAAAGTTTCTTTCAACATTTTATAGGCCTACTTTATTGTTTTTTGGTATTGAATGTCACTGTGAAGTCTGAAGCCAGGCTGATTTTTCTTTTATATAAATATCTTGCTTTTTTCTGTCTATACACCTGAAGAATCATTTCTTTATCCTTGATGTTCAATCATTTCTTTCTTTCTTTCTTTCTTTCTTTCTTTCTTTCTTTCTTTCTTCCTTCCTTCCTTCCTTCCTTCCTTCCTTCCTTCCTTCCTTCCTTCTTTCTTTCTTTCCTTCTTTCCTGGAGCACAGTATGTCTTTTCTGTCTACAGATTTGGTTCTTCTATTATTTCAGAGAAATTATTCTCTATTATATTCCTAAATACCTTTTCTGTACATTTCTTTAATTCAGCATAGAAATTAGGAACCCTGGCCTGCCTAGATAGATTTTCTTCATTTTCTTTCTTTCTTTTTTAAGATTTAATTATTTATTCATGAGAGAGAGAGAGAGAGAGAGGCAGAGACACAGGCAGAGGGAGAAGCAGTCTCCATGCAGGGATCCCAGCATGGGACTGGATTCCAGGTCTCTAGGATCAGGCCCCGGGCCGAAGATGGCGCTAAATGGCTGGGCCACCGGAGCTGCCCAGATTGTCTTCATTTTCTATGACTTTTATCCTATAAGTGAATTAATCCCTTTGTCCTTTAGCTTTGATTCACTATGATTATCACAATACTTCCTTTCATATCAGTGATTCTATTTTTAGGTATGGCTATTTTGAGCTACATTGTTTCTAATTCATTTATTAGTTCTAAAGTAGTATTGTTTTCTCTCTTACTATGTTTCTTTTTTAAAGATTTATTTGTTTTTTAGAGAGAGAGAGCACAAGCAGGGGTAGGGGCAGAGGGAGAAGGAGAGAGAGAATCTCAAGCAGACTCCCCACTGAGTTTGAAGCTCCCGTTTTATTGAGTTCTAACATGCAAAATACTCAGAATTTTTTGTGTTTTTTGGTTATGTTTTCTTCCATGTGTTTTTATTTTAATTGAACTTTTTATGAAACTCATTGTAGTTTCACATGCACTTGTAAGAAATAATACAGGGAGATCCTGTGCACTCTTTAGCGATTTATCCCAAAGGTAACATTTTGTATCTTACGGTACAAATCACAACCAGGATATTGACATTGATACGATTAGTCCATTTTATTCAGATTTCCCCATTTTTACTTATATTCATTTGTGTGTGTATACCTTTATGCAATTTATTGCATGTGTAAGTTTGTGTATCCACCACCATAGTCAGGATATAGAATAGTTCCAACATCAAAAGGATCCCTTGTGTTGCCTTTTTATAACCACACTCTCCCTCCTGACCTTCATTATCCCTAACTTCTGGAAACCACTAATTTATTCTCCATTTCTATAACTTTGTAATTTTGAGAATGTTTTATAAATGGAATTATATATATGTGACCTTTAAGGATTGGGTTTTTTCATTTAGCATGATTACCTGCAGATCTATCCGAGTTATTGTGTATACCAACAGTTTGTTCCTTTTATTGTTAAGTAGTATTTCATAGCAGGGGTCTACCATAGTTTGTTTAACCATTTGCCCATTGAAGTACATCTGGGTTGTTTCTACTTTGGAGCTATATGAAGAAAACTACTATGGAACATTTGCGCACAGGTCTTTGTGTGAATATGTTTTCATTTCTCTGGGATAAATGCCCAAGACTGCAATTGCTACTCCATATGGATTTAATCTCTTGTTTGCATGCTATATTTCTTCCCTTTTCTTCCTTTGTTGTAGTGGTATATTGGCATGGTAGCCATGTCATTTCTTTTCCCTTGCTTGTACTTTCATGATTTTGCCAGGGCTTCTATTTGCTTTGATATAATTTAATTGAGTCTTCCATGACAACCCTCCCAGTGTATCTAGGACCTTTTCACATACCTTTCCAAGATCTTGTTTGGAAGCAGAATGTTCTGTCCATTATTCTGTACCCTTCAGGTAAATTATGGAAAGGGGAAACTCAGCTAAAGTTGTGCCTTTCTTGCTGAGGGGCCTGGACTCTGATCGTTATCTTCTGATGTTTTATTGAATGTCTATACATGGCCCATTTAACCTGCCAGGAGTATATTCCACTCCCAAAGCTTTGGCTCAACACTCTTAAGATATAGGGAAGAAGGGAACCTCTAGAGAATGGCAAACTCTGATAGTACCCTCTTCCTTGGCTGAAATCCTACAGTAACATGCAGAAGTTCTTGAAGGTATGTTCTGGACTTTTCCTCAAATGCTGTGTTCCTCAACCCTTTCATCTGCCCATTTCAAAATACTGTTGATTACTTGCCAAATTGGTGGGGTTTAGTGATGACTTACAAGATTTTGTCGACTTGCTTTTTCCCTAAGTGCAGTTTCTGGGGGTTGGAACAGTTAGGAATATTTTAGCACTGTCCCAAGATCTTCAGTTTTCTTCCTTGGCTGCCACTTTTGGAAATTTACATTTTGAAGTTTTACTCATTTTTTGAAGTTTGTTTATTGTTGCTGAAATTGTTAGTGTTTTTTAAAATCATGACTTATCTTTTTTCATTTTATTAGGTATTTGGCAGCAGTGATAAGAGATTGAGTAAGAGTCTGTAGGTCAACATTATTCTATCAACTTTCCCAGAAAATTTCAGATGGTGTTTTTTTTAACTCCTCTTTTGTGCTAGAGGGCCTCAGTCTGGAGAAGAACAGCACATTTGGGAAAGCAAGGAAGCATGACAGAGTTAGGCAGTCACTGCAACCAGAACTAGGAAGAGAGAACATAAGTTAGGAAGAGTTGGCATGGCACACTCAAACATGGAACTAACCTGGGATCCCTAAGTGTATATGAGCCTTCCTTTTCTTCACTCTCTTTACCCAACTCTTTCCAAGTTCTGTCAATTTGCCTCAAGATTTTTCTCATGGGTGTCCCTTCTCCATCTTATTGTCATTGCATTTTGTCAAACTTCATGTTTCTCCTGGATTTCTGCAACATCATCCTAACAGGGCTGCATGCCTCTAATTTCTTTCCCATGCAGGGTATCCTTCCCATACCGCCATTGAGTCAGTGTTCCCAAAACACTACTTTGTGTATACTGTCTCCATTCAAAGGCCATCAGAGACTTCCCAATTGCCAAAAAAATTTCAAACTTATTAATATTGATATGTCTAAAAGCAGCTGACATCTATATATTTCCTTAATGCTAAGAACTTTCTAGTTGATTTTTACATGAGTGATTTAATCTTCAAAACTTTGAGGTAGTTGTAATTATCTTCATTTTGCATATGAGAAAACTGAGGTAAGGGAGATCCATAATTTTCCTAAAGTCACACTGCTAGTAAGCTGAAGAAATGGGATTCAAGGGCTAGCAACGTGGATCCAAAGTTCATGCTCTTTAACCACCTCCCAAAAAACAAAAACAAAAACAAAACTATCTCACAATATTGCCCCCCTACAAGTCCCTTCATTGTCTGATATTCTAATGATCTTTGTAGCCTTATCACTGTCTGATTACCACCCATACATGAACTTTCTGAACTTGCTATTCCCTGAACTAACCATATTCTTTTACACCTCTGTCCCTTTTCACATGCTGTTCTCTCCATGGACCACTCTCATTATACCCTACTAAGTCTACTTGGTAAACTCCCATTTATATTTTTTTCTTCTGCTATTTTTGCTAAAGTACAAATCTAATTTTGCAAAAACTGGTTTGCCCTTCGATGAGCACTCATTGCCTCCAGGATACACCCAGCCTTCTCAGTACAGTAGATAAGGCCCTACAAGATCCAGGCCCTGTCTATCACACAACTGTCACCTTTTCATTTTTCACTTCACACCTCAAACTCCACCCATACCAAACTACTTCAACTTTCCTAACCACACCATTCTGTTCTATGCCTCTGTGCTTTTTGTCCATGTTCTTCCTTCTGATTGGAACCCCCTGTCCACATGAAAGACTCCTACATTCGCTTCAAGACTCAGTACAATCATCCTCTCTGTGAAGCCTTCCCTTCCCTACCACACATGCACTCTTTTATTTTCTTTTTTTCTTCTCCCTTTTACCTTCTTTAAGCAGAATTGGCTATTCCATTCTCAGTGTCACCCATGCACCTTGTACATTCCTTCTATTGTAGCATTTATCACACCATTGCACAATTTTTTTGCACAATTATTTTTTATACAGCAGCCTCCTTTATTAACTTTCTTGAGGAGAATGCAGTATTTTTATTTTTTTAAGTTTATTCTAACTTGTACCTGGCACATAATAGGCATTCCCAAAATATTTGTTGAATGAATGAATCTTTTTCTTCAGGTTTTAAAACTTTTTATTTGCATATTTTAAAAATTGTGCATTCTAATAATTAAAATCATTCTAACAAAAAAAATGACACTCTAATTAAACTACATTTTACAGCCTGCAGAACACCATGAACCATCTTGGTTTTTACTCTAGATTTCACTGTCATCCCACCCAGCTTCTTCCTTCACCAATATGCAAGTTCTTTTCCTTCTCTGCCAGCCAAACAGGTAGATGAGAGAGAAGGTATGGCTTGCATTGTCAGTAGTTCTTGATCCTTCAATGTGAAAAGGGGAAGCACAGTCATTTAAACTTGATTCAGCATCTTTGCATTTTGCAAAATTCAACAGCTAAAGAAGTAAAATAAGAAGGCAATGCTTGTGGAATGTACAGTGCATATAGGCAGTGCATGCCTCATTAGGATTCGCCTGCTTGCTTCTCCTGTTCAGTTGTTTCTTTTGAAGGCAGTGGATTTTTCTCTTGCATTTCTGTCATCTTCAATTTCAACTTTCTCAATCTCAGCCATATTGGGTTTGTCAGACATGGTTGCAGAGGAAGCAGAGCAAGGCTGGCAAGCTAGTGATGCCTGGTCTGTGCAGTGGCCACCGCCAAGTCATGAATGAATCTTAATAATATCCAGTGCCTACCACAGTTCTAGGACACAATAGGTGCTCAATAAATAGCTGTTTAATTAACAAATAAAAAAAAATTAACAAATAAATGTTTATGCTCTTTCTTTCCCTGTTATGTTTTCCTTCCAGATATTCTCCTATTTCTTCAAACAAATCCTTTAATGGGAGCTTCCAGTGTCTCAGAGCCAGCTTGTGGGTTTATTTTTTAGAGCCAAGGGTGACCTTGAAGAGAACAGCATGACCTAAGGAAGCATGGCTAGGGAATAGGGGCTGGGTCAAGCTGGGAGGAGTGGAGAAAGGTAGAATATTTGACAGGCCTAATAGGCTTCAGTGTATGAAGGTAGCTCTGTAGATATGGCTGAGTCTTTTTGGGGCAATGATTCTCAAACTTGAGTGGCCATCAGAATTATTAGAAAATAATTTTCCATAGATCTAGACATGTCTTGTAAATAGAGGCACTGACTGACTGCTTGTGCTCCAGACATTCTTTCTAAGGGTGTTAACACAGTGATTGTATCCCCTTCCAGAACAAATGACAAGGTTTTTTTCCTGTCACATATAATAAAGAAAATCTCTCCTTCTAGAATTAAGATCAGGCATACTTATTACCCATTATAAAAAAGATTAGGTTCTCTAAGCTTGATGTTCTCTTTTGTAACACAACTATGTTCTTGCATCACTTGGTCCTTCTTATACCATCCTGTGAGAATTAAGGTGTGGGAAACTGACACACATGCTGATACTCTGGCTGCAGGTATTGCTGAGTGATAATAATAACTACATAATAATAATAATAACAATAATAACAATAAACTCCTGTTTCTGACACAGGAATTTCATGTGTTCTCTCAGCATCCACAAAACCGTGATAAGCTAACTTGGTAACTTACAAGTAGAGTAAAATCTTACAGTTCTTGACAAGAATCACTAGAAGAACTTGTTTAAAATTCAGGTTCTTGGTTTTCCTCTAGTTATGATTTGATGGTTCTAGAATGAGGCCCAGAAATATGCACTTTGGATAAATGATTCTGATGTTAGAGGTCCTTAGACCTTCCTTGAGAAACATTGTTATCAGGATTATGCTAATATGTAGTCTACAGATTTAGCTATAGACAGAAGATAACAATTTCTTCTTGCATACATAGAGGTAATCCTAGATTAGCACAGGAGCTCCTTTGGTAATTATTCTGGTTCAAAAGAAACTTAAGATAGAAAATGTCTGCTCACTATAAGCAATATATAAGAGAAAGTTAATGTACTGGCTAGAGTAAAGTTGAAAGAAATAGAAATGCAAGTATAAACTTGTACCTCTGTCACTTAACTCAATTGTTTAATCACTGTCAAAATTGAACTTGAGCTTTTCTTTCTCTTCTGAGAAAAAGTGGGAAACGGTTTTTCACACTTACCTCTATTAGACTGATAATTTCATTCTGAGTTTCGAAAAATGTTTAATGAACACCTATTATCTGTTGAGCACTATTTTAGGAGTCAAAAATACAGTGATAAATGAGGCAGGACACAGAAACTGATCTCATAGACAAATACCTCACATATTTTCAAATGATGAAGAAACCAAAATAGAGTAATGGGATAAAGAATAACATAGTGAGTCATTGGTGAATGTTGAGGGACATTTTAGCTACAATGATCAGAAAAGGACTTTCTGAAGAAGTAACATTTGAACTTAAATCTGATTAAAGGAGACATGTAATGCTAGCTGTCAGTGTCTGCCTACTAGAGAATTACCCATTTGTAGGAACTGAAGCTCTTTAGCCTTCATGGTCAGCTCATACATCTCCTGCCAAACCCAAATACATATAAGGAACTTCTCACTGGTGGCTTAAATTTGAAATAAGTTTGCTGCCTGAGGGATTGAAGATGGCAGCAGAATAGAAGGATCCTAGGCTCTCCTTGACCCATGAATACAACTAGACAATTATTGAATCATCCTAAATATCTCAAAAATTGACCATAAGACTGGCTAAAGAAACTCCACAACTAAAGCTAGAGAAAAGGCCACATCAAAGAAGTTAGGAAGTATGGAGATGTGCTTTGGGACAGAAGCAGATCATGGCTGCTATAGTGGAGAGGGAGCCTTAGTCATGGAGAAGGGCAAGAGACAGACTAGCACATATGAGAATCAGGGAAACCTTATCCCCATATCATTTGGCTTGGAAAATAAGAGGGGCCAAATTTTATGATGTCTGGCAGCCAGCAGAGCTTAAAGCCTAGAGTTTTAAAGGTCAGAGAGCTTGACTGGAATAGAGCCTAGCAGGCATTGTACTGCTCTTGGAAAGAAGGCAGGCAAACAATCATAAACATATAATGTGGAAACAGCAATCTGAAGAGTGCCTGGGGAACAGAGTGGGGAGGTTATTTGCTCATTTCAGAGCTGTCCCAGACAAGCAATGTTCACAGAGAAATCTCTCTGGGAGCAAAGAAACAAGCAGGCTCCATTTCCCTCCCCAATTCCACAGCATAAGCACAGAGCCATCTACTGGAACCAGTGCAGCACTGACACTTGCTACCTAACTTGCTTACACCAAGACCCACCCCCACAAACACTGCTTCCCAGTCATGCTTGCCTCAGTCCCAGCATGACAGGCTCCCTCCCCCAGAAGACTGTCCTAAAGCCCTGCTCACACTCATCCCCTGACATGGGAGTTTTGTGGAACCTCGGGTCCAGTGGTGGTAGCAACAGGTCTCATTTCACAAACATACCAGAGCACATCTAGTTAAGATGCACTACATTCAGGGCAGGGACCAAACACTGCCCACAACAGGCGAAGAGAGCCTCTGTTGACACCTGGTCTGAAGGATAAAACAGCCAGGACAAAATACCAGAGCACATTCAGCACACTTTGAAGACATTCTGGAAGCAACAGATCCTGAGGAAAAGGAGACAATATGTGGCAGGACACTACAAGACCTGCTCTTCATAAGGTCATTACACTCAGGTACAAGAGATGTAGGTGATGTTCCTAACACAGAGAAAACAGGCACAAAGACTTAGATAAAATTAGAAAACAGAAAAAATTATCCCAAATGACAGGACAAGGCATGGCCAGAGATCTAAGTGAAAGAGATAAAAGTAACATGCCTGATGGAATATTTAAAACAATGATCATAACCATACTCACTGGACTTGAGAAGAGTAGAAGACATGAGTGAGATCCTTTTTTTTTTTAATTTATTTTATTTATTTATGATAGGCACACAGTGAGAGAGAGAGGCAGAGACATAGGCAGAGGGAGAAGCAGGCTCCATGCACCAGGAGCCCGATGTGGGATTCAATCCCGGGTCTCCAGGATCACGCCCTGGGCCAAAGGCAGGCGCCAAACCACTGCGCCACCCAGGGATCCCCCCCCTTTTTTTTTTTAAAGAGAATGCATTTACAGTATTCTACTGTATGCATTTATTTTTTTTAAGATTTTATTTATTTATTCATGAGAGACACACGCACAGAGAGAGGCAGAGACACAGGCAGAGGGAGAAGCAGGCTCCATGCAAGGAGCCCGATGTGGGACTCGATCCTGGGTCTCCAAGATCACACCCGGGGCTGCAGGTGGCACTAAACCACTGCGCCACTGGGGCTGCCCCATGAGTGAGATCCTTATCAGAGATGAGGAATAACATAGAGATATAGGGCTCCATAAATGAAATGAGAAACATATTTGATGGAAGGACCAGCAGGTTGGAAGAAGTAGGGGAATGAATTAATGATGTAGAAGACAAAATAATGGAAAGTAATCAAGCTAAACAAAAGAGAGAAAGAATTAAACAACATGAGAATAGACTTAGGGATGTCAGAAACTCCATCAAACATTTGTATTATAGAAGTTCCAGAAGAAAGGGGGCAAAAAGTTTATTTCAGGAACTATTAGATGAAAATATCTATAATGTAGGAAAGGAAAGAGACATCCAGATACAGGAAACACAAATAACTCCCATCAATATTAACAAAAGCAGATCCACACCAATCATATTCTAATGAAATTAGCAAAATATAATGATAAAGAAAAAAATTTATTTTATTTTTTTTAATTTTATTTATGATAGGCACACAGTGAGAGAGAGAGAGAGGCAGAGACACAGGCAGAGGGAGAAGCAGGCTCCATGCACCGGGAGCCCGACGTGGGATTCAATCCCGGGTCTCCAGGATCACGCCCTGGGCCAAAGGCAGGCGCTAAACCGCTGCGCCACCCAGGGATCCCAAGAAAAAACTTTAAAAAGAGCAAGAAAAAGAAGACAGTAATATACAAGTGAAACCCCATAAGGCTAGCAGTAGATTGTTCAGCAGAAACTTTGCAAGACAGAAGAGAGTGGTACTATATATTCAGCATGCTGAATGGGAAAAACCTGCAGCCAAGAACACTATCTAGCAAGGCTATTATTCAGAATACAAGGAGAAATGTTTCCCAGATAAACAAAAACTAAGGAGTTCATGACCACTAAAGTAGCTCTACAAGAAATGTTAAAGGGAAGTCTTTGAGTGGAAGGGAGAGACCAAAATTGACAGTATAAAGATAAGAAACATAAAAGCAGTAAAAATTAATATTTCTATTTAAAAAATCTCTCAAAGAACTCATCAAGAAAGGATATAAAATATAATGACATATACCCAAAATGTGGGGAGGAGAGGAGAAAAGAATGGGTTCAAACTTAAACAACCATCAATTTAATATAGCCTGATATTTGCAGAAGAGGTTATATATAAACCTAATATTAACCAAATATTAAAAACCACTAATAAATATGCAAAGAATAAAGAGAGAGAAATCCAAATACATCACTAAAGAAAATCAGAGAGGAAGACAAGAAAAGATCAAAGAAAATCTTCAGAAACAACCACAAAACAAGTAACAAAATGGTAATAAATCTATACCAATAAATACATTGACTGCAAATAGATAAATATAAAAAGATATAGAGTATCAGAATGGATTTTAAAAATGAGACCCATCTATATATTGCCTGCAAGAGACTCATTTTAGACCTAAAGACAAGTGAAAACTGAGAGTGAGGGGATTGGAAAATCATTATCATACAAATGAATGTCAAAAGAAACCTAGCTTCTTTTGCAATATTTATATCCAACAGAATAAACTTTAAAACAAACACTGTAACAAGAAATGAAGAACACTATATAATAATAAAGAGGAAAATTCAACAAGAAGACACAATAATTGTAGGTATTTATGCGTTCAATATGAGACTACTCAAATACACAAAACAATAACAAACATAAAGGAACTAATCCGTAATAACACAATAATAATAAGAGACATTAACACCTCACTCAAAATAATGGAAAGATCATCTAAACAAAATAAATAAGGAAACAATTGCTTTCTACGACACACCGGAACACATAGACTTAACAGATATATTCAAAACATTCAATCCTAAAAGATCAGAATACACATTCTTTTCAAGTGCATATGGAACATTCTCCAAGATAGATCACATATTAGGTCACAAAACAGGCCTCAATAAATACAAAAAGACTAAAATCATAGCATGCAACTTTTCTGACCACAACTCTATGAAACTAGACTTCAGCCATGACAAAAAATGTGGAAAGACCACAAATACATAGAGGTTAAATGACATGCTACTAAACAATGAATGGATCAACCAGGAAATCAAAGAAGAAATTTAAAAATGTACATGGAAACAAATTAAAATGAAAACACAATGGTCCGAACCTTTATAATACAGCAAATGTGAACTTAAGAGAGAAGTATATAGCAATAGGGTCCAACCTCAAGAAGCAAGAACAAGCTCACTCAAATAAATGATCTAACTTTACACTTAAAGGAGCTAGAAAAAAGAACAACAAATGAAGACTAACGCCAACAGAAAAAAGGAAATAAGATTACAGCAGAAATAAATGTTATAGAAACTAAAAACAAAAACAAACAAAACTGTAGAACAGATCAATGAAACCAGGAGCTACTTCATTGAAAAGATCAATAAAACTGATAAACCTCTAGCTAAATGGATCAAAAAGAAAAGAGAAAGGACTTTTCAAAAATAAAATCACAAATGAGAAAAAAAGGAATAACAACCAACACCACAGATATACAAACAATTCTAAGAGAAGATTATGAAAAACTATATGCCAACAAATTGGACAACCTGGAAGAAATAGATAAATTTCTAGAAATGTATAAACTACCAAAACTGAAATGGGAAAAAGAAAAAAGAAAACTAGGACAGATCAATAACCAGCAAAAATATTGAATTAGTAATTAAAAAAAAAAGTTTTGTTTCCCAACAAAGTTCAGGACCAGATGGCTTCACAGGCAAATTCTACCAAACATTTAATGAAGAGTTAATATCTATTCTTCTCAAACAATTTCAAAAAATAGAATTGTAAGGAAAACTTCCAAATTCATTCGATGAGGCCAGAATTAACCTGTTACCAAAACTAGGTAAAAACACCATTAAGAAAGAGAACTACGAAGAGAGAGAGACAGAGAGAGAGAGAGAGAGAACACTACAGACCAATATCCCTGATGAACATAGATGCAAAATCCTCAACAAAATACTAGCAAAAAATATCCAACAATATGTTAAAAAATCATTCACCACAATCAAGTGTGATTATTTGTAGGTTGCAAGGGTGATTCAATATTTGCAAATTGATCAACATGATACATCACATCAATAATAGAAAGAAACTATACGATCATTTCAATAAAGGCAGTAAAAGCATTTGATAATATCCATTCATGATAAAAATTCTCAACAAAGTAGGCTTAGAGGGAACTAACTCTACATAATAAAGGCCATTTATGAAAAACTCACAGCTAATATCATCCTTAATGGGGAAAAATTGAGAAATTTTCCTCTATGGTCAGGAACAAGACAGGGATATTCACTCTCACCATTGTTATTGTTCATAGTATTAGAAGTCCTAACCACAAACAATCAGAAAATGAAGACATAAAAGGCATCCAAATCTGCAAGGAAGAATTAAAGCTTTCACTATTTGCAGGTGACATGATACTATATACAGAAAATCTGAAAGACTCCACCAAAAAACTGCTAGAACTGATAAAGAAAGTCAATAAGTAGCAGGATGCAAAATCAATGTACAGAAATCTGTTACATTTTCTATCAACCAATAATGAAATAGTAGAAAGAGAAATTAAGAAAATAATACCATTTACAACTATATCAACAATATTAAGATGCTTAGGAATAGATCTAACAGACCTGTACTCTGAAAAATGTAAAAAAAAATAAAAATAAATAAAAAACAATGAAAGAAATTCAAGACAACATGAAGAAATGGAAAGACATTCCATGCTTATGGATTGGAAGAAAAAATATTGTTAAAATGTCTATACTACTCAAAACAATCTGTACATTTAATGCAATCCCTTTCAAAATGCCAACAGCATTTTTCACAGAACTAGAACAAACAATTCTTTTTTTTTTAGAACAAACAATTCTAAAATTTGTATGGAACCACAAAAAACTTCAAATATCCAAAGCAATCGTGAAAAAGAAAAGCAAAGCTGGAGGCATCACAATTCCAAACTTCAAGTTATATTACAAAACAGTAATAATTAAAGCAGAATGGTATTGGCACAAAAATAGATATATAGATCAATAGAACAGAATAGGCAACCCAGAAAGAAACCCACAACTATTGGTTAATTAATCTTTGATGAAGCAGGAAGGAATATCTAATGGGAAAAAGTCCGTGTTTTCAACAAATGGTGTTGAGGAAACTGGATAGCAATATGCAACAGAAAGAAACTGGACTGCTTTCTTATACCATACACAAAAATAGATTCAACACATTTTTTAAGATTTTATTTATTTGAGAGAAATAATGAGAGAGAGTGAGAGAGAGAATGAGTGGGGGAAGGGGCAGAGGGAGGAGCAGACTCCCTAGTGAGCAGGGAAAATGACATGGGACTCCATCCCAGGACCCTGGGATTATGGTCTGAGCCAAAGGCAGATGCTTAACCCACTGTCCAAGGAAAATACAAATCAAAACCACAATGAGATGCCACCTCACACCAGTCATAATGACTAAAATTAACAAGTTGGGAAATGACAGATGTTGGTGAGGATAGAGAGAAAGGGGAAACCTCATACACCGTTGGTGGGATCGCAAGCTGGTGCAACCACTCTGGAAAACAGTATGGAGGTTCCTCAAATTTGAAAATAGAGCTATGCTATGACCTAGCAATTGCACACCTGGGGTAATTACCCCAAAGGTACAAATGTAATGATACGAAGGGGCACTTGCAGCCCAATGCTTATAGTAGCCATGTCCACAATAGCCAAACTATAGAAAAGAACCCAGATGTCCATAGACAGATGAATGGATAATGAAAAGGTGGTATATATATACAATGGAATACTACTCAGCCACCAAAAAAATGAAATCTTGCCATTTGCAACAATGTGGATGGACTAGAGGATGCAAAGTGAAATAAATCAGTCAGAGAAAGATAATTATCATATGATCTCATTCATATGTGGAATTTAAGAAACAAAACAGAGGATCATGGGGAAGACATGAAAAAATAAAACAAGACAAAATCAGAGAGGGAGACAAACCATAAGAGACTCTTAATCATAGCAAACAGGGTTGCTGGAGAGGGGTGGGGGAGCAGGTAACTAACTGGGTGATAAACATTAAGGAGGGCATGTGATATAAGGAGCCCTGGGTATTGTTTAAGACTGATGAATCACTTACTTCTACCTCTGAAACCAATCATACATTAAATGTTAATTAATTGAATTAATATAAAATTTAAAAATTAAAAAATAGATTCAAAATGGATTAAAGACCTAATTGTGATACCTGAAACCATAAAAATCCTAGAAGGGAAGACATGCAGTAACCTTTTTGACATCAGCTGTAACGATTTTTTTCCAGATATGTCTCCTGAGGCAAGGGAAACAAGCAAAAATCAACTACTGGGGCTACATTGAAATAAAAACTTTCTGCGCAGTGAAGGAAATATCAACAAAATTAAGAGGCAACCTATGGAATGGGAGAAGTTATTTGCAAATAATGTATCTCATAAAAGTTTAGTATCCAAAATATATAAAGAACTAAACACCCCAAAAACAAATCATCCAATTAAAAGTGGGTGAAGACATGAAGAGATATATCTCTAAAGAAGACATACAGATGGTCAACAGACACATGGAACGATGTGAATCACCACTTACCATCATGGAAATACAAATCAAAACTACAATGAAATATTCTTTCACACCTGTGTGAATGTGTAAAATCAACAACAGAAGAAATGACAGATGGCAAGGATATGCAGAAAAAGGAACCCTTTTGCAGTGCTGGTGGAAATGCAAACTGGTACAGCCATTCTGGAAAACAGTATGGAGGTTCCTCAAAAAGTTAAAAATAGAATTACCCTATGATCCAGCAATGGCCCTACTGGATATTTATCCAAAAAATACAAAAACACTAGTTCAAAGAGATACATGCAGCTCTATGTTATTAGCAGCATTATCTACAATAGTCAAGATATGGAGGTGGCCCAAGTGTCCATCAACTGATGAAACTTGGTGCCCTAAGGACATAGGGGAAAATCATAATCTGAAGAACTTTATTTGATACATATACATGGTATATATACCTGTGTCAAAATTTGTTCTGGGCAGTGAGAATATGTCAGTCAGTGTGTACGGGACTCCAACTCTCTCAGGGCTTCTAAAAGTTTCTATGGCAATTGTGGATTTAAATTCCACCAGCATAGATCTTGCCTAGTCTCTATCCCTAGATTAAGAGGGGAACTTAATCATGTCATGATTCTCCAACTGCGAGTTTGAATATTCTCCAGATTAACTCCTGGAATTTAGAAACTTCCACTCAAATTTCTGTGATTATTACCAATACGTAAATATTATTGTTCTGGTCCACAGACTCCAAACTGGCTCTCAAAATCAGCGCAAATAGGGCTTGAATTAGCCCCATCCCTTTGGAGTATGTGGTTTGGACTTTTATTCATCTCCCTTATTCAGGTTGGGCCCTATACCCCAGAGTTTTACTTTTCCCCATTACTGCCTGCCAGTCTGCCCTGCCCTTCTGCTGTTAAGGTTCCTTTTGCTGTGCCTGTACCCATGTTTGTTACAGTGGTTATGATACTAACTCCCAGAACTGCTTCTAGCTTGCTTGTTCATTGCCTGATGATCAAAGCCAAATGAAAACAAAGATGATGGAGGCAGCAGTGCCTGCATCAGCAGCTCCTCACTAGTGTAGTGCTCCTTCCAATGAGGAAGAGGTTGCTCAGGCAACCAGACTTCTCATTTCTAACCTACTCTAATCCCTATCTTATCAATTCTGATTACAAGTGAATGAGTTTTGTTTCATGAGATAACTTTCTCAACCATTTTTACAACCAGCTTTTTGGCACCAATTAGCCTTTTCTTAAAGGGAAAAAGAACTCTTTCTCTTTCGGAATGCTTTCCAATAATTATTTCAGTGTTTATTATATGCAAGGCAGTGTGGTGGAACTTGGTGGTAGATATAATAATGGAAATACATGATATATGGGAAAGGACACTTATATTTGGAGTCAGAATACTTGGTATTATTAAACAACTTTTAAAATTCATAGAAGTCATGGAAACACATGACCAAAAGCTAAAATAGCACAGAGAAACATATAGTGAAAAACAAAAGTACTCACCTCTCCATTTCATTCCTCATATATAAGTAATATTTTTTGTGTTCCAATAATTTTCTGTACATATATAAGCATATGTTTTTCTTGTTTTATTTCACAAATAGGATAACTATAGTACATATCATCCTATTTTACATTTTGCTTTCTGTTTATTGATCTTTTTCTCCATCAGCAAGTATGTATCACATTCTTTTTAAAGGTTACATTGTATTCCATTGTATGGATGTATAGTCCCCTACTAATGATCATTTACTTGTTTGAATTACTTTTATTGGCAGCCCGATTGCCCAGCAATTTAGCACTGCCTTCAGTCCGGGGCGTGATCCTCGAGACCCGGGATCGAGTCCCACATCCAGCTCCCTGCATGGAGCCTGCTTCTCCCTCTGCCTATGTCTCTGACTTTTCTCTGTGTTTCTTTTGAATAAATAAATAAAATCTTTTAAAAATTTGCATTTCCCTCTTAGTAATCTTGTGCACCTTTTCATATAGCTTTTATCCATTTGTATCATATCTTTGCAAAAATGTATATTCAGGAATTTTGCACATTTATATATTTTATTTTTAAGTATTTTGGTGCCACTTAGTTAACATACAGTGTAATATTATATTCAGTTGTAAAATGTAGTCATTTAACACTTCCATACAATACATAGGGCTCATCACAAGTGCACTCCTTAATCCCCTTCACCTATTTCACCCATCTACCCACCTACTTCCCCTCTGGAAACCACCAGTTTGTTTTCTATAGTTAAGAGTCTGTTTAAAAAAAAAAAGAGTCTGTTTCATGGTTTGCCTTTCTCTATCTTTCTTTTTCCCTTCGTTTATTTGTTTTATTTCTTAAATCCCACATATGAGTGAAATCATATATATGATATTTATCTTTATCTGACCTATTTCTTTTTTTTTAAAGGAAAGTTTTTTTTTAAGATTTTATTTATTTATTCATGACACACACACACACACACACAGACACAGGCAGAGGGAGAAGCAGGCTCCATACAGGGAGCCCGATGTGGGACTCGATCCTGGATCTCCAGGATCACACCCCAAGCTGCAGGCGGCGCTAAACCGCTGCGCCACCAGGGCTACCCTATCTGACCTATTACATTTAGCATTATACTCTGTAGCCCTATTCATGTTATGCAAATGGCAAGATTTCTTTCCTTTCTATGGCTGAATAATATTCCATTATATGTATATATCACTTTTTTTTATTAATTTGAAATAGATTATTTTATTTTATTTTTTTATAAATTTATTTTTTATTGGTGTTCAATTTGCTAACATATAGAATAACACCCAGTCCTCATCCCATCAAGTGCCCCCCTCAGTGCTCATCACCCAGTCTCCCCCTCCCCACCCACCTTCCCTTCCACCACCCCTAGTTCGTTTCCCGGAGTTAGGAGTCTCTCATGTTCTGTCTCCTTTTCTGATATTTCCCACTCATTTTTTCTCCTCCTTTTCCTATATATCACTATATAAGCCTCCTTAACCAAGGAGGAAAAAAAAATCTGTAGACTGAAAACTATAAGATATTGATGAAAGAAATTGAAGAAGACAAAAGTAAATGGAAAGATATCTCATGTTTATGGTCTGGAAATTTAATAATATGATGCTTTTTTTGATGTGTCAATTTGGCTAGGCTACAGTTCCCAGTTATTTAGTGAAACACTGATCTAGGTGTTGCTGTGAAGATATTTTGCAGGTAAAACTAAAGCCTCTAATCAGTTGGCTTTAAGTAAGGGATTTTTCCCCTTGAATTATGTGGGTAAATTTGACTGAATCCATTGGAAGCCCATAAAAGCAGAGCTGATATTTCCCTGGGATAAAAAACAATTTCTACTTGTGGATCACAGCTTTGGCTGGTATGACCATAGAGTTCCAATGTGCTTATGATCATCTTTTCCTAACTGCCTAAAGACATTTGTTTCAGCCCGTGTCATGAGTTCTAACCTGCCTGCAATCTTCTTCTTCTGACTGCCTGTTCTATGGATTTTGGATCTGCCTAGCCAGTTCTGATAACTTCATAGTTGTGTAAGCCAATTCCTTGTAATAAATTTCTCTCTTTCTCTCTCTTTTCACACACACACACACACACACACACACACACACATCCTACTGATACTGCTTTCTGATATCAGTCATCCCAAGTCATCCTTCCATTTGAGTGTAGTCAGACAGCTCTGCATATAATTTATGACTCCCTCCTCCTCTCTAACTTTTGAAATCCTCCACTATGCTTTGTGGAATTTATGGACAATCATCACCAAATTCCCTCTATCTGCAACTGCTTCTCTGTATATTCCCTTCATCTTCTTGCTTAACTGACATCAATCTGTCCTCTAAAGTCCTTAGTGTTCCTGAAACCCTCTTAAGTGGTGTTTGTTATCTTCTCTCCCATAATTCTAGCACCACACAGCCTGAAGGTGGAAAAGGTGTCTCTCTTGTCACTTCTAGGAAAACTCCTCTCTCCTCAACCCCCCAGGTTGAATCTCATGTCCCTAGGTCGCTATCTGTCCTCAGGGTGATCACTGACCCTTGGATCACTCACTTATTCCTTGAAGATTTTAGCACCTCATTCACTGTTACTCCCTGTAATACTATTCCTGTATAATTCTTAGTTATTTCAGCATCTACATGGATGATTTTTATGATAGTCTGGCCTCTCAGTTCCTTGGCCTCTTCTCCCCTAAATGTCTTGTCTTTCACCATACATTATCATCCATTAACCCACTAACCACATGGCCAAACCATTGACCTTATAATTACTAAAAACAAAACAAAATTATTCCTCTCTTTTCTCAATTTCAAACATCCCATTCTTCAACTATCACCTTATTCTTTCTAACCCATTCCTTATCATTCCCCCACTCTAATAAATCTTTAGCCGCACTCATTGAACATACTACTTTCACTCCCCTGCACATCCTCACTACCTTCCCTACCCAATATAAATTCTGTGGTCAATCATTACATTAATGCCTCTACCTATACTCACAATTCCTTTGTCTCTCTTTCACTTATTCCAAAGGCCAAACCTCAAATCTGGTTAAATCCAACTCTCCACCTGTTATGCACCTACATAACTGAATTTCAAAAAACACATAGCCATGCTGACTGGTTTCATTTGATGTTCATGAGGAATATTTATCTGTAGTTTTCTTTCCATGTAGTGTCTTTGCTTGGATTTGGTATTAGGGTAACCCTGTTCTCATATTATGAGTTAAGAGATTCTTTTATTTTTTGGAAGAGATTGTGTATGATGATATTACTTCTTTCTCAAATGTTTAGTAGAATTTGTGAGAGAAACCATCTGGGCCTGGAAGCTTTTTAACTACAAATTAAATTTCCTTAACAAATATGAGACAATTCAGGCTTTTTCTTTTTGAGTGGGTTTTGTACTATAATTTGTACTATAAAGACATAAAGTTGTTTGTAGTATTTCTTTATTATACTTATAACCTCTAAAGAGTCCGCACCCATAATAAAACAAAGAGTTATAGCCAATAATCTAAAAAAGAAGACAAAAAACAAAAAAAAAACAAAAACAAAAAAAAATAAATAAATAAAAAAGAAGACAAAATGGATAATAAAAATTATTTAAATAATCCAGAGGAAGGCAGAAAAGGGGGAAAGAGGAAACAAAATACAGATGGAACAAATAGGAAAAAAATAGCAAGATGGTAGATTTAAATCTAAGCACATATAAAATTACATCAAATGAAAATGACCTCAACATTTCAGTGAAAAGGCAAAGATTGGTAAATTGCATAAAAAATCAATATCCAACTATATTTGCTGCCTACAAGAAATACACTTTAAATATAAAGCTACAAATAGGTTTGTTAAAAGCAAAAGAGTAGGGAAAAAATACTGTGGTAACCCTGGTCAAAAGGAATCTGGTGTGGCTATTAATATAAGAGAAAACAGATTTTGGAGCAAAAGCTATTCCTAGGATTAAGAAGGTTGTTTCATAGGGCACATGAGTGGCTCAGTCACTTAAGAATCTGCCTTCAGCGGGGATCCCTGGGTGGCGCAGCGGTTTAGTGCCTGCCTTTGGCCCAGGGTGCGATCCTGGAGTCCTGGGATCGAATCCCATGTCGGGCTCCCGGCATGGAGCCTGCTTCTCCCTCCTCCTGTGTCTCTGCCTCTCTCTCTCTCTCTCTCTCTCATGAATAAATAAATAAATCTTTTTTAAAAATCTGCGTTCAGCAAGAGAAACAAAAGCAAAAATGAACTATTGGGACTTCATCAAGATAAGAAGCTTTTGCACAGCAAAGATACAGTTCACAAAACTAAAAGACAACCTATAGAATGGGAGAAGATATTTGCAAATGACTTATCAGATAACCGGCTAGTATCCAAGATCTATAAAGAACTTATGAAAGCAAAGAAACAAACAATCCAATCATGAAATGGGCAAAAGACATGAACAGAAATCTCACAGAGGAAGGCATAGACATGGCAAGCACATGAGAAAGTGCTTCGCATCACTTGTCACCAGGGAAATACAAATCAAAACCACAATGAGATACCACCTCACACCAGTGAGAATGGGGAAAATTAACAAGGCAGGAAACTACAAATGTTGGAGAGGATGTGGAGAAAGGGGAACCCTCTTGCACTGTTTCTGGGAATGTGAACTGGTGCAGCCACTTTGGAAAACTGTGTGGAGGTTCCTCAAAGAGTTAAAAATAGATCTGCCCTACGACCCAGCAATTGCACTGCTGGGGATTTACCCCAAAGATACGGATGCAATGAAACGCCAGGACACCTGCACCCCGATGTTTCTAGCAGCAATGTCCACAATAGCCAAACTGTGGAAGGAGCCTCGGTGTCCATTGAAAGATGAATGGAAGGGACACCTGGGTGGCTCAGTGGTTGAGCGCCTGCCTTTGGCTAAGGACATAATTCCAGAGTCCTGGGATCAAGTCCCGCATCAGGCTCCCTGCATGGAACCTCCTTCTCCCTCTGCCTGTGTGTCTCTGCCTCTGTCTCTAATGAATAAATGAAAGACGAATGGATAAAGAAGATGTGGTTTACGTATACAATGGAATATTACTCAGCCATTAGAAACGATAAACACCCACCATTTGCTTCGACGTGGATGGAACTGGAGGGTATTATGCTGAGTGAAATAAGTCAATCGGAGACAGACAAACATTATATGGTCTCATTCATTCACTAAAAATAGTGAACAGGAATAAAGGGGAAAGGAGAAAAAATGAGTGGGAAATATCAGAAAGGGAGACAGAACATGAGAGACTCCTAACTCTGGGAAATGAACTAGGGGTGGTGGAAGGAGAGGTGGGCAGGGGGTGGGGCTGACTGGGTGACGGGCACTGAGGGGGGCACTTGATGGGATGAGCACTGAGTGTTATTCTATATGTTGGCAAATTGAACACCAATAAAAAATAAATTTATATAAAAAAGCACATGAAAAAGAAAAGAATCTGCCTTCAGCTCAGTTCATGATCCCTGGTCCTGGGATTGAGCCCCACTTTGGGCTCCCTGCTCAGTCAGAGTCTGCTTCTCCCTCTCCCTTTGACTTGCTCTCTCTCTCTCTTGTAGACTGCTTGTTCTCTCTCTCCTGCATGTTCACGTGCTCTCTCTCAAATAAATAAATACAATCTTAAAAAAAGAAGGCAGTTTCATAATTGTAAAGATTCAATTCATCAGGAAGAAATAACATTTCTAAACATTTATGCATCTAATGAAAGAGCTTCAAAATACATGAAGCAAAAACGGATAGAACTACAAGGAAAAAAAAAAGAACAAAAAAAAAACTACAAGGAAAAATAGACAAATCCATGATTTTGATTAGAGATTTCCATACCCCTCTATAACACTTGGATAGCAGAAAATCAGTTAGGATACAGAAGATTTGCACAGCACTATCAACCAATTTGAACTAATTAACATTTATGGAACACCACCAGATGACAGAAAAATCTCATTCTTTTCAAGTATACATGGTATGTTCATCAAATAGACCATAGTAAAGGCAATAAAAGAAAACTTAAGAAAATTAAAATGATTCAAGTCATACAAAGTATGTAGTATCACTATAAAGGAGTTAAATTAGAAATCAATAACAAAAAGATACCTGGAAAATCTCTAGATATTTGAAAGCAAAATAATACCTTTATAAATAACCCATGAGTCATGTGGAATTTAAGAAACAAAACAAATGAACAAAGGAAGAAAAGAGAGTGCGAGACACCAAGAAACACTCTTAATTATAGAGAACAAACTGATGGTTATCAGAGGGGAAGTGGGTGGGGGCATGGGTGAAATAGGTGATGGGGATTAAGGAGTATGCTTGTCGTGATGAGCACTAAATGATGTATGGAACTGTTGAATAACCATATTGTACACCCGAAACTAATAAAACAGTGTATGGTTTTTTAAAAAAGTAATTAGAACATATTTTAATCTTAATGAAAATGAAAATAGAACATATCAAAATTTGTGGAATGCTGCTAAAGCAGGAAAAAGGAGGAAATTTGTAGCATTAAAATAGCTATATTAGAAAAGAACATAAGGTCTAAAGTCAATGACCTCAGGTTTAACCTTAAGAAAGTAGAAAAGGAAGAGCAAACTAAAGAGCAAACTAAAACCAAAAAAAAAAAAAAACACAGAAAAATGAAATAATAATCATCATCAATAAAATTGAAGAAGACATGCTTTACTAATAGCAGAAACAAGAGGTGGACATCACTACAAGTCCATGAAATGCTAAAATGACAATAGAATATTATGAGCACCTATATGTGCATAATTTTGACAATTTAGATAAAATGGACAAATTCTTTGGAAAAAAAAACCTACTAAATCTCACATAAGGAAAATTAGATAATCTAATTAGACCTATATTATTGAAATTGAACTGGTAGTTTATAAACTTCCCACAAGGGTATCCCTGGGTGGCTCAGCGGTTTGGCGCCTGCCTTCGGGCAGGGCGTGATCCTGGAGTCCCCGGATCCAGTCGAGTCCCCGGATCCAGTGGAGTCCCTGGACCCAGGGATCCCCTAAAAATTAATTTTAAAAAAAAGAAAGAAAAGGGCAGCTTGGGTGGCTCAGCGGTTTAGCGCCTCCTTCAGCCCAGGGTGTGATCCTCGAGACCTGGGATCAAGTCCCACAACGGGCTCCCTGCATGGAGCCTGCTTCTCCCTCTGCCTGTGTCTCTGCCTATCTCTGTCTCTGTGTCTCTCATGAATAAATAAATAAAATATTTTTAAAAATTATAAAATAAATTAAATAAAAAAAGAAAGAAAAAATTTCTAAAAAATAGACAAAAAGCAACAACCTTTCCACACTCACAAAAAAATGCAGTTCCCAAATTACTTCACTGGTAAATTCTACCAAAAATTTCAAGAAGAAACAGTACCAATTCTACACTACCTGTTCCAGAAAATTGAAGGGGAGGAACTATTTCCCAACTCATAACAACTGATAAAATATTTTTATATGGCCACCCCTATCTTGATACAAAAGTTTTCTAAACAAAATTTCATCATATTGAATCCAACAATATATATAAAGAATAATAATACATCATGATGAAGTAGGGTTTATTCCAGGAATGCAAAGATGGTTTAACACTTGAAAATTGGTCAGTAGAATTTGCTATATTACCTAAAAATGACAAACCACATGATCATGTCAACAAACACAGAAAAAGCACTTGATAAAATTCAATATCCATTTCTGATATAAATGCTTAGCAACACAAGAGAAGCGAATTTCCTTCAACCTGATGAAAAATATCTACCAAAAAACCTTACAGCTAGTATCATTTTTATTGGTGAAAGATCAGGAATAGGAAAAGGAATACTCACTTTTACCCTTCTATTCAACATTGTATTAGACATTCAAGCCAGTACAATCAGGCAGCACAAAGAAATAAAAGACATCACATTGGAAAGGAAGAACCAAAATTGCCTTCATTCACAGACATAGTCATCTGTAGGAAATCTGAGAGTTTTCATAAAATGTTTTTAAACCATGAAGTCCATTTATCAAGATTGCAGAATACAAGATCAACACATAAAATTGTATTTTTATATACTAGTGATGGAAAATCGATAATCAAAATTAAGAAAACAATACTATTTACATTAGCACCAAATGCATAGTGATAACTAATCTGATAAGTAATCCAAAATACATAGGGATGAATCTGACAAAAAATATGAAAAATCTGAGCATTGAAAACTATAAAATATTGCTGGGAGAAATCAAAGAAGACCCAAATAATTGGAAAGCTATATCATGTTTATAGTTCAGAAAACTCAGCATTATTAATATGTCAACTCTCCCTAAATTGATATATAGATTCAATTGCAATCCCAATCAAAATCCCTTCAGGCTCTTGTAGAAATTAATAAACTTATTCTAAACTTCATATGGGAATGCAAAGGACATAGAATAACTAAAACCACTTTAAAGAAGAATAAAAAGGACTAATATTACTTGATGTCAAGGCTTCTTTTAAAGCTATGGTAAGGGACACCTGTGTGGCTTAGCATTTGAGCTTCTGACTGTGGCTCAGGGTGTGATCCCAGGGTCATGGGATTAAGTCACGCATGAGGTTCCCTCCAGACACCCTGCTTCTCCCTCTGCCTATGTCTCTGTCTCTCTCTCTCTCTCTCTGTGTCTGTCATGAATAAATAAATAAAATATTAAAAAATAAAGTTATGGTAATATAGATAGTGTGATATTGTTTCAAAATAGATAAATAGATTAATGGAACAAAATAAAAAGTCTAGATATGGACTTAAACATATATAGACAATTGATTTTTGACAAAAGTGAGTATGCAATTCAGTTGAGAAAGAATCATGTTTTCAATTAATGATGTTAGAACAATTGGATGGATGTCTATATGAAACAAAAGAATGAACTTGCATACATACCTTGCACATATAAAAAATTAACTCAAAATGGATTATAAACCTAAATATAATACTTCTAAATATATCATAAACCTAAATATAAAACTTCTATGAGAAAATATGAAAAATCTCTGAACTTGGGTTAGGCTATGATTTCTTAGATATGACACCAAAATAGAATCCATAAAAAATTGATAAATTGCACTTCGTAAATATGAGGAACCTCTGTTGAAGAAAATAGTCCAGAGAATGAGAGAATGTATGTGCAAAGTATATATCCGACAAAGGACTTGTACCCAAAACATATAAAACAACTGCTGAAATTTATCACTAAGAAAACAAACAACCCAATTAAAAAATGGACAAAAGATATAAACTGACATTTTATCAAAGAAGATATATGGATAGCAAGCTTTAGCATATGAAGAGATGTTCAAACATCATTAGTCATTGGGGAAATGTTAATAAAATTTCAGTAAGATACAGACTATTAGAATAGCTAAGATTAAAAAATTATTATTTTTTTATTAAAAAAAATTTTTTTTCATATCAAGAGTTAGCAAGGATGTGGAGGAACTGGAACTCTCATACATTACTTATGGGAATGAAAATGTTACAACCATTTGGAAAGCAGTTTGTCAGGTTTAAAATGTTAAACATACATTTGCCATATGATCCAGCAATAATATTCTTAGATTTTACCCAAAATAAGTTAAAGCATGTGTCAAAATAAACACCTGTATGTGAATGTTCATAGCAGCTTTATTTGTACTGGCCAAAAACTGGAAACAACTCAAATATCCCACAACTGGAGAATGAACAAACAAACTGTAATAGGCTCATATAATAGAATACCACTTGGCATCAAAAAGGAATAAATTATTCCATATGATTCCATTTATGTGAAACTCGTAGAAATGCAAACTAATGTATGATGATAGAAATCACATCAGTAGTTGCCTTGAGACAAGGCTGAATGGGGAGGGATTACAAAGAGGCATGAAGAAACTTTGGAGAGTGATGGATATGTTCAATATTTTAATTGTGGTGGTGTGTACATATGCCAAATCTTATTAAATTGTATACTTTATGTATGTACGATGTATGTATGTATGTTAATACCTAAAAATTGTATTAAATTGCAAATGAGGGCAGCCCGGGTGGGTCAGCAGTTTAGCGCCATCTTCAGCCCAGGGCGTGATCCTGGAGACCTGGGATGGAGTCCCACGTTGGGCTCCCAGCAAGGAGCCTGCTTCTCCCTCTCTTTCTCTCTGTGTCTCTCATGAATAAATAAATAAAACCCTTTAAAAAAATTGCAAATGAAAAACACTTACATTTTAGAAAATGTGAAAAATAGAGAAAAGTATAAAGAAGAAAACAGAAATCACCTAGAAGTCTGCTATTGTCATAGTTATACTTTCAGTCTTTTTCTATGGATATAGAGATGATAAATTGCATACTTTAAAAATGTGCGATTTTATTGTATGCCAATTATATCTTAACAAATCTGGTAAATTAAATGATCCAGCAAAGGTTTTTCTAAACATAGATAAAATTATTCTAAAATTTATATGGATTGGCACTTGGGTGGCCCAGTAGTTGAGTATCTGCCTTTGGCTCAGGTCGTGATTCCAGAGTTCTGGGATCCAGTCCTGCATCATGGTCCCTGCAGGGAGCATGCTCCTCCCTCTGCCTATGTCTCTGATTCTTTCTCTGTGTCTCTCATGAATAAATAAATAAAAGCTTTTTTAAAAAAATAAAATTTATATGGAAACACAAAGGACCTAGATTAACTAAAGCAATCTTGAAAAATAATGAAGTGCAAGAAATCACTCTACCCAATATTAAGGCCTACTAAATAGTCACAGTAATCAAAACAATGTGATATTGGAAGAAAAATAGGCACCAAACCAATAGAAACGAATAGAGAACCACGTGAATATGCTCAACTGAATTCTGACAAAGGCACAAAACCAATTCAACTGAGAAAGCATAAAATTTTTCAACAAATAGTGTGGGAACAATTGAACATACACAGACAGAAAAATGAACCTCTATCTAAACCTCACGCCTATATAAAATGAACTCAAAATGGATCACAGACACCTTTTACAAAATTAACTTATTCAATGATATGGATTACCACAATTTGTTTAATAATTCAACTGAATGCTATCTAGGTTGGTGAAAGTTATCTAAGTCATTTCCAGGTTTTCACTGTTATGAATAAAGCTGCTATGAACAGTAGTGTACAGATTTTTTTAAAAAATTGAGATGTAATTGAGATATAATGTATCAATTTTAGGTGTACATGATTTGGTATTTTTATATACTGCAAAACAGGATACTACTCAGAAATAAAAAGGAATGAACTATTGATACACACAACTTGGACAAATCTCCAGGTAATTATCTGGAGTGAAAAGCTAACCCCACAAAGTTATATGCTATCTTTTCTTTTTAAATAATATTCTTGAAATGACAAAACTATAAAGCCAGAGAACAGAATTATGATTGCCAGGAATTTGGAATGGGATGAGGGAGGGTGTGTGTAAAAAAGATAGTGTGTGTGATTTTAAAGAGACAAGATGAAACATTCTTGCAGTGATGGAAATGTTCTATATATTAACTTTGGTGGCAGACACAAGAACCTACATATGTGATAAAATTGCACAGAGGTAAATGGACATACAACTGAGTCCAAGTAAAATTGAGATACCTGAATACATTTGGTGGAGTGTATCCGTGTTAATATCAAGGTTATGATAGTGCACTATAGTTTTGCAAGATGCTGCCTTTAGGGGAAATTAGGTGAAGGGTAAATAGGAACTCTCTGTATTATTTTTACAATTGCATGTGAATCTACAATTGCCTCAAAATTAAAAGTCTAATTTAAAAAAGATCTGTGGGGGATCCCTGGGTGGCGCAGCGGTTTGGTGCCTGCCTTTGGCCCAGGGCGCAATCCTGGAGACCCAGGATCGAATCCCACATCGGGCTCCCGGTGCATGGAGCCTGCTTCTCCCTCTGCCTGTGTCTCTGCCTCTCTCTCTCTCTCTCTGTGACTATCATAAATAAATTTAAAAAAAATAAAAATAAAAAAAATAAAAAAATAAAAAATAAAAAAATAAAAAAGATCTGTGCTTAAAACACTTCCAAAAGAATTAAATAATAAAAGTTATGTAAAAGTGTCTGGCACATTTTACATACTTAGCAAATATTCAGGAAATGAATCAGAATCATTACAGATCATCCATTCAATCAATTATTTGGCATATATTTATTGAGGGTACGCTACATGTCAAGGATTGTCCCAGGCTCTGGGTTATAGAGCAATGAAAAAAATTAAAATGGTTATCTGCCCTTATAGAACTTACAGTCCAGAGAAAGAGACTGAAATAAATCAAAAAGAAAAAAAAAACAAAATTACAAATTTTGAGACATGCTCTGAAAGAAATGGACAGGATACTGTAGTAGAGAACAATATGGGTAGACATCCTTTTGACAGGGTACTCTGAAGAGGCCTTTATAAGGAGACAATAATGAGGCTGAGAGCTGAAGGGCGAGAAGAAGCTATACTCTCTCATATAGACAGATAGGGGAGAGAAGTGAAGGAGACTAAAGGGAAGTCAAGGCAGAGGGAATAGCAAGTGCAACAACCCCGAAATAAGAGAAGTTCTATAGAATTAGGGGGAAGGGGTACAGAAAGAAGACAGTTGAAGCAGAGGGTATCACCAGGGAGAGGAGATGAGTTTAGAGATATAGCTAAGGTAAAGATAAGGTAGTGCCCTATAGACATTGTAAGGCTTTTGGATTTTATTCTGATTGAGATGGAAATCATTAGACAGTGTTACGGTGGGGAGCACCATGATCTGCTTTATATTTTAAGCAGATCATACATGCTGGTATATAAACAGAAGAAAGAAGAAAGTGGAAAGGCCAATTAGAAGGTTGCTGCAGTTCAGGGATGGTTTAGCCTAGGGTGAGAAGGACTTAACTCCTCACTTTGAGGAATGAGGAAATGGCCAATATTGTGGATATGTTAAGGTTTCTTTTTTTAAAGATTTTATTCATTTATTCATGAGAGACACACAGAAAGAGGCAGAGACAAGCAGAGGGAGAAGCAGTCTCCCTGTGGAGAGCCTGATGGGAGACAATCCCAGGATTCTGAGATCACGCCCTGAGCCTAAGGCAGACACTCAATCACTGAGCCACCCAGTTATCTCTATGTTAAGGTTTCTTACTAATAGATAGAAAAGGTGGTGGTGAATGTGAAATAGTATCAAGTACTTCCAGATGGTACTTTCCAACAGGTGGCTAGAAATCCAAGAGATCAGCATGGACTAAAGATATAGATATGGGAGTCATTATCATTAACGGTATGATTGAATACATGGAATAGATGACATCACCAGAGGAGAAGAGAGGCAAGAGTGCACATAGAAGACAAAGGGTAGAATTGGGGAAAGCACACACATATATATTTTTTCTAATAAAAGCTACTTTTTAAAAAAAATTTTATTTATTTATTCATGAGAGACACACACACACAGAGAGGAGAGACACAGGCAGAGGGAGGAGCAGGCTCCGTGCAGAGAGCCTGATGTGGGACTCGATCCTGGGACTCCCAGATCACGCCCTGGGCCAAAGGCAGGTGCCAAACCGCTGAGCCACCCAGGGATCCCCCATTTTAGCATTTGGAATTATTTCTTCCTCCTAGGCTTTTCAGGGCAGCCCCAGTGGTGCAGCAGTTTGGCGCTGCTTGCAGCCTGGGGTGTGATCCTGGAGACCCTGGATCGAGTCCCATGTCAGGCTCTCTGCATGGAGCCTGCTTCTCCCTCTGCCTGTGTCTCTGCTTCTCATTCTCTCTCTGTGTCTCTATAAATAAATAAACAAAATCTTTTTAAAAAATCTCCTAGGCTTTTCATATACATCTTTTAATTAGTGTGCATGTAATCTTATATCCTATTTCCTCACTTAACAGTTTCAGAATAACCTACTACTGTAAATGTGAGAAGAGGCCCCAATAAAGCCAACAGAAGAAGTAGTTAGCAAAGGAGAATAAAGGAATAAGTGACATTCTATTTTTATTGGTGACCTTGTAGAGGAAATACAGATGTGTGTGAGATGACAAGATTTTAGTTTGGTGGCAAAAGGAAAGGAAAGAACAAAATCTTGGAGTGGTGACTGGATCTGGGGAAAGTTTTTAGAATGATAAATATCTGAGTATGTTTATAGACAGCGGAAGGAAGCAGAAGACAGGGAGAAATTAAAAATGTTGTTGACAGGATATAATTAATGGTCTCAGCCTCTACAGAAGTGGGAGGAGTTGGGATTAAAAGCAGGGAGCGAGACAAACTTCTTTCTCTCACATAGGAGGGAAGAAGAGACTCTAACATCTTCTAGTTTAGTTTCTCATTTATAGATGGGGAGTTGAGGCCCAGTTTAAGAGAGCTGCACCAATTACACAGATAGTAAGAGCTAGAGCTGGGATGTGAACTTAGATCTACATAAATCCCTGTCTGGTCCAGGGAAAGCAAGTTTAATGCTTTCCTTCTGATCTATCCCATAGGAGAGACATTCCCTCATCTAGTCAGACAGAATAGGCCAAAATAGCAGCAGCTTTATTACAACTGTCAGTACTCTCCAAAATTTATATATTGGCTTCCTTCTTTCTAAGAGTCATCTTAGTGGACAATGCATGGTCTAGATATTGGAAAGCCAAGTACAGGCTTTCAAAAAGGTGGGGAGTTGGAAGTCTTTTTACCTTAATAAACTAGATAATGCTTCTTAAAAGAGCTTCTTTCTTCTTCCTCAGAATGAAAAAGAGGCTAGCAAAAAATTGGAAACAACCCAGGGTGACCAACCTTAGGGACATGGTTTAATAAATAATGATCCATCAACAGTAGGGAATACAATGCAGTCATTAAAATTATAACTAGAGGGAGCCTGGGAGACTCAGTTGGTTAAGCATCAAACTCTTGATTTTGGCTCAGGCCATGATCTCAAGGTCATTAGATCAAGCCCCACATTGGACTCCATGCTGATTGTGGAGCCCGCTTGAGATTTTCTTTCCCTCTCCCCACTAGCAGTTGCTTGCTCACACTCTCTCTCTCTAAAAAAAAAAAAAAAAAAAAAAAAAAAAAAAAACTTTAAAATGATAGCTATGAAGACTATATAAATGAAAACATGTTTATGATATAATGGTAAGAGAAAACATAAGATTCAAAATAGGATGTGTACCATAATTGCAATATGTAAAAATCATATGCTCATCGCAGCTAACATTCGGAAAGGGAAAATTGTTTATGTGATAGAATTATAAATGCTATGATTTTTAAATGTGCTTTATTCTTATAACTTCTATTCAAATAAACATTTAGTAAATAAAAAGTAACTATTATGTCCTCTGCAAAAGAAATACTTATTTTTACAGTTGCTGAAAATAAATGTATTTTATTGTTGAATAAATATAAATGGAGGCACAGAGGAGAACCTATTCCATTGGAATGCTCAACTTCTTCAACATAGTAAACTGGGGCATTTAGCAGTAATAAATCTTGTGGCTGTCACAGGCATATTTTCTTGGGTTCCTCTCACTTAGCAACATTTAGAAACATTCAGAAAACTCCTCTTTTCTCCTTTTTCTTCCTGCAGGATTAGAAGCAGATGGTAGGAGCTGGTAGATCTGGAAGGACAGCCCAGGGAAAGAAGAGGTTCTAGTATTTGACCAGCACCAGTTTCATTTATTTATTTGCTTTAAATTTATTTTAAATTTACTTTTTAAACTGTACTCCAGGGTACCTGGGTAGCTCAGTTAAGCATCTGCCTTCGGCTCAGGTCATGATCTCAGGATCCTGTGATCCCGTCCTGCGTTGGGCTCCCTGCTCTATGGGGCGTCTGCTTCTCCCTCTCCCTCTGCCTGCCACTCTCCCTGCTTGTGCTCTTTCTCTTTAAAAAAATAAACTGTACTCCATTAAGGGAAAAAGAAAGAAAGAATTTTTATCTGCAATCCCACTACCAAACACAGTTGTTTCTGGATATATGTTTTTATAAAATTACAATTGCAATTCATAGCTATTTTTAGCTATTAGAAAATGGCTATACAGTTGCATGTTTTATTTTTTCCTCTCAACGTCTTTTTTTTCAACCTCTTAATGTTACTGTATTTAAGCTTTTCTATTGCAGTCCTCAGAATTATGATTTTTATTGCCTACATAATATTCCATTCAATATATGTGTCTTAATTCACTTAATCAGATTTTGTTGGATATTTGGCTGTGACCAGTTTTTTTTAGATTATTCATAATGGCATATGAAATGTGTTTTGTATGTGTAGTTTTGTCTTTCTTTTGAATGATTACCTTACTGACAAATTTGCAGGAGCGGAATTACTGTGAGAAAGGGCGTGAATTTTTTTTTATGACTTTTGATATATACTGTCAAATTGCCCTTCAAAAGGGCAATTCCTAATTTCTCCTACTATTGGAACACATGTAGATCTCTTTCCATCTTTTCCCTCCAAACCAAATCAACATCATGTTTGATAATATTTGCTACTTTAGTAAGTGTAATATGGTTACTGTTCTTTAGTATCAGTGTGATTGAATGTGTTAAATCACATCATTTAAGAACCAGGAATTTTAGATCTGGGATTAGATCTGGGTAGTTCCTGAATTATAATCAAGTGGTTTTCTTTTTCGTGTGTGTGTGTGTGTGTGTGTGTGTGTGTGTGTGTAAATCTGCCTCACGCCTTTTACAATTGCCTAATAGAGTAGGTTGTTGCTAGATGGGGGCAGGGGGAAAGCAGCAACTACGAAGTGTTCATATTACTCTGTGCCATATGTTGTTCTTTCATACTATCTAAGAGATGCCAGGATGCTGGGTATCTCCAGGCTAGTCGATGAAGGACTAAGAAAAAAGCTAAGTTGATGAGTATTGCCAAAAAATGGATAAAACTGCCAATGAAAAGACTCCAGTTTGCTTTTGATTTCTGGACCTCTACTGGTTTTCAGGCATACATATAACCAAAAGGTGTACAGGCACTTAATAGAAAATTGGTTACACAATACAAGAAGTGCTAGAAAAATTGGCATAATTCTTCACAATCCTCCCTAATGTGTTCCTGAAGTTTCCCAGTGGGGCTGCTCATGGGGATTGTATTTACTTGTACTTTGTTGCTAAGCAAGAATCAAGGTGTTGTATTTCAACCAGATGTCCTGAGTTGGGCCCTGCAAGATAGAGTAGCAAAGGGAGATATGTGTTTTGCCTTAAACAGACCTTCTCAGGCCATCACCATCCGTGTTCAGTCTCATGGGTGGATCTCTCCACTTGTCAGATTTACTAGCTCCTGAGGCTTTGGAAAAGCCACCTTGGTATCCTTAATCATTTAGTCATTGCTAATTCTCTTATAAGTGTCATATTACACTTCCAACAGTCTTCTTAGGCCATCCTCCTGGTTGCTTCCTGATCAGGGCCCCAAGGGTTATGGGGCCTGCAGACCTTAAAGCAGTCTGATTGCAAAAGTTCTTTCTAATGTCAAGGAAATTTTTGAAAGACTGAATGAACAAAAAAGATTACCAGGTTTCCTGACTTCTGTGTTGTGCTTTTCGTTGGCTTTGAGCTATTCAACAACTCTATAAATTGTAGAAAACCAATAGTAATGCAAAATATTCTTACCCATAGAAATGTAAATGAATTTTGTCAGGTGTAATGCAATTGGTTATTGTCCCATGGATATTGACCAGTTTTGCATCTATTTGCAAATTCATTCTAGCATTCATAATTGCCTATGGGAATCTGTCCTTTGAGTTCTCCTTTAAACTGGTTTTAACATTCACTGCTTCCCTAATTAATTGAGATGAGTTAAATAAAATGTTTGACATGTGTTCCTTTTATATTTGCATGAGAGTCAAGATTTTAACTTTAAAAAATTATCATTTAACAGTAGTTTGGCTTTCTACGGGGGCTTTACAAGCCCAGATAAGTTTCTCTTTTTGCCTGTTTGTCTGAACTGGAAGCATTCAGCTCTGTTCACTATAATATTTTCAATTTAGCTTTTTTAAAAAAAATTTTTAGCTTTTTTTTTAAAGGAGAAGAATTCAAAACAACTATGTTAGCTATAACTGCAACCAATGCTTCCTCCAGCCAGCTCTTCTCAGAATTGTATTCTCTAGCTTTCCCAAAAGACATATTTGGAAGAAGCAAATTACTTTGACATCAAGTTTTTGGCCTCATCAGAATCTGCAGAAAGAAGTTCCCTGACTTATGCAGAATAGGTCTGATCACCCCCTTGGAGGTTGGGGCTTCTTATAACAAGTCAAGTGGTAATTTGCCAGTGAGGAACTTTCCAAAAGGGGAGTTTTATGTAGAAACCATTTGTAGCAGAAACTTTTCATTTCTTCCTCAAATTTAAAAATGTTAAGAGTATATTTAAGGAGCAGCTTAACAACTACTTCTTCAAAAATAAATGCTACTAATTAAAGAATTAAGATGAGTTGCACAGTCATTTTTCGTGGGGGGATTCTGAGACAGTCAAGGTAAGATTAAGATTTGCATTCAGGTGAACACAGGAATAAGACTGGTTATAATGGAGGACTACCCCAAGGCAAAGTACAAACTAGGCAAATTGTTGGGGGTTGGTCCAACAATTCTCATAGGACTAGAACTCAGAAGCAAGACCAGTGATTTTTAGTCAATTTTTTTTAAATTTTTATTTATTTATGATAGTCACAGAGAGAGAGAGAGAGAGAGAGGCAGAGACACAGGCAGAGGGAGAAGCAGGCTCCATGCACTGGGAGCCCGACGTGGGATTCGATCCTGGGTCTCCAGGATCGCGCCCTGGGCCAAAGGCAGGCGCTAAACCGCTGCGCCACCCAGGGATCCCCAACTTTTTGTTTCATACTTTGAATTCAGCAGAAGTTAAACATAAGTAATTCATGTGCTTTGAAAAAGCTTTAAGATTATCAGGTATAGATACATAAGCTAGTGATTTAGGGGGAAAGCAGGGAGGAACAATTGGTTCTAGTTTAATTAATTCATTAACTGATGGGCATGATTGTTGATCCTTCTGGGCTTCAGTGTCCTCTTCTGAAAAATGAATGGGTTGGACAAGGTGGTCTCCAAAGGGCCTTCTAGTTCTGACCTCTTAAGTCACCTGTACAGGCTGAGAAAAGAAAATGGTCATGATTTTTGGAACTGTGGAGGTTAAACAAAGTGAAGATATGCTAAACTAGGGATATCATACCTGGTCTTGCAGGGGTAAGAACTTTAGGCCCAAGGGTGGATAATAGTGATACTTAGGTCATCTACCTTCTCTGGGTTGCCACCTTCTTCCCTGTCAGAGGCCAGTCTCCTTTGCTAAGCAGTTTGGCACATTCCTAAGGAGAAGCTTCTTTCCCTCAGGCTAGGCTTGGTGTCCTAACTTCTGCTTATGTATCCCACTTTCTGTTGCTAGATAAAGCTCAGCTTCCAAACTCCTCCCCCAGACTCAGTTTGTAGATTTTATTCTTCAGTGGTCATTACTATAAAGCATATTTCAATCAAGCAAAACCTGTATTCCAAGAGTCAATCAGTGATAGGTTTCACAGGAAAAAACAAAATCCCTAAATTGACTGAGTTGAACTGAACATGTATGAAAAAAAAAGCGTTAAGATGGTGGTTAGGACTGCCACAGACCTATGAACTGCTGACTTAGGCCTCCTGAGTATTCATTCACTACTTCACAATGTTTACAGAAGTTCTGTGAGCTGTGAGTGCCTATAGCCAGTGCTCAATAACTCTTTGAAAGGTGGAAAGGTAAATGAACGAAGTAACAAATTACAAATGAAAGAATCAATACAAGGTCTTCTGGGAAGTTTCACTGACTGTGGTAATACTTTGCAGAACCCCTCTGCCACCAGACGCACCACCATTTGCCCTTGGTGTTCTGTCATCTGATCTCCTGAGTATTTTTTGCTGCTAGAGTTTTCTTATTTGGTTTTGTTATTTTCTTTTTTTTAAAGATTTTATTTATTTATTCATGAAAGACAGAGAGAGAGAGGCAGAGACACAGAAGGAGAAGCAGGCTCCTCACGGGGAGCTGGATGTGGGACTCAATCCCGGAACCCTGGGATCTCGCCCTGAGCCAAAGGCAGATAGATGCTCAACGGCTGAGCCACCCAGGCGTCTTGGTTTTGTTATTTTCAAGATCAGCTTGGCTTGGCTACAGTACTGTAACTTTCCCATTAAACTGTATGATTAAATTAGGATGAAGAAATGATACCACTATTATCTAATAGATTCCAGCTTGAAATTTTCTTTTCTTTTTTTTTTAAAGATTTTATTTATTTATTTAATCATGAGAGACACAAAGAGAGAGAATCAGAGACACAGGGCAAGGGAGAAGCAGACTTCCTGCCAGGAGCCGGATGTTAGACTCGATCCCTGATCCCAGGATCATGCCCTGGGCCAAAGGCAGAAGCTCAACTGCTCAAGGCGTCCCCAGCTTGAAAATTTCTGAAAAATTTACTTCTTGGGTTTCTGAGTGTGTAAAATATATTGTTTATTGTGGCATAATGGAAAGAATGTGGGCTTTTCGGTTAGGACAGACCTGGATTTTAATCCTAACACTACCATTTACTAGTTGGGGGATGTTAGGCATGTATTTAGTATTTCTTCACTTTTCTTTGGGTTTGGTTTTTTTTTTATTTATTTTTATTTTTTATTTATGATAGGCACACAGTGAGAGAGAGAGGCAGAGACATAGGCAGAGGGAGAAGCAGGCTCCATGCACCGGGAGCCCGACATGGGATTCGATCCCGGGTCTCCAGGATCGCGCCCTGGGCCAAAGGCAGGCACCAAACCGCTGCGCCACCCAGGGATCCCGGGTTTGGGTTTTTTTTTAATTTTTTTTTTATTTTATTTATTTGACAGAGAGGGAGAGGGAGAGACCATAAGCAAGGAGAGAAGCAGGCAGAGGGAGAGGCAAATGCAGGCTCTCTGCTGAGCAGGGAGCCTGATGTGGGGCTGGATCCCAGGAATCTGGGATCACAACCTGAGCCACCCAGGCACCCCAGGCTTGTTTTCTTTTTTTTTTTTTAACATGTAGGAAAATAAGCAAATTATCTCAAAAAATTGTTCCTGAAGATTAAATGAGATAAACACATGTAACTTTGCCTAGCATAGTACCTGGCACACACTAGGGACTCATATAAGGTAGCTATTATTTTTAAAAAATATTTATTTATTTATTTGAGAGAGAGAGCACATGTGCACACATGTGCACACATGAGTGGGGGGAGGGGAAGAGAGAGAAGCTTTAAGCAGACCCCTCATTGAGCACAGAACCCCATGTGGGGCTCCATCTCACTACCCATGAGATCATGACCTGAGCCAAAACCAAGAGTTGGATGTTTAACCTGATTGAACCACCCTTTTTTTGTAAATAAAATAAAAATTGTACTTGTGAAAAATAGAGTTCTTACTTTTCAATTATAAATTATATAAATTTTTTTTGTCCATTGGTTTATCCCCAGCATTTGGAATGGTATCTGGCATATAGCAGGCACTCTATGAATATTTGTTGAATGAATGTAATATTTAACCATGCAAATCCAACAGTACTCCTTCAATATAACCTAGTGGGTGAAGGAAGCTGGTGCAGGACTGGGAAATTTATAACTCTAAAGTCTTCCAAGTCCTGTCTCAGGTTGCTTATCATGGTGCCAATATTGTATGCCAAAGGTGTCTGACTCTCTTAGGCTCAGATTCCCTTAATCTGCTCCCTAATACTCATGATGAGAAAATGCAAATTATGAGCACAGTCAATAAACTCTTTGGCCATATCTACTAGAAAACATAAGTATAATGGACAAATATGAAAGTTTGTTATGAGAAAGGATCCTAGGCTGAGTCAGTTACCCTGACTGTGTTACCTTGGACCAGTCATCCTATCCCTTTTTAAATGAAGGCAAATGGCCAATCTCTACCATACATAGTTGTTTGGGGGATGTGAAAACCTGTAAAGACAATCACTGCCAAAGATTCTCTTAAAGCCCTACTCTGCCAAAAACTAAATCTGCGATCTTACTACAATCCTGATGTAACATGTAGCAATAGCTCTGTGGAATATGCAGCCTGTTTCTAGGCTACTTGGTGGCCTGAATGCTGAGACTGACATACATTGCAGGGGATGAATGCAAATGACTCTCTGCCAGCAACAAGGTTTTCTATTTTTGAATGAAAATTCCTTTCATGAAGTGAGAGCCTCCCCATATGCTCAGCCACCCATGAGTAGCCAAAGACTTTATTGCAAAAATGAATATTCCACCAAGAAGAATTTTTATCTCCTTATCATTGCTTCGTGGATTTCTGCAAACATTCCTACATCAGCCATGTCTATAGTCACTTCCTCCAACAAGTTAGAGGTCTGCTGCTCTTCCCCTTCTTCATTGCATGTTTTACTTTTTTTCAATATGAAATGTGCTCAGCATTCTATTTTACTCTACTTTCCATCTAGAATAGTTTTCTCTCCATCAGACCCTTCTTCCTTCAAACCCTTGCTTGAATTAATCTCTGCAGAGTCTTTAGCCATTAACAAAGATTTGGTAAGCACCTACTCAAGGTAGGTCCTATGGAGGCTAAGACAAGGTCCTACCCTTTGAAGAGCATTGGCTATAATTTGGGCGAAGTGAGACATTTACACAGAATGGTGGAAGGATTTGTAAGTGTGAGTGGCATATTCTGAGCATCAGAGATATATAGGCAAATTGTCCTGGTTGAGAGCACTGTGGGCAGGCAGGATGGGGAGGGAAAATCCGAGCTGGGCTTTGAAGAACATCCTGAGTTTATTTTATTGTTTTAAAAATATATTATTTATTTATTCATGAGGCACACAGAGAGAGGCAGAGACATAGGCAGAGTGAGAAGCAGGCTCCCCATGGGGAGCCTGATGCAAGGCTCAATCCCAGGACCCTGGGATCATGACCTAAGCCAAAGGTAGACGCTCAACCACTGAGCGACCCAAGTGCCCTGAACGTACTGATTTTAAATGGCAAAGGGGAAGGTACAGGATATTGGAAAGAGGAAGGAGAGTAATGTCAGCAAAAGGTAAAAAGGCAGGAACATAGACTTTTGTTCCTGGACAATGAGACCTACAGTCAGGCAGAGACCACATTTTGTCAAGGCCTAGCAACAGTATGGCTGCAATGGTAGTTTAGGGCCAGATTGGAGGGCCTTGGATGTTAGGCTAAGAAGTTATATTACTGTTAAAGAGTCAAGGGGAAGTGAAGGATTTATTAAGGATTACTGTACAGTAGAATGACCTGATGGGCCCAGACTTAAGCACATTCATCTAATCAATAGTATACACAGTTGTCATAGAGTTGGGGCAAAAGGATGGTTGTGAGCGGCAGCCAGGCTGGTGGGAGAAGAAACTCTGACTTATAGCTTGTTTATCACTCTGCCATTCAAGGAATCCCCCAGTCTCTGTATGTCCAGTTCTATGAGGCTGAATTTTGCATCTATCTGTCAATAGTTGGGAGGTAAGTTGGAGGCCAGAGTACGGAATTTTTGAGCCAGGCAGACCTAGATTTTGAATTCAGACTCCACCATGTAGTTACTATATGAATTTAGGCCAGTCATCTAACCTCTCTCTTAAATGCCTCAGTTTCCTTATCTGTGAAATGTTTGTAATACAAACCTCCCACAAAAGTTAATGAGAAAGGCTAGCACATAGGAGATAAATATTCAACCAAAGTTCCTTTCCTTTCTTACCCCCTCCTCTAGTTAGTTGTGTGATCTTTTGCATGTCTTTCCCTGGGGGAAGTTGCCTCATTATACAATGAGAGAGGTATTCTTTCTACTTCTATGCTGGAAGCAAAGTCCTTGCCTATTGAATAACACATCTGACCTGTCTTCCTTTCTCCTTTCTCTTACTCCACTAGGGGAGGAAGTCACCCCATCAAAAATATTTGTTGAGATTCTAGTGTGTGTTGGGTACTGTTCTTGGCCTAATAGATAAAGCAGTGAACAAAAACAGACAAAATTCTCTGCCCACATGGAACGGATATTCTAGCTGTGGCTTCACGGGAGTCACACAATCAGCAAATGCACATATAATATGTCATATGGTGATAAGTGCTAGGAAGGAAAACACAGCAAAGGAGGGAGACAGGGAGTGATGGGAAATTGGTCAGGGAAAGGTTCTCTGATAAGGTGACACCTAAGAAGAGACCTGGAAGAAGTAAAGGAGAAGTAATGTAGCTCTCTGGGAGAATAGCATTCCAGGCAGAAGGAAAGACAAGTAAAAAGACCTTTAAGTGCGAGCATGCTTTACAAGTTCAAGGAACAGCAAAGAGATCAATGTGTCTGGAGCAGAGTGCAAAGAGAATAGGAGCAAGAGAGGAACCCAAGAAGTTTCCATCAATCACATCATGTGGGACCAAGGCAGGGATTGTGTAGGAGGTGGGGAGCCACAGGATTTGGAACAGAGGATTGATAGGTTCTGACTTAACATTTTAACAGAAAGCCTCTGATAACAAGATAGAGAATAAAGTATAGAGAACAGGAAAAAAGCAAAAAGCATGGAGACCCGGGAGACTGCTAAAATAGTGATCCAGTGAAAGAGCATGGGAGCTTGGACAAGGGTGGTGACAGGGAGGTAGTGAGAAATGGTCAGGTTCTAGGTATATTTTTGTTGTTGTTGTTGTTGTTGTTGTTTTAAGTAACCTCTACCTATTATGCTGAGTGAAGTAAGCCAGTCGGAGAAGGACAAACATTATATGTTCTCATTCATTTGGGGAATATAAATAATAGTGAAAGGGAATATAAGGGAAGGGGGAAGAAATGTGTGGGAAATATCAGAAAGGGAGACAGAACGTAAAGACTGCTAACTCTGGGAAACGAACTAGGGGTGGTGGAAGGGGAGGAGGGCGGGGGGTGGGAGTGAATGGGTGACGAGCACTGGGGGTTATTCTGTATGTTAGTAAATTGAACACCAATAAAAAATAAATTAAAAAAAAATTAAGTAACCTCTACCCCCAGCATGGGGCTAAACTCATGATCCCAAGATCCAAGATCAAGAGTCCTATGCTCTACTGACTGAGCCTGCCAGGCACCCCCTAGGTATATTTTGAAGGCATAACTGACAGCATTCGCTGACAGATTGGATGTGAGGTGTTCAAAAGAGAGAGGATTCAAAGGGCGCCTGGGTGGCTCAGTTGGTTAAGCATCCAACTCTTGATTGTGGCTCAGGTCATAATCTCAGGGTCATGAGACTGAGCTCCATGTTGGGCTCTCCACTGGGTGTGGAACTTTGTTGGGATTCTGCCTCTCCCTCTCCTTCTGTTCCTTCCTCTCCCCCTCTATGATCTATCTCAAAGAGAGATCTCTCAAAGAGAAAGAGAGAGAGAGAGAGAGGATTCAAGGATAACTTCACAGTGTTTGACTTGAGCAGTGGGAGGATGGACTTGACATATGCTGAGATGCATAAGACCTAGGGATAAGCACATTTTGGGGGAGAAAAGTTTTGGGTTTGGTTATGTTGAGCTTAAGATGTCTACTAGAGAGAATCCCTGAGGGGCTCAATGGTTTAGCACCTGCCTTTGGCCCAGGGCGTGATCCTAGAGTCTCAGAATCGAGTCCCACATCGGGCTCCCTGCATGGAGCCTGCTTCTCCCTCTGCCTGTGTCTCTGCCTCTCTCTCTCCTCTGTATCTTTCATGAATAAATAAATGAAATCTTTAAAAAAAGATGTCTACTAGACATCCAAGTGAAGATGGAGAGGAGGAAGTCGGATACATGATACATGAATCAAGGGTTCAGGAGAAGGTGATGGGAATATAAGGGTCCCATCTCAACTTTTTGAATGCAAAAAGAAGGGGGCAGGCATTTGGCAAGGGCAAAGCACATAGATGCTTTTCTGCATTTTTATATGTTTTTGAGTACTGTTATATAGTTTCCCTCTCATTTCCTTTTGGTGGAAGTCTCTTGTATAGCAGGGATGAACATTTAGTGTGCATTTATTATGTGCCAGACACTTTGACATACAGCATCTCATTTAAGCACAGCTATCTCACAAAACATATGCTGTCATCTACATTTTACATATGAGAAAACTAAGGCTCTGTAAGACAGGCAAAAATTATCTGTCCTAAATCACACAGCTGGTAAATGAATATGCTGAGATTTAAACCAAGATCCACGTTGTAAGCCCATGTCCCCCCTTACTTTCTATCTGCTTATCATCAGGTGGGTCAGAGGGTCAACTCTGTGATTTCTATGTCAATGATTTGTTCTGTAGATTATCCAGAGGTAAGAGGTATTTAAAACCAGCCCTTGGCCAACTCCTTATGATATTCTGCCAGAGGCTGTCAACTTGTTTTGAATGTTTATTATTCAGGCATTGTCAACTATATCATTTTATTATTAGGCCCAGACAAAACTAGGAAGGTAAACTTGATGGGACAAAAAGCCAGTGAAGTATTATAAACCAATTATATTTGAATTTATAGGTTATTTACTTTTCTAGATTACCCACAACTCCAACAGTAAGTAGTACAAAAAAGGAGGATAATTACACAATTGTCATTTGGTTCAATTTCCTTTATATCTATCCATAATGTGTTACACAGTAGGTGCTTCATAAGGGGTACTGGCAGGCCTCCCTTGGCCCACTTCCTTTTTTTGAATTCTAGGTAACCTAGTTTACCATACCAGACTTGATGCCCCATTAATTTGATAAACAATACTGGTGCCTATATGTAATGGGTGCTGTGCTAGTTCCTGGGAGTACCCAAGTGGAAAGGGTGTGATTCTTTTTTTAAAAAATATTTTATTTATTTATTCATGAGACACAAAGAGAGAGAGAGACAGAGACAGAGACAGAGACATAGGCAGAGGGAGAAACAGGCTCCAGGCAGGGAGCCCGATGTGGGACTTGATCCCAGGGACTCCAGGATCATGCCCCATGCTGAAGGCAGGCGTTAAACTGCTGAGCCACCCCAGCGTCCCAAGGGTGTGGTTCTTACCATCAGGGAGCTCATAGTTTATTGATGAGAAAGCATGTGAAAAAAGAAAACTACAATGTGGTAAGTGATATCATTGAGACATGCTCAGGGTACTACTGTTAAAGCATAAAAAAAGTCTGCTTTGAGTGAGTTGTAGGTCTTCACCAGAGAGAACGTGTGATTTGATTCTTGAGGAAGTTATCAGGTGTTCAAGGTGGAAGCATTCAGGCAAAGAAATCAGTTTGTCCAAAGACACAGATGTGTGAGAAGTGTCAATGAATTTAATTTTGTGGGAGTATAGGTTTCTTGTCAGATGGTGAGAGATGAAGTTGGAAAGGCAGATTATGGATTATGATAAGGAGCTGATATTTTGTCTTCTGGAATTCATGGGGCCAGACAGGTAAGGTAATATGTGATAAGGGCAGTAATGGACACTGGAGGAAAGAGGTAGGGATGACTGTGTGGAACTGGATTGTTTGCACTTGTTTCGGTTCTAGTTGACTGTAGCCATATGGGAATGTGGGTTCAGTGTTAGCAGGTTTTTTTATTTTTCTTTTAGAGATACAAGCAGGAAATCTGATTTTTTTATGTGAAACGTCCTAATTTCTAAATGCTGGTAATTAATTTTTTTATTCAAAGTTTTAGCCAATACTGCACCAGACACATCTGTTTGTTGGATGTGGCCTGTAGGCTGTCAATTTGAGACCTATGCTGTAGGAGCTGGGGTATTTATGAAAGCATAGAAGTGAACTGAAGTAACACTTCAAAACACTTTTCAAAAATAACCATGCATATCCCTCACTGGATGGCTCCATTTCAACATACCTACTGCATATGAAGACACATGTTCTTTCTCTGGGGAACCAAAAAGGGATTCTAGGTCAAAGTGACTTGCAGGTCTTCTGAGGGCAATGGTGCAACCCAGGATCTCAGTCTGGCTGTTAAAAGCCTGGTAGAAGAGGGTAAGCTGAGACCAGTAAGGCCTGCGACAACCACTACCAGGAGATGGCCATTACTTGTTTCCTTTTCACTTTAAGGAAATCAGGGGTAGTCTCTTTGAATTGTATATACAACCAAATCAACATAGCCAGCAATAACACAGACAAAACATGTTATAGCTGTTCAAGTCCAAACTCCTCATTTTGCAGTTGGAGAAACTAATGTTTCTGGCCAAAAAGTCACTGGCCAAAAAAACGTGAGTTGCTCAGAGTGACCCGGCAAACCAGTGGTAGGGTCAGGCCTACTGATTCCTATACTTAACATTCTTTCTAATAAGCTTATGCTGTGATAATTAAGGTAAATCAGCTCCATAGTTCCCCTAGCACCAGGAATTTCTAGACAGAACAAGCAGGACTTGAAATTAGCTTAGCTGGTAAGTGCCCTTTTAAATCTTCTCATGGGCATGGTGATGATATTCTTTGCAAACTTTATACTTCATGGTTAAGGACCAATGAGGGGACAAATAGATCTTTCTGAAGCACTGAGGTCATTCACAAAGTATCCGGAAGAAAAGTTGGCTGTGGCTAATATATGTAAGGTTTATGACTCCTGTGCTTTTTGGACTGACCTTTCCAGTGCATGTTTTGCTTTTGCTTCACAGTTTCTTTTCTATATCTCCCTATTCTTCTTCTTTCCCATCAGCCTAGGTCTCAGGCCTACCCTTGACAAGTCAATTAAACTGCTAATTATTTATAGCATGGGAATAGGAGTACATAGTGACCAAGAAGCACACATATTTCCCCTGCTATGGTCATTTAGCTCTCTATAATCTCAGACTAGTAACTCTTGTTGATTGTGACTCAACTAATCCTTTCCATACTTCATTTCAGGGTCTATTGTTCTGACATTTGTCTTTTTATTTTTTTTTGGTTTTTGCTCTGAAACTTTTTCTCATTGGTTCAGCTGTGGAAGATGCTGCAGTTGCAGCAGTGTACATCTGGAACAGTTGGCTGACTTGTTGAACTTCCCCCAGGGACTACTCCAGGGAGAGGAGGGGAGGGGAGAGGTGGAGAGGCCAGAACAGTTGCCTACAAACAGAGATGCCAATATTGCCTGGCCGGTTCTGTGGACCACCCTTGTAAAAATGCACCTCACCTGGCCCTCAATATCCCCATTTATTCATTGAAGGCACATATTCTCTGCTGAAAACTGGTTGCAGAGGCAGGCGAGAAACTCCTCTGGCTGTGGATTATCTCATACAGCACTTTCTGCATTGTAAAGGGACCCACACATATTTGTTGAATTAATTAATAGATCAAGAAATCTCAGGAGACTGTTTGAACCTGCATGGGGCAACATCACCTCAGCTCCACCTGGCTTACCTGCACTTTTCGGCCACTTAGATTGAGGCTCGAGACTCACTCCAGGAGTGGGGCTGCCTCATTTCCACCCCAATCTCACTCCCTTTGGCTCCCAGGCTCCTGGGTTTCCTTTTTCCTTTGGCGCGCCACAGGATTGCAAACACTGCAGGCATGGTTTCATTCCAAACCAAGAACTGTTTTAATTAGTTTAACGTCTGTTAAACGCTTTGAAGATTGAAAGCAACAGATAAGTGCTGGATGATGTTATTAACAACTGCAGTTAATTGCAAACATTTCTATTAATTCTAGGTTCTGCCTCCTTTTCTTTGCTCCACTTTCTTTCCAAGGTTCCCAAATTCTCGGCCTCCCCCTTCTTCCCTCCTCCTGCCGGTTTGGACGGTAGGGGGTTAAATTGGGGCGGAGTCCAGGCATGAACGACAGCGGCGGTCACCAACTGGAACAGGCGCAAGCGGGAAGAACTGGGTGGGGCAGTCAGGCAGAGGCGAACCCCCACGCCCCCAGGCCCCGCCCAGTGGCTGGAGGCCCAGGGTGGAATGGCAGGGGGCGGAGCGCCAAGGGCTGGCCGGCCGGTGGTTGGGCGTTCGGGCAGCCGCCCGGGGGATGGGGCGGGGTCGGCTTGGGCCACCTCCTTCATTCTCCCCTCAGGCCGAGCCGCCCCTCTCCCCCGTGCCTCCTCCTCCCTTTCCCACCCCTCAGAGTGGAGCTGCACATGCGGCAGCTCCCTGCTCCGTTCCGCCCAGCCTCCGTTGCTTTGGAACGGGTCCCTGCAGCCCCTAACCGATGGCAGGGCAGTAGCTGCCTGTCAGGGGTCCTGAACGGCTGAGGCAGACGCGGCGGCTCCAGGGCCTCAGAGAGTGGGTGTCTCCGGAGGCCATGGGCTACCCAGAGGTAGAGCGCCGGGAACCTCTGCCCACAGCAGCGCCGCGGGAGCGGGGGAGCCAGGGCTGCGGCTGTCGCGGGGCCCCTGCCCAGGCGGGTGAAGGGAACAGCTGCCGACTCTTCCTGGGTTTCTTTGGCCTCTCGCTGGCCCTCCACCTGCTGACGTTGTGCTGCTACCTAGAGTTGCGCTCCGAGTTGCGGCGGGAACGGGGAGCCGAGTCCCGCCTTGGCCCCGGCACCCCTGGCACCCTGAACAGCCCCGGTGGCCTCGACCCTGACGGTCCCATCACTCGCGACTCCGGGCAGCCATCACCTCAGCAGCAGCCGCTGGAAGCAGAAGAAACCGCACTCCCCCCACACTCCCGGGACGGGCACCAGGTGAGTCACCTAGTAGGGGCGGTGGCGGTGGCGGCGGCGGAGGCCCCCTTCCCTTGTGGGCAGGGCGGGAGCCCTCCCCCACAGGGCCCTGGGGAGGACTCTGCCACCTCCAGCCAAGTTGCAGGGCCGGACCGGGGAGGAGGCAGGCGAGCCGGGGAGAGGTTGCCCCGGGGCAGGTTGCCCTCGGTCCTGGTCTAGTTCCCCCAGACTCTCTCAGGACCCCTGGACTTGGGAACCCTGGCAGGCGCCCGCCGCCCCCGGCTACCAGCTGCCTTGGGGAAAGTTGGCGGCTCTCCCGGCCGCGGAGGTGCGGACGCTGCCCCTCCGGAGGACTAACGGCAGCAGCTTAGCCCTTCTACTCCTGGTGAGATTCTCTGCCCGCGGTGCTTGTTTTTTCGTGTCCAGAGCTGATGCCAGCACAAGCAGGCTCTCCTTTGGAGTTGGAGCGGTAAACGGCTGTAGTAACTGCTCCACAGTTGAAACAACTTTTAATCGTATATTTAGCGCGGGTCCTTGTACGCTGACCACAACGTGGGCTTGGTCACACTTACCTGCAATTTGAGACTGATTGTCCTCAGTGTTCTAGTGAGGATCAGCGCCCCGGTGGAATTCTGGTAGAAGTATGCCGTCTTGCTAGACAACTTTTGAACAGCAATTTAAAAAATCTATGAAAATAAAACTCACCCTTTGCATGCCGGTTCTGACTCTTGGGGGTGGGGGTGTGAATAGGGTAAGTGTGAAGTCTCTTCACTACTGCTAGTTCCAGAAAAAGAATCCACTGATGGTATAATGAATTACTCAAGAGTAATCTTTCAAGAGCAGTTTTTGTTTTGTTTTGCAGTCTTTATAGTTGGCAAACTATTAGCTTTGGTGATTGTCTTCCACTTTTTCAGCTCTTTATTCAACTAACTTTAGTGCACTTAAAATACGTATTCTCTTAACTGCCCTATTTTGTCGTGAAATTTAAAAGAGGCAAGTGTAAGAGAATCTTTTTGAGGTGGTTAGAGAATAATAGTGAATTTGTTCCTTTTGGGGAAGAGGGCAAGTTGTGCCAATAAGTTTCTTGAAATGAGGGACCCCGGATTTCTATATTTACTACCACATTCAGAGTCATTGTCATACTCTGTAAACATCATTTCTGCTCTTTGACTACCCATCCAAAGCTGGCATCACATTCATGACGAAACTGTAATGTTGGGACTGACATATATTCTACATTGTGCATTGTAAAATTACCCTGAGCCTAAAAATGTCTTGCTAGCACACTCCAACATACTTATATAACAGCTTATCAAAGAAGAGAATCAGTAGACATGCTTCTCATACTTGAAACTTTAAACACTGTAGCTAAATGATAATTAACTAGGATTCTGGCTCCCTTTATCTATCCACCCCCACCCCCACAGTGCCCAGTAGAAATACTTAACAGCTGAACATTGATATTCTGTGAAAAGATGAAGTAATTGAACTTCCTTAGTCAAATGGTAGCCAACCCTTTTCAGTATTTAGGATGGACAGACCTATGTTTATAGACTAAGGATTATAGCAGGACAGCTGCACTCTTCTGTGGTGGTATGGGGCTCTCACTGGTCTACAGTGGCATTTAGTTGCCTATTGTTTGCATGGCACTTCAAATAGTTCTGTCTAGATTTACATACAGCTCCTCATTTTCTGTCCTTTACTTCTGTTTTAATCTTTTTTGAGCAGTCACGACAAGCAAACTGGCTCTTTAGATTTGCTGGCATCAATTGGAGTCAGACACTTTTACAATTGTAAGGGGCCATATGAGTCCATTTTGTTTGATCTCCTTGGATAGCACATAGGTCCTGAGGGAGGGGAATGATTTATCCAAGGTCATTTACAGCTATGGTCAAGGGTAGATAGGAAGTTGGCCTCTTGACTCCCAGTTCAAGAAAGTTCATTTGTTCCCCTATAGCAGGCAACTCCTGGAACTTTTGGGAGAAAGTGGGATGGAGCTCCGTAGTACAATTCTTACAATGTACAGGGCTCAGGTTTGCGTCAATTTCTTTTATTCTACCTGTATTTTGGCCAGACTAAGTTTAACATGTATCTTTACTCTTCCTCACTGTTACTTTCAGGAGAATTGAAGTACACTTTCAAGGAATTTTAGCCCAGATTCAAATTATGTTTCTCTTGAGAATATTAGTTTTACTATACCCACTCTCCCCACCCCCAAAAGTTTGGCTATTAGACTTAAATTGATATGGCTAGATCTTGGGTAAAATTTCTAGTGCCCTGGTGCACCCTCTGCTGGCTTTGCAGGGACATTTAATTGCAGTATCTGCTGACAGTCAAGATTCGAAGTTGTGCTGACAGATTCTGATTCATAAACAAGGAAGTAAACAGCCTTGTGGGATTTGGCCACGTAGGTCATATTTTTATATTTTAGTTTTTCAACACAAACAGCTGCAGTTACAGCAACTCTTAGATGGAGAGGAAGAAAGATAAAAATATACACCCTTCAGTGGGCAGAATATTCAGGTTTCTCACCAGTTTGTTTGCAAGGAATAAAGACAAACTGGTGAGAATAAATTGCAGAAAGATCTCATGAGACCAAGTGGGCAAAGCAGAGTCAGTTCATTATATAAGGCTATACAAACCTATCCGTGTTTATGAGATGATGGGCTCAGTTACAACTCAAGAAAGGGATCTAGAGATCACTGAAGAGTGTCACTTGTATCCCTCAATTTAAAAACATTTAAAACAAGGTACAGAAAGAAATTAGGGCAGTCAGGATACATAGCAGAAAGATCAGCAAAGTTCTCCAGGGGAATTGTTAGAAAAGCCTCCCCAGTAGGGACGTTGTTAATGATAAAAAGTGAGAGGGTCACCTCAGATCTTTTGGAATCATAACTGTCTCCTTCAGCTGGAGTAGCCAAGGAGTACCTGTAGATTAATCTGGCAACTCGTTAGAGATGATACGAAGATCATCAACTTCTGATTTGGACAGTACACAATTTGATTGTTAAAGTAAAAAATAAAAGTCACTGTTGATCATTCTATAAAGAAATTAGCCCAGTTGTGTTTATGGTCCTCAAAGCCAATAATATGGTAGACATCAGCAGGATGGATGTTGAAAATAATGACAAAACAAAACCCTTATCTTTTCCACGTAAAAGACCAAGAGTAGATTTGCATCCATAATCATATAGAAAATTCTGGTTGCTGCTCCTCAAGAAAAACCTAACAGCTGATAAAAGCCCTTAGAAACCCAATTAAATTGATCAAAAGTATAGAGAGATTTTCTAGTTTTTTTCCCCTGTCTGGAGAGAGAGAGAGGTTAAAGGAAGGATATGATCAAAGTCTACAAAACCATGAGAGAGATGAATAAGGTTAATATATTAGTATAATTTAACAATTTAGCTCAATAAATAGCCTGACTCAGCCCGACACTATGTTAGGTATTAGATATCTTTTAATGCTTAAAAGATTCTTTTGGAAGAGAGGCAAGTAAAGGTAGTATCTCATTCAAATGATTGCCTAAGAGATAATCTAAATTGGAATTCTAAGATTTAGGAAGAGTTTAGGAAAATAGAAATGGGTAGATTAATGAGAATTTATTTGAGACTGTTGGGGATATTTGGAAAATGTTCCTAATTATTTGAGGTGATGACCTAGAAATCAACTTTTTTTTCACAAAACATCTCTTGGTTTAAACTATAGATAGAACATTAGTATATACTGATTTTACATTGCTTGTTAAGGCTGGTTGATCAAGAAAATGACTAGGAGTCATTAAATCAATAATTTTTTTTTTAGAGGAATGGGATCCAGATGAAACAGCCTTCTATAGGGTTTAAATCTAGTGTTTTCAGTTTGACATTGAAGGCTTTTGATCGACTGGCTCCATTATACCTATCGCATTTTCTCTCTCACTAATTCTACTCCTGCAACGCACCCACCATATCCTGTCTTGGGATCATTCTATAGTTATTATTGCTGTTTTTCGTTTAATAACTCTTGTGTCTTTATATAGAACTCCTCAGAAATCTGCCTTCTTTTTTTTTTTGTCTTGTTCCACAGTACTAATTCAATGCTAGTTATAGTAAGGGACTTAAATACAAGCCTGCTTTCCTTAAGTCTTGCTAAGCCTGTGTCAGCTATGCTTAGGTGAGTAAATTGTTCCACTAGCAACGTTTCACTGGTTTCTAGAGTTATTAGAAAGTGAAATAGAGAGGAGCCCTAACCACATTACCTTTAAAATGATGTAAAAAAGCTTTCTGTAATACATAATTTGATGTTTTGTTTTATTTTGTATCTAAGTCTCATCTCGTTCTCAGATTTTGTGAAAAAATAATCTATAATTTATCTGTAAATACCTTACAGGGAAGATCTCTTTATAATAGAGAAGCCATTAAATACCCAAGAACATTACCAAGAAAACCGTTTGCCTTGCTTGTTAGGGTGGCCCTCATAGAGGACCGACTTTATATCTGTTGTACTTAGTTGTTCATCCTCCCCCCTCACTTTTCTTTTTTTTTTTTTTTTTAAATTTTTATTTATTCATGATAGTTACAGAGAGAGAGAGAGGCAGAGACACAGGCAGAGGGAGAAGCAGGCTCCATGCACCGGGAGCCCGATGTGGGATTCGATCCCGGGTCTCCAGGATCACGCCCTGGGCCAAAGGCAGGCGCCAAGCCGCTGCGCCACCCAGGGATCCCCCCCCCTCACTTTTCTATTGAAGTATTGCATACATACAGAAGAGGTGACAAATCTTTTTTTTTTTTTGGTGACAAATCTTAATTGTGCAATTTGATGAATTATTACACAGTGAACACACTAATGTTACCAGAACCCAGGTCAAGAAGTAGAACTAGCCAGGTGCCTGGGTGGCTCAGGTCATGATCTCCAAGTCCTGGGATGGAGTCCCATGTCAGGCTCCAGGTTCAGTGGGGAGTCTGCTTCTCCCTCTCCCTCTGCCTCTCCCCCTGCTCATGCGCACTCTTTCTCTGTATCTCTCTGTCTCAAATGAATAAATACAATATTTTTTAGAATTTAAAGAAGGAAATAGAACTAGCATCTCATAATCCCCACATTATGCTCCATTCTTATCACTGTACCTTCTCCCTCCAAAGTTAATAATTATCTTGACTTTTAACATCATAGGTTAGTTCTACCTATTTTGAAACTGATATAAATTAGTGTATATTTTGTAGGGGGTCTGGTTGTTTTTCTCAACACTGTGTTTGTGATATCCATCATGTTGCATGAAGCTATAGTGTTTTATTTTTATTTTTGTATATTATTCCCTTGTTTGAATATACTACAGTTTATTCATTTTATTGATAATGACTATTTGGATTGTTTCTTGTTTGGGTTATAATAAATAATGCTATGAATATTATGCATATCTTTTGCTTATATGTATTTGAATTTTTTTAAAGATTTTATTTATTCATGAGAGACAGAGAGAGAGAGAGAGAGAGAGAGAGGGGCAGAGACATAGGCAGAGGGAGAAGCAGGCTCCATGCAGAGAGCCTGATGTGAGACTCTATCCTAGAACTCCGGGATCACACCCTGAGTCGAAGGCGGACATTCAACTGCAAAGCCACCCAGGTGTCCCTGTATTTGAATTTCTGTTGGGTATATACCTAGGATTAGAATTTTTGGGTTGTAGGGAATGCATAGTTTCAAATTTATTGATAATGATAGTTTTTCTAAGTGATTATACCAATTTACATTCTACCAGCAGTATATGAGAATTCAAGTTGTTCCACATTCTTGTTAATACTTGTTATTATCATTCTTTTAAATTATAGCAAATCTAGTGGGTGGGCTTGTAATACTATCTCATTGTAATTTTAATTGACATTTCTCAGAAGACTAATGAAGTTGTACTTTTACACATGTTTATTTATTTGGATAGCTTCTTCTATGAAGTACCTATACAAGTATTTTGCTCATTTAAAAAAATTGAGTTATTGTCTTTCTCCTATAGGTTTGTAGGAATTCTTTATATACTCTGGCTATGAACCATTTTTTGTACTTTTTATGTTGTAAACCCTTCCCAAATCTCTTTTTAGTATTCTTTGAGGAACAGACCTTTTAAATTTTAATGTATCTAGTTTTTCAGTATTTTCCTTTATGACTAGTGTTTTTTTATGTTTCATTTAAGAAGTATTTTCCTATCTTGAGATCATGTAGATATTCTTCCATGCTTTCTTCTAGAAGCTTTATGTTTTTGGCATTCACATTTAGATCTACAGTCCATCTAGAATTGATTTATGTGTATGGTGAGATATTAGGGGCCAAGCTTTATCTTCTATGTATAGACACTCAACTGATCCAGGCCATTTATTATAAGGAATGTCTTTTTTCTTCACTTCTTTAGTGTCACCTTTGTCATAAATTGTCTGCATATGTGTGAGATTGTTTCTGAACTGTTTGTTCTGTTCTATTAGTCTATTTGTCATTGTAACAATACCATAGCCTTAATTACTGGACTTTTTAATAAGCTCTTGATATCTGGTAAAGCAAGTCCTTCCACCTTGTTTCTCTTCTTTAAAAGTATCTTGGATGTTCTTGGCCCTTGGCATTTCTCTATGTATTTTAGAACCAGCTCGTCATATTTCACAAAAAGAATAATTTTAAAGGGAGTGATGTCAGCAGGATAGATTAGGAAGTCCTGAACCCTCCTCCTTTCCCCCCAACACACTCATTTAGCAATGATTCAAGGAAAAATTCCCTTTGTGAGAAATTAAGGGACTAATTCAAAGAATTCTATAACTGGGGTGAACATGAAACCAGACTCACTGATGCTAGCAGGGAGATTTGGGACACCCTATCACCGGCTCAGCACCATATGATAAGAGACCTTCTAGCATCCAACTTCTTCCAGAGGGGGCAAGGGGTTGGTTCACATGTCTAGCACTCCCAAGTTTTCAGAGGACCTACTTCTGTTTTGCCAGTCTTGAAACTCTGAGAGGCCTGCCTAGGAGAAAACAGAAACAGTGTCTTGGGCTGGTAGATATCCTAGATCATCCCTCCTGCTGAGCACAGAGCAAGAACAAAAAAATCCCAGCTGTCATTATTTCCTTGGGGAAGAAACGTTTATCTGTGCATCTGGTGCTCCAGGGCTGCCCAAAGCACTGGCATCTGACTTGTCAGTCTAGAAGTGGATGGATTTGACACAGTTTAGTTTCAGGGGAGAACAGAAATGATGGCTAGGACTGATAGATGCCATAGATCCTCTCACCCTGCTCATCACAGAGTGGGTAGATGAAACATTTCAGCTTTGAGCTTATTCCTGGAGATGGAAGAATTGATCTGTGGATTCAGTGCCACAACTTCTCCAGGGCTGCGCAAAGAACTGGCATCTGTATTGCCAGTCTTGGATCTCTGATGGGTCAGGCATAGTCCATTCTCTCTGGAGGAGAATGGAGATGGCAGTTTGGATTGGTAAATGCATAGCCACTCTACTCTACACAGAGTACATAGAAAAAAGCCACAGTCATTTGCTTATCTTTAGGGAGGGAGAGAATTGATAGAAGCCCCCAGAATTGCTGATTGGTGAAGGTCTTATATACAAGACCAATCCATGGAGCTTGGAAGAGGTGCTTTTTTGTGTGTAATGTATAGACACCAACACAGTCAAATGAAAATGAAAAATCAGCAAAGATGTTCCACACAAAGGAATACATTATATGTCCAGATACCCTAAAGAAACAGATCTGAGATTTGACAGAAAATTAAAAATGACTTATAAAGATGCTCACCAAGATCAAGAGAACAGTGCATAAATAGAGAATTCTAACAAAAGAGACTGAAAATAGAACCAAATAAAAATCATGGAGCTAAAGAACCCAGTAGTAAAACTGAAGAAATCATGAGCAGGATTCAGCAGCAGATTAGGTAGAGCAGAAGGATCAGTGGACTAAAATTGGTCTTTGGAAATAATTCAGTCAGTGGAAAAAGAAAAAGAAAAATAGTGAGAAAGCTTAAGGGACTTCTGGTATACCATCAAGCAGATCATTATAGATATTGGGGAGTCCCAGAAGGAGAAGAGAGAGAGAAAAGACCAGAAAGTTTATTCAAAGACATAATGGCTGAAAACTTTCCAAATCTGGGGAAGGAAATGAACAACAAAATTCAAGAAGCCCAGAGATTACTAAATAAATAAACCCAGAGAAGCCCACACCAAGACACATTATACTCAAATTGTAAAAAATCAATAATATAATTTTGGAAGCATCATCAAAAGAAAACCTATTTATCATATACAAGGGAACTCCCCACTAAAACTGTCAGTAACATTTAAGCAGAAATCTTTCAGGCCAGAAGGAAGTGGGATAATATATTCAAAGTGCTGAAGGGAAAAAAACTGCCAACCAAGAAGACAATACCTGTCAAAACCATTCTTAAAAATAAGAAGAGATTCAGACATTCATAGAAAGATTAAAAGCTGAGGAAAGTCATCATCACTAGACCTGACTTAAATGCTTCGGGAAATGTATTGCTTTGAAATGAAAGGATACTAAAGAGCTATGTGATAGCATAAGAAAGTATGAAACTTATTGGTAAAACTGAATATATAGACACCTATAGAATACTGTATTATGGTAATGGTAGAAGATAAGTCACTTTTATTTCTAGGGTAAAGGTTAAATGGCAAAAATATTAAAAATAACTGTTAAAAAATACACTATGAAAAAACTATGGATGTAAAATGTGACAAAAATAATTGTGTATGGAAAATAAGAGTTTTTAAAAGATTTTTAAATTATTTATTCATGAGAGACACACACAGAGAGAGAGAGAGGCAGAGACACAGGCAGAGGGAGGAGGCCCCATTCAGGGAGCCTGATGTGGGACTTGATCCCGGGATTCCAGGATCACGCCCTGGACCAAAGGCAGGCGCTAAACCACTGAGCCACCCAGGGATCCCCGAAAATAAGAGTTTTTATATGCAATTGAACTTAAGTTATCAGCTTAAAATAGACTTAGAAATTAAAAGATATCAACACAAAAACAAAATACAAAGGAAGACAGCAAGAGAGGAAATAAAGACAAAAGATTCTCAAGACTAACAGAAAACTGACAAAATGGCAATGGTAAACTCTTCCCTATCAATAATTATTTCAAACATAAATATACAAAACTCCTCCAATCAAAGTTATATAGTGGCCAAAAGGATAAAACCAAGACCCAGTCATGTTTTCTACAAAAACTCGCTTTAGATTCAAAGACACAGATAGACTCAATAAAATATAAAAATCATATGGTATTTGTCTTTTTCTGACTTTCTTCACTTAGTGTAATACTTTTTACCTCCATCCTTGTCATTGCAAATGATTTCACTCATATGTGGAATTTAAGAAATGAAACAAAGGAAAAAAAAAAAGTAAACCAAGAAACAAACTCTTAATTATAGATAACAAACTGATGGTTACCAGAAGGGAGGTGGGTGTGGGTGGGTTAAATAGGTGATGAGGATTAAGGAATGCACTTGTGATGAGCACTGGGTGATGTATGAAATTGTTGAATCACTATATTGTATACCTTAAAGTAGTATTGCACTGTATATTAACTACCTGGAATTTAAATAAAAACTTAAAGAATAGAAAAAGTTCATGCAAATGATAAACAGAGCAGAATTGGCTATAATTACATAAAAAGAAAAACTTTAAGTCAAAAACTATCAGAAGAGACAAGGAAGGACATATATTTATATATTGATATTTATATAATGATAAAATAGTCCATTCAGTAGGATGATATAATAGTTATATATGCACCAACATCAGAAAACCTAAATATATAACATAAACATTGACAGAACCAAAGGGTGGAATAGACAGCAATACAAAAATAGTAGGAAACATCAATGCTTCAGTTTCAATAATGGGTAGAACATCTAGACAGAAGAACAATAAGGAAACAGAGGACTTCAACAATAGTATAGATCAATTGGACCTAACAAACATGCAGAACATTCTACCCAATAGCAGTATAATATACATTCTTCAAAGGCACACATATCTTTCACCAGAAAAGATAACCTGTTAGGTCACAAAACAAGCCTTAACAAATTTAAGAAGATTGAAATCATACCATGTATCTTTTATGAACAGATTAGAATGAAACTAGAAATCAGTAGCAGAAAAAAAAACTGGAATATTGACAAATACGTGGAAATTAAACAACACATAAACAACCATTGGGTCTAAGAAGAAATAAGAAATTCGAAAATACCTCACGAAAAACAAAAACAAAAACACAACCTACCTAAACTTATAGGATGCAGCAAAAGTAGTACTAAGAGGGAAGTTAATAGCAATACATGCCTACACTGAAAAAGAAATCTCAAAAAGATGACCATACCTTTAAGGAGTTAGAAAAAGAACAAAATCCAAAATTAAAAGAAAGAAGGAAATAAAGATTAGAGCAGAAATAAAATAGAAGATAGAAAAAAGAGTTTTTTCAAAAAGATAAAAGTGACAACCCCTAGCTGGACTAAATGCAAGAAAAAAGATGACTCAAAATCAGAAATGAAAGGAGACATTACAACTGATGGCACAGAAATAAAAAAGGATCATAAGAGACTACTATGAACAATTATATGTCAACAAACTGGTAATCTGGAAGAAATGATAAATTTCTAGAATAGAACCTACCAAGACTAAATCATGAATTAGAAAGTTTGAACATAACCTGTAACTAGTATGGAGATTGAATCAGTAATCAAAAAGGTCATAACAAAGAAAAGACCAGGACCAGATGGCTCCACTAGTGAATTCTACCAAATATTTAAAGAATACATAATACCAGATTTTCTCAAACTCCTCCAAAAAATTGAAGAGGAGGATACTTCCAAAATTATTTTATGAGATTAGCATTACCCTGATACTGAAGCAAGGCAAAGACAACAAAAGGAAAGAAAACTACAGGCCAATATCCCTGATGAATATGAGATGCAAAAATCTTCAGCAAAATACTAGCAAACTGAATCCAACAGCACATTAAAAGGATCGTACACCATGGCCAAATGGGATTTATTCCTGGGATGTGGGGATGATTCAACATATAAAAATCAATTAATGTGATACATTAATAGAATAAAAGATGCAAATTACATCTCAATAGATGCATAAAATCATTTGACAAAATTCAACACAATTTTATTGTAAAAACTCAACAAAATAGAAATAGAAGTAAAATACCTTAGCATAATTAATATATGAAAAGCCCACACTTAACATCATACTCAATGGTGAAAAACTAAAACCTTTTCCTTTTAGATCTGGAACGAGGCAAGGATGTTCACTCTCACCATTTCTGTTCAACATAGTACTAGGAATCCTAGCTAGAGCAATTAGGCCAGAAAAAAGCCATTCAATTAGGAAGAAGTAATATTGTCCTTGTTTGCAGATGTCATGAATAAACAAATTCAGTAAAGTTGCAGGTTACCAAATCAACATACAAAAATCAGTTGCATTTCTTTTTTTTTTTTTAATTTTTATTTATTTATGATAGTCACACAGAGAGAGAGAGAGAGGCAGAGACATAGGCAGAGGGAGAAGCAGGCTCCATGCACCAGGAGCCCGATGTGGGATTCGATCCCAGGTTTCCAGGATCGCGCCCTGGGCCAAAGGCAGGAACTAAACTGCTGAGCCACCCAGGGATCCCCTCAGTTGCATTTCTATAACTAAAAATGAACTATCTGAAAAGGAATAAAGAAAATAACCACAGTTACAATAGCACTCTGGAAAACAGTATGGAGGTTCCTCACAAAGTTAAAAATAGAGCTACTCTACAACCTAGCAATAGCACTACTGGGTATTTACCCCAAAGATACAAATGTAGTGATCTGAAGGAGCACCTGCAGCCCAATGTTTATAGTGACAGTGTCTACAATAGCCAAACTATGGAAAGAGGCCAGATGTCCATTAACAGATGAATGGATAAAGAAGGTGTGGTACACAACACACAGTGGAATACTGCACAACCATCAAAAATGAAATCTTGCATTTCCAATGATGTGGTTGGAACTAGAGGATATTATGCTAAGTGAAATAAGTCAGAGAAAGATAATTATATGATTTTACTCATATGTGCAATTTTTTTTCATATGTGCAATTTAAGAAACAAAACAAGATCATAGGGGTAGAGAGGAAAAAATAAGAGATCAGAAGGGAGATGAACCATAAGAGACTTGATCATAGGAAACTAAGAGTCCCTGGAGGGGAGAGGGTGGAGGAATTAAGGAGGGCATGTGATGTAATGAGCATTGGGTGGTATTATATAAGATTGATGAAGCACTGACCTCTACCTCTGAAACCAATAATATATTAGGTTAATTAATTGAATTTAAATAAAAAATTTAAAAATTACATAACTGAAGTAATAAGTGGAAAAATTCAGAAAAAAATGGGCTAAGGACTTGAATAGACATTTCTCCAATACATACATGAAAAATGTTCAATATCAATAATTATCTGGGAAATGCAAATCAAAACCACAATGAGGTATTACCTCACACCACCAGATAATAACCATGATTATCAAAAAGAATATAGGGGGGATCCCTGGGTGGCGCAGCGGTTTGGCGCCTGCCTTTGGCCCAGGGCACAATCCTGGAGACCTGGGATTGAATCCCACGTCGGGTTCCTGGTGCATGGAGCCTGCTTCTCCCTCTGCCTGTGTCTCTGCCTCTCTCTCTCTCTCTGTGTGACTATCATACATTAAAAAAAAAGAATATAGGGAAAAATCAGAACCTTTGTATGATGTTGGTGAGCATGTAAAGTGGAGCGGCCACTATAGAAAACAGAATGGAAGTTTCTTAAAAATAGAACTACTACATGATCCAAATTCTGGGTTTTTATCTGGAAGAATTGAAATCAGGATCTTGAAGAGATGTTTGTACTACCATGTTCATTGCAGCATTATTTACAATAGCCAAGATGTGGGAACAATCTATCCATCAATACATAAGTAGAGAAAGAAAATGTGTGTGTGTATGTATGTATGTACATATGTATATGATAGAATACAATTCAGCCTTTACAAAGAGGGAAAATCTGCAATATGTGACAACATGGATGAACCTTGAGTGAAATAAGCCAGTCACATAAAGACAAATACTGCATGATTCCACTTATATGAGGCTTAAGAAAATAGAATCATAGAATCAAGGAGTAGAATGATGCCTGTCTAGGGCTGGGGCTTGGTAGTGGTGGTAAATGTGGAGTTACTAACCAATGGGCATTAAGTTTCATTTAAGCAAAAGATGTTCTAGAGATCATCTGTACAACACTGTACCTATAATCAACAATGTTTGGTATGCTTAACATTTCATTAAGAGGGTAGATCTCGGGATCCCTGGGTGGCGCAGCGGTTTGGCGCCTGCCTTTGGCCCAGGGCGCGATCCTGGAGACCCGGGATCGAGTCCCACATCGGGCTCCTGGTGCATGGAGCCTGCTTCTCCCTCTCCCTCTGCCTATGTCTCTGCCTCTCTCTCTCTTTCTCTCTCTCTCTCTCTCTCTCTGTGACTATCATAAAAATAAAAAAAACAAAAACAAGAGGGTAGATCTCATATTATTATTTTTACTACAATAAAATAAAATTAAGGGAAAAAACCCTCCTGACATTTTAATTTTGATTGCATTAATCTAAAAATCGGTTTAGGGGGAACATATTTTTATAATATTGAGTCTTCAAATCCACAGAGATGCCACCTTTCAGGGCATCCCACATCCAGCGACTGACAATTAGGAAGTATAAAGGCTTGCCCCTCCCAGCTAAATCCAGAAAACTTTGAAGGACCATACCAGCTCCAGAGCTCCCTATGAGTTTGCCTAGGGCCTTTGGGGATTGCTTTTTTCTGTTCTCTTGCACATATGTTGAACCTCCCCAAAATTAGGAAATAAAAGTCCTGCATAGGGCAGCCCGGGTGGCTCAGCGGTTTAGCGCCGCCTTCAGCCCAGGGCCTGATCCCACAGACCTGGGATCGAGTCCCACGTCAGGCTCCCTGCACGGAGCCTGCTTCTCCCTCTGCCTGTGCCTCCGCCTCTCTCTCTGTGTCTCTATGAATGAATAAATAAATAAAAATCTTTAAAAATTAAAAAAAAAATAAAAGTCCTGCATAGTAATTTATGTCTTCCAGTCGTCTGCTTCACAGGAAAACCAACCTGGGACCATATTTATTTTATTTATTTATTCATGAGAGACAGAGAGAGGCAGAGGCACAGGCAGAGGGAGAAGCAAGCTCCATGCAAGGAACCCGATGTGAGACTCGCTACCGGGTCTCCAGGATCAGGCCCTGGGCTGAGGGCGGCGCTAAACTGCTGAGCCACCAGGGCTGCCCCATTGAGGGTCTTTGTATCTATATACATGACTGAGATTAGCATGTAATTTTCCTTTCATACAAGGTTTGGATAAGGTTACAATGTTCTTATAAAATTACTGAAAGTGTTTTTTAAAAAATTTTTTGTCTATAAGAGTTTATATAATATTAGTAATATTTCTCCCTTCAATGTTTGGTAGAATTGGTGAAACACCAGGGCCTGGAATTTTGGGGGGAAAGGAGAGATTTTAAACTCTAGATTTGATAACTTAATAGCTATAAGATTTTCAGATTTTGCTTTTACTTATGTCAGTTTAAATAAGTTTTATGTCCTAAGAATTTGTTTACTTCAGTAAAATTTTAAGTTTAGTCACATGAAGAGTTTCATGATATCCTATCTGTTTAATGGTGGTAAAATATATGTAACATAAAGTTTACCATTAAGCCATTTTTAAAAAAAGATTTTATGTATTTATTCATGAGAGAGAGAGAGAGAGAGAGAGAGAGAGAGGCAGAGATACAGGCAGAGGGAGAAGCAGGCTCCCTGCAAGGCGCCCGATGTGAGACTCAATCACGGATCCTGGGATCAGGCCCAGAGCTGAAAGCAGATGCTCAACTGCTGAGCCACCCAGGCATCCCCCATTATAGCCATTTTTAACTGTACATGTACATGAAGTACATTCACAACATTGTGTATCCATCACCACAATTTTCAGAACTCTTTCATCCTTCCAAACAGAGACTCTGTACACATTAAACAATAACTCCCTATTCCCCTTCTCCCAGTCCCTGGGAACCTCTATTCTACTTTTTTTTCCCCCTCTTCTAATTTGCATATTCTAGGTACCCCATATGAGTCAAATCATACAATATTTATTTCTTTGTTTTCAATAGTTATTTTATGTCTTATTTTACTTAGCATAAGGTTTTCAGGATTCATTGATGTCACATTTATCAGAATTTTACTCTATGGCTGAATAATATTTCTGTGTGTATATATACCATATTTTGTTTATCAATTCATTTGTGATGGACACGTGGGTTGTTTGTAATTTTTGGCTAATATGCATAATGTTTTGCTTTGAATGCTTTGAATATTGGTCTACAAGTTTCTTTTGCAGTCTCTGCTTTTTAATTCTTTTGTGTGGAATTGGCTGGATCTTATCTTAATTGTTTTAAGAACTGCCAAACTGTTTTCCACAGTGACAGTACCATTTTACATTATTTTCAGCAATCCACAAGAGTTCAAATTTCTCTACATTCTCACCAACACTTGTTATTTTCTATTTTTTAAAAATAACTATCCTAAAAAAATAAAATAACTATCTTAATGTGTATGAAATATTTTCTCGTATGGTTATTACTGCATATTAGTTTCAGGTGTAGGATTTAGTGATTGGCCCCTTCATACACCAGGTGCTCATCACAAGTGCATTCCTTAATCCACTCACCTATTTAACCCATCATCTCACCCATCTCCCTTCTAGTAACCATTATTCTCCATAGTTAAGGGTCTGTTTCTTGGTTTTCCTTTTTCCACTTCCTATGTTCATTTTTTTTTGTTTTTTAATTCCACAGATGAGTGAAATCATATGATATTTGTCTTTCTCTGACTTATTTCTCTTAGCATAATATTCTAGCTTTATGGACATCATTGTAAATGGCAAAATTTCATTCTTTTTAAATTTATGGCTGAGTAATATTCCATTGTATATTTTTTTTTTTTATTTTTATTTATGATAGGCACACAGTGAGAGAGAGAGAGGCAGAGACACAGGCAGAGGGAGAAGCAGGCTCCATGCACCGGGAGCCCAATGTGGGATTCGATCCCGGGTCTCCAGGATCGTGCCCTGGGCCAAAGGCAGGTGCCAAACTGCTGCGCCACCCAGGGATCCCTATTCCATTGTATATTATACCATCTCTTCTTTGTCCATTCATCAGTCAATGGACATCCAGACTCTTCCTTAATTTGGCTATTGTTGATAATGCTATTATAAATGTTCCGGTGCATGTATCCCTTTGAATTAGTATTTTTTTATTCTTTGGGTAAACACCTAGTAATACAGTTGCTGGATCATAGGGTAGTTCTTTTTAAAAGTATTTTATTTATTTATTCATGAGAGAGAGAGAGAGAGTCAGAGACACAGGCAGAGGGAGAAGCAGGCTCCATGCAGGGAGCCTGAAGTGGGACAATTTAAAACCCAGGTAATTTACATAGTTATAAAGTATGTGTATGCTTCTATCATTTTATGACATGAAAACTTTTGTAACCACCATTGCCATCAACATACAGAACTATTTTATCACCACAAAACTATCCCTTGTGCTACCCCTTATATTCACCTATCTTCTCCCCATCGTTTCGAACCCCTAGCAATGAATCTTTTCTCCATATCTACAATTTTGTCATTTTGAAAATAGTACATAAATGGAATCGTATAGTATGTAATATTTTGAGATTGCACTTTTTTCTCAGTAGAATGCCCTTGAGATTCACCCTACTTGTTACATTTGTTAACAGTTTATGTAGTATAGTGTGTTTAAATTATTGGCTTCTAATCTGTATGATCTGTAGTTTGGTCCCCTTTTCATTTCAATATTATTAGTGTGCACTCTTTTGGTTAGTCTTACCAGAGATTTATCAATTTTATTAGTTGATCTACACTATGGATTGTTTGTTTTCTATTTCATTAATTTCTGTTATCTTTTAAATTTTTGAATTTCTATTTTTTTGGCTTTATTTTGCTTAAAAAGATATATAGTTGAGAAATAAAATCTTTAAAAAATTTTTTAAATTAAAAAGAAAATAATGATTTCAGTATTTGAGTGAAAGAGCATACACAAGCAGAGGGGAAGGGCAGGGGGAGAAGAAGCAGAATCCCTGATGAGCAGTGATTTTTTTTTTCCCCGCCCCCCTCCCCCAATGTGAGGCTGGATCCAAGGATCCTGAGCTGAGATCATGACCTGAGCTGAAGGCACTTGCTTAATTGGCTGACCTACCCAGGTGCCCCAATCATTCTTTTTCTTCTTTATTTTTTAAGAGATTTTTATTTATTTGTCAGAGGGAGAGAGTGTACAAGCACAAGCAGGGGAATTGGCAGGCAGAGGGAGAAGCACGGTCCCCACTGGACAAGGATCTCCATGTGGGACTCGATCCCAGAAACCTGGGATCATGATCTGAATTGAATGCAGACATTTAACTGACTGAGCCACCCAGGCATCCCCGTTCTTCTTTTTAAAATGTGCATTTAAAAAATATTTTATTTATTTATTCATGAGAAACACAGAGGATAGGGAGAGAGGCAGAGCCACAGGCAGAGGGAGAAGCAGGCTCCATGCAGGGAGCCCCACGCGGGGCTCAATCCCTGGTCTTCAGGATCATGCCGTGGGCTGAAGGCGGCGCTAAACCGCTGAGCCACCGGGGCTGCCCATAAAATGTGCATTTTAGAGTACAAATTTCCTTCTTGCAGGTCACATAAATTTTAATATGGTATGATTTTATTCAATACAAAGAATATTTTCTATTTTTCATCATGGCTTCTTCTTTAGTCATTTTAAGTGTATGCATTAATTTTCAAACATAATTTTCTAGTTATCTTTTTGTTATTTTTAGCTTAATTCCACTGTGGATATTGAATATCTCTATATGATTTAAAGTATTTGTTATTAATGGTGACTTTATGGCCCAGCATGTAGTCAGTTTTTATAAATGCTCTGTGTACTTGAAAGAATATATATCCTATAGTGTAGTGCTATTTATTTACCAAACAGGTGAAATTGTATTCTTCAAATAATTTTTGCCCTCTCTGATTTTGTTTACTCTTCTATCAGTTGCTGAGATATTTGTGGGAAAAATCTCTCATGATAACCATGTATTTATCCCTCTCTTTTTTTAGTTCTGATAATTTTTGATTCACATATTTTGAGATTATGTTATTAGGTGAATAAAATTTAGAACTGTTATATCATCCCTTTGAATGCAACCATTTATTATGAAATAGCCCTCTTTTTTTTTTTTTTTTTTTTTTATGATAGTCACAGAGAGAGAGAGAGAGGCAGAGACATAGGTAGAGGGAGAAGCAGGCTCTATGCACCGGGAGCCCGACGTGGGATTCGATCCCGGGTCTCCAGGATCGCGCCCTGGGCCAAAGGCAGGCACCAAACCGCTGCGCCACCCAGGGATCCCGAAATAGCCCTCTTTACAGTAATGCTTTTTACCTTAATGTCTATATGGTTTGATGTTAATATTGCTACTTTATTTGGACACCTTTTGCATGATATAATCTTCCATCTTTTAAAGTTTTAACCTTTCTATATGTTTTAAATATATCTCTCATACAAAGACATAGTTTTCTTTTTAAATTTAGTCTATGCAATTGGCACATTTAATCAGTTTTAAATTAATTCTATATTTGGATCTAAATATGCCATCATATTATTTGTATTCTATTTTTACCCTTTATTCATCATTTCTTCCTTTCTTCCCAAGTTTCAGTTTGGGATAATTTCCTTCTACTCTAATAACACTCTTTAACATTCACTTTAGTGTATATCTGCTGCTGATAATTTTTTTCAGTTTCTGTTTGTCTGAAAATACGTTTTTTTTTTTGTATTTTCACTTTTGTCATTTCACATTTAAAGTGAATGTGATTCACTTTAAAATTTATTTATTTTTAAAGTTTTATTTATTTTTAAAGATTTATTTATTTTTAGAGAGTGAGTACGTGAGTGGGGGGGTAGGGGGAGTGGGCAGAGGCAGAGGGGAGAGAGAGAGAAACGGACTCCACACTGAGAACAGAGCCTGATGTGGGACTTGATCTCATGATCCTGAGATCCGTAATCAAGAGTCAGACACTCAACTTAGTGAGCCACCCAAGCTCCCCTCACCTTTATTTTTGAAGTACATTTTTTACTGGATATAGAATTATAGCTTAGTTATTTTTCTTTCAAAATTTTGAAGATATATCAATGATGAAAGCTCTCCATTATTTCTGTTGGGAAATCAGCTGAAATTTTTATATTTGTTTTTTTGACTTACTGATTTTGAGGTTCTCTTTAATCTTTGTATTTTATTTGGTTTGGGCTTTTAAAATTTTTATTTTAATTCCAGTTAGGTAACATACAATGTTATATTAGTTTCCGGTGTACAATATAATGGTTTCACAAATTCATATAATACCCAGTGCTCATTGCTACTATGCACTACAGTGTACTCCTTAATCCCCATCACCTATTTAACCCATTCCCCCCACCATCATCCCCTGGTAACTCTCAGTTTCTTCTTGTTTGTTTTGGTTCTTAAATTCCACATATGAGTGAAATCATAAGGTATTTGTCTTTCTTTGACTGACTTGTGTCATTGCGGATGGCAAGATTTCATTCTTCTTTGTGGCTGAATAAGGTTCCATTACATATGTACTATATACATACTTTATATATACATATATATATACATATACAGTTATATACATATATTCCATTATAAACATATTTACAGAAACATATCACTTCTCCTTTATCCATTCATCAATCGGTGGACACTTGGGGATGCTTCCATAATTTGCTATTGTAAATAATGGTGTGATAAATATAGCGATGCATGTATCCCTTTGAATTATTGGATTTTTATTCTTTGGTTAAATACCAAGTAGTGTGTTTGCTGGATTGTAGGGTAGTTCTACTTTTAAGTTATTGAGGAACCTCTATAATGTTTTCCAGAGTGGCTACACCAGTTTGCATTCCCACCAACAGTGCATGAGTGTTCCTATTTCTCTACATCCTCACTAACACCTCTTGTTTCTTGTGTTGTTGATTTTAGCCATTCTAATAGGTGTGAGGTGATACCTCATTGTAGTTTTTATTTGCATTACCCTGATGGTAAGTAATGATGAACAGTTTTTCATTTCTCTATTGGCCATCTGTATGTCTTCATTGGAAAGATGTTTGTTCATGTCTTCTGCCCATTTTTTAATTGGATCATTGGGTTTTTTGGTGTTGAATTAAGTTCTTTGTATATTTTTGATACTATCTCTTCACCAGATATGTTATTTGCAGGTATCTTCTCCCATTCTGCAGGTTGCCTTTTAGTTTTGCTATTTGTTTTCTTCACTATGCAGGAGCTTTTTATTTTGATGTAGTCCCAATAGTTTATTTTTGCTTTTATTTCTCTTATCTCAGGAGACATATCTACAAAGGAGTTCCTATGGCCAACATCAAAGAAGTTACTATCTCTGTTTTCTTCTAGGATTTTCATGATTTCACTTCTCACGTTTAGGTCTTTAATCCATATTGATCCATCTATTTTTGTGTATGGTGTAAGAACGTGGTCCAGTTTCATTCTTTTGCATGTTGCTGTCCAGTTTTCCCAGCACTGTTTTTTTTAAAGATTTTATTTATTCTTGAGAGACCGAGAGATCCAGAGAGAGGCAGAGACACAGGCAGAGGGAGAAGCAGGCTCCATGCAGGGAGCCCGACATGGGACTCGATCCCGGGTCTCCAGGATCATGCCCTGGGCTGAAGGTGGCACCAAACTGCTGTGCCACCGGGGCTGCCTCTCAGCACTGTTTTTTGATGAGAATATTTTTTTCCCATTGGATATCATCTCCTACTTTGTCAAAGTTTAATTGACCATATAATTGTGAGTTTATTTCTGGGTTTTCTATTCTGTTCCATTGATTTATGTGTCTATTTTTGTGCCAGTACTATCCTATTTTGATTACTACTGCTTTGTGTTATAATTCAAAGTCTGGAATTGGATACCTCTACCTTTGCTTTGCTTTTTCAAAATTGCTTTGGCTATTCAGGGTCTTTGGTGGTTCCATAAAAAGTTTAGCATTGTTTGTTCTAGCTCTGTGAAAAATGCTGTTGGTATTTGACACAGATTACATTGAATGTGTAGATGGCTTTGGGTAGTATAGACATTTTTTTTTAAATTTTTATTTATGTATGATAGTCACAGAGAGAGAGAGAGAGGCAGAGACATAGGCAGAGGGAGAAGCAGGCTCCATGCACCGGGAGCCCGATATGGGATTCGATCCCGGGTCTCCAGGATCACGCCCTGGGCCAAAGGCAGGCGCCAAACCGCTGTGCCATCCAGGGATCCCAGTATAGACATTTTAATATTTGTTGTTCCAGTCCATGAACATGGAATGTCTTTCCACTTTGTGTCTTTTTCAATTTCTTTCATCAGTGTTTTATAGTTTTCAGAGTACAGGTCTTTTACCTCTTTCATTATATTTATTCCTAGGCATCTTATGGTTTATGGTGCAATTATAGATGGGATTGATCTCTCAATATCTCTTTTTGTTTCCTCATTATTGGCATATAGAAATGTAACAGATTTCTGTACATTGATTTCATATCCTATGACTTTACTGAATTCGTTTATGAGGTCTAGCAGGTTTTTTTTGGTGGAGTGTTTTAGGTTTTCTGTATATATTATCATGTCATCTGAAAATAGTGAAAGCTTTACTTCTTTCTTGCCAATTTGTCTTTTATTTTTGTTGTCTTACGGCTGTGACTAAGACTTCCAGTACTATGTTATAGAAAAGTGGTGAGAGTGGACATTTTTCTTTTGTTTCTGACTTTAGGGGAAAAGCTGTCAGCTCATCCCAAAGATTTTTGGATCCTTGCATTTTCACTTTCATTTGTTTTTATGTACCTTTTTTTTTTTTTGAGAGAGAGAGAGAGAGAGAGCAAGCGCTCATGAGTTGGGCGGGGAGGGGCAGATGGAGAGAGAAAGACAATCTTAAGCAGGCTCTATGCCCAACATGAACCCAACATGGGGCTTGATATTATGACCCTGAGATCATGACCTGAGCCAAAATCAAGAGTCCATCATTTAACCAGCTGAGCCCCCCAGGCGCCTCTCTATATGCTTTTTTTACTTCTTGTTTTATTTCCTGGTTAACCTATTCATTTTTTTAGTAGCATGTTATTTAACCTCCATTTATGTGTGGTCTTTTTTTTAATTTTTTTATTTTTATTTATGATAGTCACACACAGAGAGAGAGGCAAAGACACAGGCAGAGGGAGAAGCAGGCTCCACGCACCGGAGCCCGACGTGGGACTCGATCCCAGGTCTCCAGGATCGCGCCCTGGGCCAAAGGCAGGCGCCAAACCGCTGCGCCACCCAGGGATCCCCTTATGTGTGGTCTTTTCAGGATTTTTCTTGTTTGGTTTCCAGTATCAACATTGTGGTCAGAAGATATACATCTTCTTCAATTTGTTGAGGGTTGTTCTGTGACTTAATACGTGATTTATTCTGGAGACTGTTCCATGTGCACTTGAAAAGAATGTGTATTCTTCTTTTTTAGGATGGAATGTTATGAATATATCCGTTAAATCCATCTGGTCCAGTGTATCATTCAAAACCACTGTTTCCTTGTTAATTTTCTGTGTTGATGATCTGTTCATTGATGTCAGAGAGGTGTTAAAGTCCCCTATTATTTTTTTTTAATATTTTATTTCTTTATTCATGAGAGACAGAGAGGCAGAGGTAGAGGCAGAAGCAGGCTCCATGCAGGGAGCCTGATGTGGGATTCGATCCAGGGTCTCCAGGATCACGCCCTGTGCTGAAGGTGTTGCTAAACTGCTGAGCCACCCAGGCTGCTCAAGTCCCCTATTTTTATTATATTCTTATCATTTAGTTTCTTTATTTTTATCATCAACTGTTTTATGTATTTGAGTGTTCCTATGTTAGGTGCATAAATACCTACAATTGTCATATCTTCTTGTCTGGTTGTCTCCTTTATTATTATATAGTGCCCTTCTTTGATTCTTCTTTCAGTCTGTTTTAGAATCTACTGTCAGAAATAAATTTTGCGACCCTGGGTTTCTTTTGACATCCCTTTGTGTGATAGATATTTCTTTGTCCCCATACTTTCAATCTGCAGGTATCTTTAGGTCTAAAGTTAGTCTCTTGTTGGCAACATATAGATGTGTCTTCTTTTTCATTAATTCAATCACCCTATTTATTTTGATTGGAACATTTAGGTCATTTACATTTAAAGTAATTATTGACATGTATTTATTGGCATTTTTATTATTTATTTTGTTGTTTCTGAAGATTTTCTTTGGTCTTTTTCTCTTTCATGGTTTACCCATATTCTTTAGTGATATTTATGCATTTCTTTCTTTGTATTCTTTGCATATTAGTGTTTTTGGTATACGATTATCATTAGGTTTGTATATAAACTTTTATGCATATAGCAAGTTATATTAAGTTGATGGTTGTTTGAGTTTGAACCTATTCTTTCCCCCACATTGAGGTGTATGTTGTCACACTTAAATCCTTTATTCCTTTTTTTTTTTTTTTTTTTTTTACAGAAATAATCCTTTTTACTGCTTTTATGTTTCCTATTTTCATACTGTCACTTTTGGTCTCTCCTTGACACTCAGAGTCCCCTTTAATATTTAGTTTTTAAAATTTGATATTTCTTGCAGGTCCAGTTTAGTGGTCATGAACTCCTTTCATTTTTGTTTGTCTGGGAAACTTTATCTCTCCTTGTATTCTGAATACTAGCCTTGCTGGATATTCTTCCCTGCAGATTTTTCCCATTCAGTACTTTTATTTTTTTAAGATTTTATTTATTTGAGAGAGAGTGAGCACATGAGCAGGGATAGGGAAGAGAAACAGACTCCCTGCTAAGCAAGGAGCTGATGTGGAACTCAATCCTAGGATCCAGGGATCATGACCTGAGCCAAAGGCAGCTGCTTAATTGATTGAGCCACCCAGACTCCCCCTAATTGGATACTTTTAATATGTCATGCCACTCTCTTCTGGCTTCTAAAGTTTCTGCTGAAAAATCCCCTGCTAACCTTATAGGGTTTCCTGGTATGTTACTGTTGTCTTTGGTCTTGCTGCTTTAAAATTTTTTGCCTTATTGCTATGTTTTGCCAATTTAATTATAGTATGTCTTGGTGTGGATCTACTTTTATTGATTTTGATGGGGATTCTCTGTGCCTCTTGGTTCTGGATATGAGTTTTCTTGCCCATATTAGGAATGTTTTCACCTATTATTTTGTGAAATAAATTTGTCTCCTTTTCTCTATTTTCTCTTGGGACTCCTATAATATGAATGCTATTGCATTTGATGGAGTCACTAAATTCTCTGTTTTTGTTTTAAAGAATTATTTTTTTCTCTTTTGGTCAGCTTGAGTACTTTGCGTTACTTTGTCTTCTAGATCATTAATTTGTTCCTCTGCTTCTTCTAGCCTGCTTTTCATTCTGTCAAGTATGTTTCTAATTTTATTTATTGAGCTCTTGATCTCTCCTAAGTTAAGGATCTTATCTCTGTATTAAGGGTCTCAGTCATATGTTTCACTCTCAAGTGTAGTGGGTATCCTTATGATCATTACTTTAAGCTCTCTGTCAGGCATGTTACTTATATCTGTTTTCTTAGATCTCTTGCCATGGCCTTGTCTGTTCTTTAATTTGGGATAAATCATTCTGTCTTCTTATTTTGTCTAATGAAGAATGGGTTCTGTCCTGCCATTTAGTGTCCTCTCTTCCACAGGGCCTGGTGCTTCCAAGAGTTTGTCCTGTGTGTGCTGTGTGTGCTCTGCTCTTTTTTTCCTGGCTGCCTTATCCTTTAGGCCAGTTGTCTCAAGGCTCTCTTTCCTTGTTATGGGCAGTGTTTAGTACCTGGGCTGAATGTGGTACATTTTAAATAGGTGTGCTGTGGTCAGTTTTTGAAATGAGACCCATTGCTAGTGCCCCTGGAACCAAGGCTCTACAAAATTCCTGCATTAGGAGACTTGTTGTGGGGCAGCCCTGGTGGCGCAGCGGTTTGGCGCTGCCTGCAGCCTGTGGTGTGGTCCTGGAGACCTGGGATCGAGTCCTACATTGGGCTCCCTGCATGGAGCCTGCTTCTCCCTCTGCCTGTGTCTTTGCCTCTCTCTGTGTGTCTATGAATAAATAAATAAAATCTTAAAAAAAAAGAGAAAAAAAAGGAGACTTGTTGTGGGAAGAGGTTTGCGCCAATATTCTGGGGGTGGGGGCCTGCCACACTGGGGCTGAGGCAAGTGTGACTGGAATGGGCGATTCCACTAGAGCATGAAGAGTAGGGACTTGATGTCCATAAGTTAAGTAACAAGTGTCAGCACTGCACTGGTTCCTGCAGGTGGCCCTGTGCTTATGCTGAGGGGTGGGGTAATGAAATGACACCTGCCATTTCTCTCCATGAATGCTGGAACATACTGAGATGAGTAGATAACCTCCCTACTCTGTACCCCAGGCACTCTTCAGATCACCTTTTCCACCCTGTATGTCTGTGGGTCATTTGCCTGCTTTCTCTCCAAGAGTAGTATGATTGCCCTCCAGGCTCTATCACAGCCAAGCCTCCTGACTTAAAACTCCAGGCTCTGAGCCCTGCTGGTTGCAAGAACTCACAAAATTCACCCCTCTTACTTTCCCAGCCAATTGCTCTTGGGGTTTATTTTCCCCATGTGCTAGTCTGTGTCCTAGTCTGTTTCTCCCTTTTTCATGATTACAGCTCCCTCCCATCACAGTGGGCACTATCTGTTTGTCTGCTAAATGTAGAAATGTGTTTCCACACTTTTTACCCTTTTTTAAGATTTATTTATTTACTTGTTCCTGATAGAGAGAGAGAGGCAGAGACACAGGCTGAGGGAGAAGCAGGCTCTATGCCAGGAGCCTGACTCGGGACTTAGTCCCGGGACTCCAGGATCATGCCCTGGGCCAAAGGCAGGCGCTAAACTGCTGAGCCACCCAGGGATCCCCTACTTTTTACCTTCTTCAGTGTGGCCTCTTCTCTACCTTTAGTTACGGAGTTTGTTCTGCCAGACTTCAGTTCAATTTCTGGGACATTAAGGTGATTTGATAGTTATCTACTGGTGTTTATCAGACAAGGTGACCCTAGTGTCTTCTGACTCTGCTGTTAATCTTCCAAATGAAGATCACTTTACTTTTACCTTTTAGTCATTTTTCTATGATATATTTAGGTGTGATTTTTATCTTCATTGGGGTTCATAGTACTTGAATCTGTGGCTTGATTTTTTTTGTCAGTTTTGAAATATTCCCCTTCTCTCTAAATGTTGTTCCTGTTTTATTATATCTCTAGGCTTCAGGTACAATTTTTTAATTTTTAATTTTTAATTTTTTAATGCATTTTCTCTTTATTCTTTGTGTCTCTCATGCACTTTTTTCTGTATTTTGCCCGTTTTCTCTCTGTGTCACATCCTGGTTATTTTCTTCTGACCTATCTTCCAATTCATTGATTCTCTCTTTAGATTTGTCTACTCCCCTGTGAACCTTACCCATGGTGTTCTTTTTTAAGTTTAATTAAAATACTGTATTATTAGTTTCAGAGATAGAATTTAGTTGCATCATTTGCATACAACACCCGGAGTTCATTACTTCAAGTGCTCTCCTTAATGCTCATCACCCAATTACCACATCTCCCCATCCACCACCCTCCAGCAGCCCTGTTTGTTTCCTATAGTTAAGAGTGTTTTATGGTTTGCCTCCCTCTCAATTTTTGTCTTATTTTATTTTTCCTTCCCTTTCCCTATGTTCATCTTTTTTGTTTCTTAAACCCCACACAAATGAAATCATATGGTATTTGTCTTTCTCTGACTTATTTCTAGAATTTCCATTTTGTTCTTTTTAAAAAAAAGATTTTATTTATTTGAGAAAGAGAGAGAGAGAGAGTGCATGTGCAAACAAGGGTTGGTGCAGAAGGGGAGGGTGATGGAGAGGGAAAGAATTCCAAGTAGACTCCATGCTGAGTGTAAAGTCCAATGCAGGGCTCAATCCCAGGACCCTGAGATCATGACTTAAGCAGAAACCAAGAGTCAGATAGCTCATTGACTGAACCACCGAGGCACCCCTACCATTTTGTTCTTTTTTTTTTAAGATTTTATTTATTTATTTATGAGAGAGAGAGAGAGAGAGGCAGGCAGAGACACAGGCTGAGGGAGAAGCAGGCTTCATGCAGGGAGCTCAATGTGGGACTCCAGGATCATGTCCTGAGCCAAAGGCAGACACTCAACCGCAGAGCCACCCAGGTGTCCTCTTTTTTTTTTTTAAGATTTTATTTATTCATGAGAGAGAGAGAGAGAGAGAGAGAAGAGCACATTTAATTTTGTTCTTTTTTAAGATAGTGTTCAGATCTTTGCCAAAATTTAGTTTAGTCTTGAACATATTAGACACAATTACTTGAAATTCTTCATTTGGCATCTCGATTATCTCAATCTTTTAAGGTATGTTTCTATTGTCTGTTGTTCCTCTTGATTTTCTATTACTTTGTCTTATTTGCTCATATGCCTGATTAGTTTTGAATGGCAGACAGTGTATACGATAAAATATATTAGAGGTGGTTTGAAGGATCATATTTTTAATACTTATGCATAATGGATTTATGTTCACTTCTGGTAGGTGGTTAGGATGCTAGCAATTCCATATCACCTTAGTCCAATTTGAGATTGAGAGAATTTGAAGCTGGCCATGTGAAAGCTGATTTACCCTTCCTTTCAGTATTTGTCCTTTCTCAGAACCCAACATCTGAGGGCTTTTCTACAGTTCACCTCAGTGTTAGGTCCTAAATTCTAACTCTTGTTATTTTAGCTTCATGAGCCTGTTAAAAGCTCTGCTCTCAGCTGACTCCTGTGATCAACCAGTGACCTGAGAACAGAAATAGTCTGAGTTTTTTTATTTTGCATCTTGGCTCCATAATCATTGCCTTGTTAGATCTTAGATGACTTCAAATATATACTATTTATATCAGTTTTTTTTTTGTTTTGTTTTGAGCAGGATATTTTGTCTGAATTACTTAGTCTTCCATTATTAGAAGCAGATCACTTTATCACTTCTTCAAGAAGCATTTATTGATCATCTCACATGTATCAGGCATTATACAGAGCAGTGGAGATATAACTATTGAACTGGTTAGAGAGGATTTTTGCCATCATGGACCTTACAGTCACATGAGCAGGCAGATATAATACAATGTGATAATGCAGTGTTAAGGTTAATCATAGGATGAGCTAGAGTATTAAGGAATACCTGACACAGGCTCTTTTTTTAAAAATTTAAAAAGATTTTATTTATTTATTCATGAGAAACAGAGAGAGAGAGAGAGAGAGAGAGAGAGAGGCAGAGACACAGGCAGAGGGAGAAGCAGGCTCCATGCAGGGAGCCTGATGTGGGACTCAATCCCTGGCCTCCAGGATCACACCCTGGGCTGAAGGCATCGCTAAGCCGCTGAGCCACCCGGGCTGCCCCCTGACACAGGCTCTTGAAATCAATGAACAGTTTCCGGACAAAGCATCTTCTGAGCTTAGACCTGAAAAATAAGTTAGAGTTTTCTATGACAAGACTGTTTTAGGCACAAGGAATGGCCTCTGCAAAGACCTGGGGGTGAGAGAGAACATATTGTATTTAGGGAACTGAAAACTCAGTTTCTATGAAACTACAGTTATTAAGGCAGTGTGGTACTGGTACAAGGACAGGAATATAAATCAATGGAACAGAATTGATTGTTAAGAAACAACTCTAACATTTATAGTTGATTGATTTTTTTAAAATAAATATACCAAGACAATTCATTAGGAGAAGTAAGACTCTACTCTGTTCAACAAATGGTGCTGTGACATTTGGATATCCAAGTGCAGAAAGATCAACTTAGACCCTTGCTGTACACTATACCCAAAAAAATAAACTCAAAATATACAATAGCTTTAAGTGTAAGTGCAAAAACAATAAAACAGAAGAAAATATAGGAGAAAATCTCCAAGACTCTGGGCTGGAGTCTAGTCTAGAGTACATGTGGTATCAAACAAGAGTTTGTTTTAAAAAAATACATACCAGAACACAGTGCAAAAAATAGTAAAATCAATAAACTGACCTCATTAAAATGTAAAAACTTTTGTTTTAAAAAATTAAAAATGAAATGTAGCAGATGAGGAGAAAATATTTACATAACACAAATTCAATAGAGAATTTTATCCAGAATTTTACAGAGGACTCTTGGAACACAATAAGATAACCCAAACACAAAATGGTCAAAAGATATAAACAAATATTTCAGCTCAGAAGATATTCAAATTGCTTAATAAACACATGAAAAGATACTTGACATCATTATCCATCAGGGAAATGCAAATTAAAACCACAATGGAGAAAATTACCACATGATCTCACTTATATGTGGAATCCAACAGCAACAACAACAAAATCCAAGCTCATAGATATAAGAACAGATTGGTGGTTGCCAGAGGTAGAGGGTGGAGGGTGAGCGTAATGCGTGAAGGAAGCCAAAAGGTACAATCTTCTACTTATAAAATAAATGAGTCATGGGGACTTAATATACAGCATGGTGACTATAGTTAATAATATTGTATTTCATATTTGAATGTTGCTAAAAGAATAGATCTTAAAAGTTCTCATCACAAAAAAAATTTCCGTGACTATGGTGGCAGATGTTAACAAGACTTATTGTGATCATTTCACAATATGTACAAATATCAAATCATTATGTTGTACAGATGAAACTAATATAATGTATGTCAATTATACCTCAATAAAAAAATAACCATTTTTAAAAACCACAGTAGTGATGCCATTTCATATTCACTACAGTGGCTATACTGAAAAAGACAACATGTGGAGATATAGAGTAATGAAAACCTTAAGAATTAATGGTGGGAATGTGAAATGATACAACTGTTTTTAGAAAACACTTTGGCACTTCCTCAATAAGTTAACATAAAGTGACCTCACGATCCAGCAATACTTATCCTAGGTATATACCCGAGATCAATGAGAGCATATATGGTCACACAAAAACCTCTAAAGAAATGTTTATAGCAGCATTATTCATGATAGCCTGAAAGTGTAATCAACCCAAATGTCTAATGGATAAACATAAAGTGGTATAGCATTTTGTACAATGGAACATTATTCAGTTATAAAAAGGAATGAAGTACAGATACATGCTACAATATAGGTGAACATCAAAAATAGTATACCAAGTGGAAGAAACCAGTCATAAAACAAATAATGTATGCTTCCATTTATATGAAATATCTAGAATAGGAAGACCTGGTGCCCAATTGGGTTTCTATGTTGTAAATGGAAATAGTCCCCTGGATTTTGGGACAAACAAATACATACAGACAAATATTAGATCAGTGGATACTTGGGCCAGCTGGTTGGAATGGGAATTAAGTGAATATGGGCATGAGAGTTTATTGAAGGAACATCTTGGAGAGATTAAACTATTTTAAAACTGATTTACCACAGTCAGGGTGGTAGCAGTGAAACTGGAAGAAAAGAAAAGGTGCAAGAGATATCATGGTTACAGAATTTGTTAAAGTTACTATATATTTTTTAAGATTTTATTTATTTATTCATGAGAGACACACAGAGAGGGAGAGAGAGAAGCAGGCTCCATGCAGGGAGCCCAATGTGGGACTTGGGCTCCAGGATCACGTCCTGGGCTGAAGGCAGACGCTTAACCGCTGAGCCACCCAGGCATCCTGGTACAGTTACTATAAATCATCATTGAATTGTACACCTAAAATGGGTGAATTCTATGGTATGCAAATTTAATCTAAATCTGTTATTTTATTTTATTTTTTAACATTTTATTTATTTATTCATAGAGACACAGAGAGAGATGCAGAGATACAGGCAGAGGGAGAAGCAGGTTCCATGCAGGGAGCCTGATGTGGGACTCGATCCCAGGTCCCGGGGATCACGCCCTGGACTGAAGATGGCGCTAAACCCGCTGAGCCACCAGGGCTGCCCTAAATCTGTTATTTTAAAAAGTGGCACGTGGAATATGGTCTATAAATATGTAGGAGGTGGTTGTTTCTGAGTGATACCTATCTTTAGAGGATGAGAATCTTCAAGACTGTTCATCCCAATGACCCTCAGAGTTATCTCATTAATCAGTGTGCTCAGTATCCCAATATAGATTCAACTCAATTAGAAGCCTTAGGGGTGGAAGTTTAGTCATTTATAAGTTTTAATAGCTTTGTAGGTAATTCTGATGTGCACTGTTGGGTGTAAGAATCTGTGATTTATGAAATTGTGAATGGTTGGGTATGGTTAGAATCTAGAGTACATGTGGTGTCCAATGGCTTCTTGCACTAGAATGGGCATACCAGAAACAAGGATCTTGGCCCACAATGATCTCTGTCTCTCTGTCTCATTCTTTCTGATAGAAATATTCCTAGATTCTACTTATAATTTTTTCCCATAATTGTAGGGTTAAAATATACAGGACAGCTGGGGTGGCTCAGCGATTTAGCACCGCCTTCAGCCCAGGGCATGACCCTGGAGACCCAGATCGAGTTCCCTGCATGGAGCCTGCTTCTCCCTCTGCCTGTGTCTCTGCCTCTCTCTGTATCTCTCATGAATGAATGAATGAGTAAATAAATAAATAAATAAAATCTTTAAAAAATATTATACAAATTGTCAGTTGTGGTGGTTCTTAACCTCAGGTTCTTAATGCATGCATTAAGGATATTTTTCAAATGCACATGTCCCTGGCCATACTCAGGTATACATCATCAGAGCTGTTATAGTAGAAACATGCTTATATATTGTATGGGAAAAGAAAAGCCTTCATTGATGCTGATGCTCATTCCATTTGAGAACTAATGCTCTAAAGGAAGAAATAAAGCAAGGAGTATAAATGAGATAACAATTGTTTTCCCATGCCTAACTTCAGTTCCCCTGTTATGGCTTATGTAGTCTTTATCATCATGATATTGGGACTACTTTTGAAGACCCTGGCCGTGATCTTGGTTTGTAGTGGATATTTAATGAACATCTTTATGGAATACCATTTGGGAAATCAACTTATAAACTCTGTATTTGGGGAGAGAGGGGTTTCAGTTGTTAGTTTCTGAGCTAGATGATAGTCCTGTGTGCTTGGAATAGCCAAAGGATGAGAGTGGTTCCCTGTCTCCTGTGGCTTCATGGAGACTTCCCTGCTGGTAGCTGCTGAAACCATTTTAAAATAATAGACTGCTGAGTAATCTTCTCTATGCACATCCATCTGTCAATGGGCCTGCACTTCAGAGATGAAGAGTAATTTTTATTGGAGTGATGGCATACAACAGGGGGTTGAAGCTAAACAGCCACAATGAAATTGATTTTCAAAAGGAGATTACTTCTGAATTTTATTTAGTGTTTTGTGGATTATTATTCTTGTTTTATTCTGTAATACCATTGGTTTACAAGGGCAACAAAATATTGAACATTAGTAGGGTTTTGGATCAATTCACAAGGCTCTGTGCCTAGAAGCATTGCATGCTTCTAAAGCACTTTTTGCTTGGGCTAGGGAAACTTTTGAGGGTTTGTTATGGAAGGAAGAATCTTAACATTTGTCATAGTCAGACTTGAGGAGAATGAAGAGGAGCAGAGCAGAGTTCAGGGGTTCCCTAGACTCAACCACCACTTCACTGAATGCCTCTTATGCACAAGGCACATTGCTAGTGGGGATTCTATTCCTCAAAGCTGATTTAGCTAACAAAGAGTCAACCAAGGAATGCAAAACTTTTTTTTTTTAAGATTTTATTTATTTCCTCATGAGAGACAGAGAGAGGGAGAGAGAGACTCCATGCAGGGAGTCCGATGTGGGACTCGATTCCGGGACCCCAGGATCACACCCTGAGCCAAAGGCAGGTGCTAAACCGCTGAGCCACCCAGGCATCCCCAAACTTTTGTTTTTAATGACGTTAGACAAATCCTTTTGCTACAGTTTGTTGCTGCTTGGATTTCCAGCTGAAATCTCAAATCCAATAAATTAAAATTTACTTATCTCCATTCTTCCCACCTCCCACCATATACACCAAATTTTACAAAATTAAACTCCTTGCAAGATACATCCACAAAGGCAAAAGAAACAAAAGCAAAAATGAACTATTGGGACTTCATCAAGATAAGAAGCTTTTGCACAGCAAAGGATACAGTCAACAAAACTCAAAGACAACCTACAGAATGGGAGAAGATATTTGCAAATGACATATCAGATAAAGGGCTAGTTTCCAAGATCTATAAAGAACTTCTTAAACTCAACAGCAAAGAAACAAACAATCCAATCATGAAATGGGCAAAAGACATGAACAGAAATCTCACAGAGGAAGACATAGACATGGCCAACATGCATATGAGAAAATGCTCTGCATCACTTGCCATCAGGGAAATACAAATCAAAACTACAATGAGATACCACCTCACACCAGTGAGAATGGGGAAAATTAACAAGGCAGGAAACAACAAATGTTGGAGAGGATGCGGAGAAAAGGGAACCCTCTTACACTGTTGGTGGGAATGTGAACTGGTGCAGCCACTCTGGAAAACTGTGTGGAGGTTCCTCAAACAGTTAAAAATATACCTGCCCTACGACCCAGCAATTGCACTGTTGGGGATTTACCCCAAAGATACAAATGCAATGAAACGCCGGGACACCTGCACCCCGATGTTTCTAGCAGCAATGGCCACTATAGCCAAACTGTGGAAGGAGCCTCGGTGTCCAACGAAAGATGAATGGATAAAGAAGATGTGGTTTATGTATACAATGGAATATTACTCAGCTATTAGAAATGACAAGTACCCACCATTTGCTTCAACGTGGATGGAACTGGAGGGTATTATGCTGAGTGAAGTAAGTCAGTCGGAGAAGGACAAACATTATATGTTCTCATTCATTTGGGGAATATAAATAATAGTGAAAGGGAAAATAAGGGAAGGGAGAAGAAATGTGTGGGAAATATCAGAAAGGGAGACAGAACGTAAAGACTGCTAACTCTGGGAAACGAACTAGGGGTGGTAGAAGGGGAGGAGGGCAGGGGGTGGGAGTGAATGGGTGACGGGCACTGGGTGTTATTCTGTATGTTAGTAAATTGAACACCAATAAAAAAAAATAACTTAAAAAAAAAAATTAAACTCTAGTTTCATTCTCTCATTCACTCAGGCATAAAGCCTTGGAGGCTTTTTTAAATTTAGCAATCAATTGCTAAGTTGATTCATACTTTGTGGAGTTGATTTATATATTTATGATGTCTCTTGCCTCACTCTCTTTCTTTCTTTTTAGTCCCACTGCTACTACTCTGGTTGTATTTGGCTTAGATGATCTTTACGGTTCTACCCAATCAAGAAAAATCTATGATTCTACCTTAGTTCCTTATTACCTCACTTCTGCAGTGGTTATCCAGTTGAGAGTTGCTTTCTTCTCTACTCCATAAGCCTACCTCAGTGAGATTGTTTTTTTTTTTTTTCAAGTGCTACTTTGTCCTGTCACCCCCTTCTCAGAAATCTTTTAGATCTCCCACTGCCATGTTCAAACTTTTTAAACTGGCATTTCAAGCCCCTCTGCAGTCAGGCTTGAGATTCCCTGCCATTCTTTTCACTACTCTCCATATGGATTCCATCCAGATTGGTCTGTTCATAGACCTCCCACATTCTGGACTTGGTTTACCCATTCTTCAAAGTAGAATGTCCTTCTCAGCTCAACTTAAACCTTACCAGTTCAGTAAATTCTTCCTTATCCATCCATCTCAATACTTCACTACATGCCTCTTTTGCCTTAGTGTTGTATTGTGGGCTATCTTTACTTAGCTGATTAGCATACTTTCTCAACTAGAGAGAAGATTTTGAAGGCAGAGACTGGTATCTCCTATAACTATACTGATCTGTACTCTTTTAGTTAAAAATGAAAGTAAATCTTTTTTTTTTTTTTGAATAGGCCCCTCCCTCGGGCCTGATTTTTTTTTATAATAAATTTATTTTTTATTGGTGTTCAATTTACCAACATACAGAATAACATCCAGTGCTCATCCCATCAAGTGCCCCCCTCAGTGCCCGTCACCCACTCACCCCCACCCCCCGCCCTCCTCCCCTTCCACCACCCTTAGTTCATTTCCCAGAGAAACGAGTTAGGAGTCTTTATGTTCTGTCTCCCTAAAAATGAAAGTAAATCTTGATACTAAAACATTATTCTTAATATTGAACTCTAAAACACAGTTGTACATATTCATTGAGGGGAATATTATGCTACCTTAGGATCTGGTGATTTTTAATAGGATTTGTCACTAAAGCTTCTTTCCTTTTAGAGCCCTGCTTAAGGTCAAACACCCTCACAAAAAGCATATTAGACCCTAGAGCCTCCACACTCAATCTTTCCTCTTCTTTTTTAAAAAGATTTCATTTATTTATTCATAAGAGACAGAGAGAAGCAGAAACATAGGCAGAGAGAGAAGCAGGCTCCATGCAGGGAGCCCGATGTGGGACTCTATCCTGGGATTCAAGGATCAACCCTGAGCTGAAGGCAGGTGCTTAACCTCTGAGCCACCCAGGAATCCCAATTTTTCCTCTTCATTCAATTCTTTAAAAGACTCTCACTTAGCAGTCATTCATATTCCACTTTGACCTGCTGTGTGCTTCTTGATTCCCTCAATCTAGGAAGTCCTTGCCTTTACAATGCTTTTGTCATTAATTTTCTACACAGACAGTAAAGTTACCTCAATTTCTTGACCTTTGGATTCTAACGGATTTGCTAGGTCACTGGAGGCTCCTTACCCAAGTTTCCTTTAAAGTTGAAAGCCCTCCCCCATCATGCATCAGAGTTCCTAAGCTTCTTGTTTGTATTTTTAACAATATCTCATTTAATGTGTAGCTATAAGTAAATACTTAAGGTGTCTATATCTTATATAACACAAAATATGCCAATGTTCCAAATAATAAAGGCCTAAAGAAAAATCAGGGTTGTGGTTAGGTGTGTGTGTGTGTGTGTGTGTGTGTGCGTGCGTGCACGCACACACACATACTTGTGAGAGAAAGAGAGAAAAAAAGTGAGAATAGACTGTGTATACGTCTACTAGGAGATGTATTATATATCACAGCCCTGTGGGTAATATAATTTTGCCTTTTAAAGATTTTCATTTATTTATTCATGAGAGACACAGAGAGAGAGGCAGAGACACAGGCAGAGGGAGAAGCAGGCTCCATGCAAAGGAACCCAATGTGGGACTCAATCCTGGGGACCCAGGATCACACCCTGGGCCGAAGGCAGGTGCCAAACCACTGTGCCACCCAGGGATCCCCTGAATTATTAAATACATAGTTACTCTGTACCTACTATGTACCAAGAATTTCTGGGAGAGATGTGATTCAGTTAAAAACAACACCAAGTAGTAGTGCTATCTCATAAACCACCCTCTCACCCTTCCAATTAACCTATTTTCTCCTCAGTCCCTGCCTTTCCCTATTCAAACACAAAGCCTTGCTTCCACCTGCTAAACCAAAGTAATTCATGCTTGTTATTTCTATTTTGGAGATTTGCATTGTCCTGGAAGTTGTGGAAGGAGTACTGGAATGAGTTCTGGCTCTTCACATAGCCAATGAGCACATTTTAATGTCCTTATTTGCAAGATGGGAAGGGTAATACTTTCTCTATCTCCTTCATGGTGTTTTTCTAAGGGTCAAATACAAATATATGGGAACAATATAAAGCTGTGGATTGTCCTATTTTTATTTTTTTATTTTTTTTTATTTTTATTTTATTTTTTTATTTATTTATGATAGTCACACACACACACAGAGAGAGAGAGAGAGAGAGAGAGAGAGAGAGGCAGAGACATAGGCAGAGGGAGAAGCAGGCTCCATGCACTGGGAGCCTGACGTGGGATTCGATCCCGGGTCTCCAGGATCGCGCCCTGGGCCAAAGGCAGGCGCCAAACCGCTGCGCCACCCAGGGATCCCTGATTGTCCTATTTTTAGAGGACTTATCAATTAAGGTGTCTCTTTGTCTTATTTGCATAAAATTTTTATTCTGATCATTCCTTTATATATTTTGTCTAGTTGTGCTGTTATCATAACTTCACAGAAATTGATGGTATTGCAATTCTTTAAGTTAAATGCCTTTACGTGTACTTCCTTTTTATACTTACAAATTCTTTCAGCAGGGCCATATGATAGTTTCTTTCCATGTATGGTAGAAGAACTAGGTTGAAAATTGGGAGACAGGGCAGCCCACGTGGCTCAGTGATTTAGTGCTACCTTCAGTCCAGGGTATGGTCCTGGATACCCGGGATCGAGTCCCATGTCAGGTTCCCTGCATGGAATGGAGCCTGCTCTCCCTCTGCCTGTGTCTGTGTCTGTCTGTCTCTCTCTCTGTGTCTCTCTCATGAATAAATAAATAAAATTAAAAAAAAATTGGGAGACAGGGATTCTGGTCCCAGGTATAAATCTAGTTATTTTCCCCTAGTTAAGTTGGGTCAACTTAGGTAGGTCACTTCATCTTTCTGGTTCTCAATTTCCTCATCTGTAAAGTGTTAGAAATTGAAGTCAATGACCCGTAAGTCTCATAATGCTAGCATTTTATCCCCACAGCTAAATAAAAGCCCCATTGCTTTTTTCCTCCAGATTTTCTTACCCTGTTCCCCCCTTGAGAATCATTGGCCTAATATATATAGTCCAAATGTTTGAGCTGGCCATTCAAGACCAATGTCAATGTTGGTTTGCCAGCGTTGTCTACTGTTCATAATAGGAACCCCCACTTAGGTATATATTGCTTTTCTTACTGAATATTCCTACCTTCATTGTCACTCCTATTAAAATTATCTTTTTGGTGGTGGAATACTTCTAAGGACAAGTTTAAATTTCACACTTTCCTGTGAAACCCTTTCTGATTACATAGCCCTTAGTGATTTTTTTCTATTTCATTTGAACTCAAATCAGTACTTATGACATGTCAGCTACTCTACTTGGCATTGTAGGGGATAGAAAGATTTTAAAAGTCCTTGACATTAGAGATAGCCTGAAATTGTGAATGAGCATTCTGAGCAGAGGGAATAGCATGAGTGAAGACTTGGAGACAGTATAGAAGAGAGTAAAGGCTTCGAGTCCATGAACCTTACTTATTTGGTCTATATACTATCTTTTTTTAAAAAGATTTTATTTATTCATGAGAGAGAGAGGCAGAGACACAGGCAGAAGCAGGCTCGAAATGCAGGGAGCCTGACCTGGGACTCTATCTATGCTGCCGTATAATATAAAATTACGGTTCAAATGTAACACTGTATGTTAACTAACTGGAATTAAAATAAAAACTTAAAATTATAGATTCATTAGTTATTTATTGGTCACCCAGCTTCCATCCTTTTCTTAATAGCACTGCATTTTCTTTTGGAGTAGTCCATATTATTGAATAGTTTTGATGGCATGAGGAATCTTGGTGCCTGCACCCCACAATAGAGGTCAAAAGGATCAGGTCGGTCTTTTAACTACCCCAACAATGCTGCAATGGTGGCCATGTGATGTAAGATCAACCAGCTTACATTCTCTTTTGAAACTGGACTTTTTACCTTACCAGTCTAGAACCTTTTATCCATTTCTCCAATTATCATCTTGCAGTTACTCTCAAGCCTCTTGGCTCCTTATTTTCAGTTCTTCCTGCCTTAACAGAACTCGTAAAATTGCAGTTATTCCATTCTCCTCACTCACTGGAATCTACAGGTTGAACTCCATTTGTACCTACCTACTCCTGTGCTCCTGTTTCCATAGTAGAAGTGTTTCTTTGGTCCAAGACCAGTCCTTTCAACCTGGGCTTTGGATAATCTCCCCTCATGCTTTTTCATGGTCCTTTCTCTGTCAGTCACTTTCATCCTCTCTTGTATCTTTTTTCCTGTCTCAGATGTTTTTTTTTTTCTTCTTAGCATGTAATCATGTTTATATCTCATCTTGGTGGAGGAGCGTTCTTTGAGCCAGTGTTCTGGTATTTATTTATTTTTAAGTAATTTCTTATTATATGCCTGTATATATTTTGTTTGTAATTTCTTATTATATGCCTGTATATATTTTGTTTCCTCAGTGAACATCCATTGCTGTTATATTTATTTTTAAAGTTATCCCTTAACTTTCTTTGACCCAGTATCTTCCTAAAACTACTCTATTTCCCGTTTTTCTTAATAGTCAAACTTCTGAAAGGAATGGAATAAACTTGCTGTCTACAGTTTAACAACTCATTGATCTTCCTATGGTTAGGTTTCTGTACTCCCCTCACTATTTAATCTTTTCTCTTAAGGTCTCTAGTGACTTTCATATTGCAAAATTTAATGGAACTCTTTTGTTATAATCATATTTTACTTCTCTGTCATGTTTGATATTGCCCAATCCTTTATTTTCTCTTTCAGCTGCTTTTTAAAAAATTGATAACAAGTACAGAAAGCTGCTTGATGTTATGAATTTACTGGTGACAGAATAGAGTTATTTCAATTATTAATGTTCCTTAGTGAATATATTGAATGTAAAGCTTAAATTATGTTTTGTTTTAAAATTGTTGAGAAGTAATTCATACACCATAAAATTTGCCCTTTTAAAGTGGTGGTTTAGTATATTCACAGAGCTGTACAACAATTACCACTGTCTAATTCCAGAATATTTTTATTACTCCCCCAAATATGTATCCATTGGCAGTCACTCCTCAATTTCTCATTTTCCCCTGGCCTCTATCAACCGTTAATCTACTTTCTATCCCTATGGATTTGCCTGTTCTGGATATTTCATATAAATAGAATAGTATGTGTCTGGCCTCTTTCATTTAGTATTTTCGAGGTTCATTCTTATTTTAGCATGTATCAATATTTCTTTCCTTTTTATGGATGAATAATATTCAATTGTATGATCATACCACTTTTATTTTTCCATATACCTACTGATGGACATTTGGATTATTTCCACCTTTTGGTATTATGAATAATGCTGCGAACAATATTGTACAAGTTTTTGTTTGAACACCTCTTTTCACTTTAAAAAAAAATGATTTTGTTTGAGAGAAAGCATGAGCAAGAGAACAGGAGTGGAGTGGAGGGGTACAGGGAAAGGGAGAAACAGGCTCCCCACTAAGCAGAGAATTTGAAGAGACTGTCTTGTCCAGGACCTCTACCTTCAAGGAGGTGAAATCTAAAGCATTCATGACAAATGGTCATTGAACAATATGCAATGTGAATAGGATGAAAAAGTATAAAGAACACATATAAAAATGCAAAAATAGGTATACCAAGTAGTTTACAGTTGTACTTCAATATAGAGAAGAGATCAATTAGGAAATGACTATCTAAGGTACAACTTTATATCTAGAGCCCTGTTTTCTCATTGTCTCCCATTAACACATGAAAGATTTCATTCCTCAAAGAACTGAGCACTTTTTCTGGGGTGGGGTCAAAGAAAAGAAGAAATCAGAGAGCAAAGACAGACTCAAGTTGTTTCTAGGATATGGGCAATCCCAAGGAAGTGATCCAACTGCCTTGGGAAAGATACATGAGTTACACTGATTGGGCTGTTTAATTAATAAGATTGAATTCTCTAACTCATGAATATAAAATCTGAAGACTAGTTTAAAAAGGCATAGCAGCCCTATGTTTATTGCAGCATTATTTAACAATAGCCAAGATATAGAAGCAACTCAGGTGTCCATTGATAGATGAATGGATAAAGAAGATGTAGTGTATACACATATCTACAATGGAATATTACTCAGCCATATAAAGGATGAGATCCTGCCGTGGGTGACAACAGGATGGGCCTAAAAGGTATTAGGCTAAGTGGAATAAGTCAGACAAAGATAGACAAATATCATGTGACTTCACTTATATGTGGAATCTAAAAAACAAATGAATAAACAAAAGGACACACTCAAATACAGAGAACAAGCTGATGGTTGCCAGAGGGCAGGGTTTTGGGGGGATGGGCAAAATAGATAAGAGGAAGAGATACAGGTTTCCAGTTATGGAATAAATGAGTCAAAGGAATAAAAGGTACAGCACAGGGAATATATTTTAAAAAAATGTCTGAAGACTGAGGTTGTAAAAAGCGTTGTAAAGCATTGTAAAAAGACTTTGCATTCTAAGTGGTGGATTATGGAGAGGTAGTCCACATGGCATTTCAGTAGATGGACTTGGCAGCCTGAAGTCGGGATTTGAATCTAAACTCTAATTTCCTACTAGCCTTTTCCATTTCTTCATCTGTAAAATAAAAATATCTACTTCATAAAGTTATGAAAATCAGATGAAATGCGTATGAACCTTAGAGCATAGTGCTTGGCATGTAGTAAGTGTTCACTAAATGTTAGCTAGTAATAGTAGTAATAGCAGTAGTAGTAATGTGTTAATTATTATTGTGCTGTACGGAAGAAGCAAAGGGGGAAATATTGGTCATTCTTAAGTAAATGAAATTCTTAGTGATTTTGTGGTGGTAGTGCTGGTGATGGTGGCGAAGAAGAAGTACAGTATTATACCAATAATGTAAATGCCTAGAGAACCTTCTCATGGGTACCTGGATTCAATCATATTTCCAATACTAGACAACATTTGCCCACTATATGTGGGTTACAGCTATACCATGAGATTTAGCATAAAAAACATTTCCATTGTCTTAATACTTTAGACTCTGCCTCTCCTTCCAAAAATCAATAAAAACCAAAAAAATAACTGGAAACTCTATCTTACATTCTTTTTCTTAAGAAATAGGATACCCTCCCCAACATTGACACTTTGCCAATGAATTAAACAAAAAAGGAGAAAAGACTAAAAGAAATAATCATGTTTTACCAGAAGCAGCCATTGTTTTCATCTGATGGGTCTATGACTTAAAAGCAAGAGAAGTTCATGAATAGTTCAGTATTTGGAATCTGATTGCTAGATTGGGAAGACTCATGTAACAGGTTTTACACTCTTCCCTCTACTCCCCCACACCCCCATCTCACCTCTTGTTAGTCATTTTAAAAACAAGTTCCTGCTAATCATTTACAGTCGAGTTAGCTATTTTCCTATTTGTAGTACAAATTTTTATTCATCCTGGCTCATTTAAAATTGGTTTTCAGTAATGCATTTGGGGCTTGATAACTGCATAAATGGTTTTGTCAAACAGCACTGTGATGAAGCCAAGTGCTTCGTGTGCTTTTTATGGCTTCACCACAATTTTACATTTGAACCTGAATATGCTGAACCAAGCTTTCTCTGGGTTAGTCTAAGCAGCAATTCCTAGCCACTGTACAATAAGAGTTAAGAGTATAGACTGAAGAGTCATGGACCTGCTTTTTTGTTTATTTTTTTACTGTAATAAAATATCCATAAAGTTTACCAATTTAATCATTTTTAGGTATATAATTCAATGGCATTAAGTACATTCACAATGTTGTACGAACATTAACCGCTACCCATTTCGAGAATGTTTTCATCCTCCCAAATTGAAACTCTGTGCCCATTAAACAATAGCACTCCATTTTCCACTGCCCCCAACCCCTGGCAACCACCATTCTACTTTCTGTTTCTGAGTTTGGCTATATTAGGTAACCATTTTAGTGGAATCATACAGTATTTGGCCTTTTATGACTGGCTTATTTCACTTAGCCTGTTGTCCTCAAGGTTCATCCATGTTGTAACTTGCATCAAAATTTCATTCCTTCGGGATCCCTGGGTGGCGCAGCGGTTTGGCGCCTGCCTTTGGCCCAGGGCGCGATCCTGGAGACCCGGGATCGAATCCCACATCGGGCTCCCGGTGCATGGGGCCTGCTTCTCCCTCTGCCTATGTCTCCGCCTCTCTCTCTCTCTCTCTGTGACTATCATAAATAAAAAAAAAAAAAATTTCATTCCTTCATAACTTTGTACAATATTTCATTACATTTTGCTTATCCATTCATCCATCATTGGGTACTTGGATTGCTCCTACCTTTTGGCTGTTATGAATAATGCTGCTATAAACATGGATGTATAAATATCTATGCAAGTCCCTGCTTTCAGTTCTTTTGGGTATATACCTAGAAGTGGAATTGCTGGATCACATGGTAATTCTATTTTTAGTTTTTTAAGGAATCACTATTTTCCATAGAAGCTAAACCAGGTTACATTTCTACCAGCAAAACACAAGGGTTCCCAGTTTCTCCACATACTTCACAATACTTAGGGGTTTTGTTTGTTTGTTTGTTGTTGTTGTTGTTTTATAATAGTCATCCTAATGGGTGTGACGTGGTATTTCGTTATGGTTTCAATTTTTTTTTTTTTAATGACCCATTGAGCATCTTCTCTTGTGCTTCTTGGTCATTCATTTGTATGTCTTTTTTGGAGAAATGTCTATTCAAGTCCTTTGGCCATTTTTAAACTGGGTTGCTTGGTTTCTTTTGTTGAGTTGTATGAGTTTTTTAAATATATTCTGGATATTAAATTCTTTTTTTTTTTTTTGATATTAAATTCTTATCAGATAAGTGATTTGCAAATATTTTCTCCCATTCTGTCGGGTGCTTTTTCATTTTATTGTTTCTTGATACACAAATTTTTAAATTTTTAATGTAGTCCAATTCATTTTTTTCTTTTATTGCCTATGCTTTTGGTGTCACGTCCACAAAATCACTGCCAAATTCATTGTTGTGGAGTTTTTCTCTTATGTTTTCTTCTAAAAATCTTATAGTTTATCTCTTTTATTTAGGCCTTTGCTCCATTTGAGTTAATTTTTGTATATGGTATATAAGGTAAGGGTCCAACCTTATTCTTTTGCATGTGGATATCCAGTTTTCTTATCACCATTTGTTGAAAGACTGTCCTTTACCCCATTGGATGATTTTGTCACCTTTGTCAAAAATTGACTATGTGGGGTGCCTAGGTGACTCACTCGGTTAAGTGACCAATTTGTGATTTTGGTTTAGGTCATATTCTCATGGGTTGTGAGATTAAGCCCCACATCAGCCCCACTCAGCAGGGAGTCTGCTTGGGATTCTCTCCCTTGCCCCTCTCCCCACTTGCTTGTGCTCTTTCTCTCAAATAAATCTTTTATTTATTTATTTTCTTTATTTAAATCCAGTTTGCCAACACAGTATAGCACCCAGTGCTCATCACATCACATGCTCCTTAATGCTTCCCTACCAGTTTCCCTACCTCCCTACCAACTCCCCTTTAGCAACCTTCAGTTTATTTCCCAGAGTTAAGAGTCTCTCATGGTTTGTCTTCCTCTCTAATTTTTCTTCATTCAGTTTTCCCCCTTCCCTTATGGTCCCTTGCACTATTCTTTCTTTCTTTTTTTTATTTTTTAAAAAGATTTTATTTATTTATTCATGATAGTCACACACACACACACAGAGAGAGAGAGAGAGAGAGAGGCAGAGACATAGGCACAGGGAGAAGCAGGCTCCATGCAGGGAGCCTGACGTGGGATTCGATCCCAGGTCCCCAGGATCGCGCCCTGGGCCAAAGGCAGGCGCTAAACCGCTGTGCCACCCAGGGATCCCTCTTTCTTTTCTTTAAAGAAAAAGGAACCCAGGATCAAGACCTGAGCCAAAGGCAGATGCTCAACCACTGAGCCACCCAGATGCCCCAGATTGTTTGTTTTTTGGGTATTGAGTTTTTTTTTAATTTTTTTATTTATGATAATCATACAGAGAGAGAGAGAGAGGCAGAGACACAGGCAGAGGGAGAAGCAGGCTCCATGCACCGGGAGCCCGACGTGGGATTCGATCCCGGGTCTCCAGGATCGCGCCCTTGGCCAAAGGCAGGCGCCAAACCGCTGCACCACCCAGGGATCCCGGGTATTGAGTTTGATAAATTCTTTATAGATCTTGGATACTAGCCCTTTATCCGATAGTCATTTGCAAATGTCTTCTCCCACTCTGTAGGTTGCCTTTTAGTCTTGTTGACTGTTTCCTTTGCTGTGCATAAATAAATCTTTTAAAAAATTGTGAGAATTTATTTCTGGGCTTTGTTTTATTCACAGGCCTGCTTTTGAACCTTGGCTTTGTTACTTATGAAGTAGTAATCTATGGGTTACTTGGCCTCTCTGATATCTCCCCATGGTAGAAAAGTAAACTCCATGAGGGCAGAAATTTTTCCCCCAAGTTTTTATTTAAATTCTAGCTAGTTAACATAGAGTGCAATATTAGTTTCAGGTGTAGAATTTAGTGATTCATCACTTATATACAATATTTGGTGCTCATCACAAGTACCCTCCTTAATATCCATTACCTGTTTAAGCCACTCCTGTCCCAACCTCCCCTCCAATAACAATCAGTTGGTTCTCTGTAGTTAAGAGCCTGTGTCTTAGTTTTCCTTTTTCCCCCGTTCATTTGTTTCTTAAATTACACAAATGAATGAAATAATATTTTATTTATTTTTCTCTGACTGACTTATTTAGCTTAGCATAATAGTCTCTATCTCTGTCCACTTCATTGCAAATGGCAAGATTTCATTCTTTTTATGGCTGAGTAATATTCCATTGTGTGTGTGTGTGTGTGTGTGTGTGTGTGTATACCACTTCTTCTTTATTCATCAGTTAATGGATATTTGGATTCTTTCTATAATTTGGCTATTGTTGATAATGCTGCTATAAACATTGGGATATATGTATCTCTTTGAGTATTTTGTATCCTTTGGGTAAATACCTGGTAGTGCAATTGCTGGATCATAGGGTAGTTCTATTTTTAACTTTTTGAGAAACCTCCATACTATTTTCCAGACTGGCTGCACCAGTTTGCATTCTGACCAACAGTATAAGTGGGTTCCCTTTTCATTTCATCCTCACCAACACTTCTTGTTTCCTGTGTTGTTAATTTTAGACATTCTGATAGATGTGAGGTGATATCTCTTTGAGTTCTGATTTGTATTTTCCTGATGATGAGTGATATTGAGTATCTTTTCTTGGGTCTGTTATCCATCTGGATGTCTTCTTTTTTTTAAGGATTTATTTTTAAGTAATCTCTACACCTAATGTGGGGACTTAAACTCATAACCCTGAGATCAAGAGTTTCATGCTCTACAGACTCAGCAAGCCAGGTGCCTCAGCCATCTGTACATCTTCTTTGTAATAATGTCTATTCATGTCTTCTGCCCATTTATTTACTGGATTATTTTGATTTTGGGTGTTGAGTTTTATAAGTTCTTTATATATTTTGGATACTGAGAGGGTAGAAATTTTTATCTCTTTTGTTTACTATTATTTGTATATAGAGTAATCGCTATAAAATTTTTGTTAAGTGAATGAACAATAACCTCCCTCGGAAGGCTGTTACAATGGATGGAACTAGATAGAGGGTATTATGCTAAGCAAAATAAGTCAATCAGAGAAAGACAATTATTATATGATTTAACTCATATATGGAATTTAAGAAACAAAACAGGGGACCATAGAGGAAGGGAGGGAAAAATAAAATAAGATGAAATCAGAGGGAAACAAACCATAAGAGAGAAGACTCTTAACTATAGGAAGCAAACTCTGAAGGATTGCTGGAAGGGAGGTGGGTGGGGGATGGGGTAACTGTGTGATGGGTATTGAGGGCATGTGATGTAATGAGCACTGGGCGTTACATGCAACTGATTAATAACTGAACTCTACCTCTGAAACTAATATACTATATATTAATTGAATTTAAAATAAAATAAAGAAGGCTGTTATAAGAGTTAAATGAAATATGTAAAGCATTCAGCATACTTCCTGATAAAAAGTGTGTAAGAAATGATAGTTATTTAAAATATTTCAAATATATAACTTCTAGGGATTAAATGACTAATATCAAACAGATACTATACTTTGGTGGGTCTCTCTTCAGATGTAAGGCACAGGTTGTGGGTATGGAGTTATTTGACTTGACTGGCCCTCAGTTGGGAAGCACACAAGGCTCATCACAACTATCTTCTCCCCCTTCTAAATTGCTGATACCGACTCCCTTATTTCTGGTACTAGAGACAAAGGCTAGATGAACACTGCTTCTTGGATGTCAAAAGAGAAAATGAGGACTTTATGGTAAAGTGGAGGGATGAAAACCAGCAGCTCTTTAGGTCTGAAAGGACTGAAATTAGCATCACTATCATTCTGTAATCATTTTGTACTAACACCAGTCCTGGCAGGGGGATTAGAGGGATTTGGATCATTAAGGGTATTACTATGTTCTACATGTTAACCATTGGGTTAAGAGATTTATAGTTATTCTAAGGTATTCTCCACAATTTTTCTGCAAATTAGTTATTATCCCTATTTTATAGATGAGGAAGCAAGCTCTGAGAGATTAAATAGCAGTAAATAGCATAACTGGGGTTTAAACACACATCTATTTTGACTCCAAGGCCTCTGAGCTGAAGAACATAGATTTTGTTTAGTTTCCTTTTCAAATTCCATCCCTTCTGGTAAGGGTGGGAACAGCTAATAGTAATTTTTGGACTCATGTAATGTATTATTTTGTTGTTATTCTGATACGTAACTACTTAGCTTTTACATTATCTTTACATCCTGGTCTTTACATAACTGGCAAGTTGGAGGTTGCAAAACTACTAGCAAACAGTTTTTCTGAGAAATGTAAAATTTTCTAAATTATAAGACTGCATTTAAAAATTTTTAAAATTTTTTTAAGCATTTAAAATTTTTAATTTGCAGTAGAACAGCATAAGTAATTATAAATTTATGAATAATAATTATTATAATTGTCATGTTATTCTGGTGCTAAGTCTTGGACCAGTTTGTTTTACTCTGCTTCCAAGCCAGACCAATCATTTTTATAAACTCATACTACTGTTTACCAGGTAATAAGGGCAGGAAATGTGGATGGTTCATCAAAAAGTCATTACCTTTGCCATAAGTTGACATGAAGGGATATCTTTCGGGGCAATTAGTGCCATCTTCGTAGAAGGAGAGGCTTGGATGTATGCATGTATATATATTATGGTATCGTAGGAGTTATGCCAGGACTTCAATGAGTGCATTCCATCTGGACTGTAAGAACTAGTGCTCAGACTTCAGAGTTGAACTTCATGGCTTTGAATCCTTGTTTTGACCCTAGCTTTTGGGACCTTGAGCAGTTAACTTTAAGGTAACTGAGACTCAAAGTTTATGTGAAACATAAGAATAATAACAGGCTGTCCTACCCCATGGGGTGGTTATTAGAATAAAATAACCCAGTTGACCCTTGAGCAACATGGGTTTGAAGTGCATGGGTCCACTTACATGTGGATTTTTAAAAGATTATTAATTAATTAATTCATTCATGAGAGAGACATACAGAGAGAGAGAGAGAGAGAGGCAGAGACACAGGCAGAGGGAGAAGCAGGCTCCATGCTGGAAGCCTGACTTGGGACTGCATCCTGGGTCTCCAGGATCAGGCCCTGAGCTGAAGGTGGCGCTAAACCACTGAGCCACCTGGGCTGCCCCATGTGGATTTTTTATATATATATAAATGTAGTACAGCACTGTAAAGGTAGTTTCTCCTCCTTATGATTTTCTTAATAACATTTTTCTTTTCTCTAGCTTACTCTATTATAAGAATACAGTATATAACACATATACAAAATATGTGTTAATGAGTTGTTTATGTTACCAGTAAGACTTCCAATCAACAGTAGTGTTAATATTTAAGTTTGGGGGAGTCAAAAGTTATACACGGGTTTTCAACTGTGTGAGGGGTTGGTGCCTTTAAATCCCACCTAGTTCAAGAGTCAACTGTATATGCAAATCACTTAGAAAAGTTCCTGGCAAAAAAAAAAAAAAAAAGAAAAGTTCCTGGCTTACACTAAGTATTCAGTAAGTGTTAGCTTACTGTTGTTATTGTTGATTACTGTTGTTCTTATTACCATTAGTAATAGTAGTAGTATAGATACGTCACACATTGATAATGGTTGAGGAAGTAATACCATATATCCACAAAATTTTAGCTTTTGAGGCTGGAAAGCCTAAGTTTGATTACTGCTTTTACTTAGAACTTCTCTAATTATTCTTTCATTTGTAAATGAATACAATCATACTACTAATGTTTATGTTGGAGTATTGTGAACACCAAATTGAAATTACCTTATAAAAGTACTTGGTAAGGGAAATACTATATGTTATATGTGTATTTTACCATCAGCTAGTTTCCTTATAAAGAACCCAAAAGCATTGAGAATGACATTTAAAATAACAAAGCATTGATGCTGCTGCAATTAGTACCATATTAAAGATAAAACAGGCATACAAAACTTTGAGTCATTGCTTCTATACTATTTGTTGAGTATTTTCTTTGTACTAAGTACTATGATATACACTTTATAAATCTTTTTTTTAATAAAATAATTTTTTATTGGTGTTCAATTTACCAACATACAGAATAACACCCAGTGCTCATCCCGTCAAGTGGCCCCCTCAGTGCCCGTCACCCTACACTTTATAAATCTTGCTTCATGTATTCCTTGCAACAGCTCTGTCAACAGAAGGGTGAGGAAAGAACATCTCAGGAAGTGAGAACATGTGTGAAGGCCCTGGTGCAGGAGAGAGATGGCACATTTAAGTAGAATTGCAGATAAAATACTAAATGCTCAGTTAAATTTGCATAATTTTAAAGCAGAATTTATGTCTCATATAATATTGGGACATAATTCTATTAAAAATACTTGTTTATGTTCTGTTCAAATTTAGGTGAGCTTTCTATATTTTTATTTACTAAATCTGGTAACCCTAGTTTAAGAGACTGAAAGATTAGAATGGCTGGATTAGAGAAGGTAGGCAGACAGGAGATCATGCAGGCCTTTGAGAAAGCCTTGAGAAGGATTTTGGTCTTCATTTTAAGGGTAATGAGAAACTTAACGGTAGAAGAGGAAGTTGATCAAATTTGAAGGGTTTTTTTTGTGTGTATTTTTTTATTGGAGGTCGATTTGCCAACATAAGTATAACACCCAGTGCTCATCCTGTCCAGTGCCCCTCTTAGTGCCTGTCACCCAGTCACCCTATCCCCCCGCCCGCCTGCCCCCTTCTACTACCCCTTGTTCGTTTCCCAGAGTTAGGAATCTCTCATGTTTTGTCACCCTCTCTGATTTTTCCCACTCATTTTCTCTCCTTTCTCCTATGATCACTTTCACTATTTTTTATATTTCCCGTATGAGTGAAACCATATGATGGTTGTCCTCCAATTGACTTACTTCACTCAGCATAATACCCTCCAGTTCCATCCATGTCGAAGCAAATGGTGAGTATTGAAATAGTACTGTAGCTGCAGTGTGAAGACCTCAAAGAAAAAAGAACTGAAATTAAGAGGTTGATTTACCTATGAGCAACAAAACCAGTGATATGGTCAAGATTGGAATCTAGTCCTAATTCCAAACCCTATTCTTTTTTTTTATGGTTCTATTTATTTGAGAGAGAGCACAAGCAGGGGGAGGGGCAGGCAGAGGGAGAGAGAGAAGCAGGCTTCCCACAGAGCAGGGAGCTGGAAAGTGAGGCTCTATTCCAGGACTCTGGGATCATGACTTGATCTTAACTAACTGAGCCACCCAGGAGCCTCAAGCCTCTTTTTGGAACTGATTGGAAGATGGTAATGGGATGTAAAAAGATATTAAAGAAAATACTATAAAAGATGGAGTAGAAGCTGGACATATATAGAATTATTGAAGATAGTGTGATGTTGTAATTTATAATAAGAAATATATATTTGGTCTCTGTCCCAGTTCTTAGCACAGAGCTCCTAAAACCTTTGGAATTTCCTAAAAGTTGAGAGCCATCAAGTGTCTTTTGTTATGTTAATTAGGTGACTTTTGGAAAGCCCCAAGGTAACCTAAGGATGGAGGCTTATTGCTAGTGGAGCCAACCAAGGGATTAGAGGAACTTTAACTTCCAGTTCCACCCCCAGACCTCCTGGGAGGGGAGAGGGTCTGGAGTTCAGTTACCAATGGCCAGTGATTTAATCAATCATGACTAGGTAATAACACTTCCATAAAACCCCAAAATGATGGGGTTCAGAGAGCTTTGCAGCTGGTAAACCCATGGATATTCTGGAGGAGTGACTCAGAGAGGGCATGAAAGCTCCTCTATACCCTATGCACCTCTTCTGTCTGGCTGCTCCTGAGTTATATCCTTTTATTTAAAAAACAAACAAAATGGTAATCTGGTAAGAAAAGCGTTTCTCAGTTTTGTTAGCCATTGTAGGCAATTAATCAAACCCAAGTTTTAAAGACCTAGTTTATAGCTGGTCGGTCAGAAACACCAGTGACAACCTGGATTTGCAATTGGCTTCTGAAGTGGGGGATTGTTTTCTAGGATTGAACACTAACCCATGGAAATCTGATTCTATCTCTAGGTAGATAGTGTCAGAGTTGAGTTAAATTGTAGGGCACCTAGATCATGTCAGAAAATTGCTTAGTATGGAGAAAGAACCTGCACACTGAAATTGGTTTCTGAGTTGTAGATTCCACAGATACCCTTAATAAATGCCTTTCTCCTTTTAGAATAATGCCTAGTACATAGTAGACTCTAAAGAAATAATAGCTATTACTTTTTTGTATAAAATATATTGAAGGGCAGCCCCGGTGGCGCAGCGGTTTAGTGCCGCCTGCAGCCTGGGGTGTGATCCTGGAGACCTGGGATCGAGTCCCGTATCCTGCATGGGGCCTGCTTCTCCCTCTGCCTGTCTCTCGCTCTCTCTGAATGAATAAATAAATCTTTATAAAAAAATAAAATAAAATATATTGAAACACATAGCAATACAAAGAGCTGGTTATATTTTGAATTCTTATGATATAGAATATTAGATAATGCATATGATAATTCCTGAAACTATAGTGAATTTTGTTTATAAATGTGAAACTTGCTAAATTATAGCCTGGCCTATTTAGTTCAATTGTCAGGGTCATCAGGAAAATGGTTAACTCTATTAACTTCTATAAACAATGAAATTGTGGTATCGATCTGGAGACTAGATACTGGGAACCTACTTAGTGACAGATTTAAGAGGTAGGACTATTGCTTCTTTACTTTTATTAGCTTATAGCAAGCTCCACAGTAGAATCATATTACATGCTATGAAATAAGCAAAGTGAATATCCAAACGTATTTCCTTTGTTTCCTTGTAGTATGTGTAGTCTTTTTTTTTTTTTTTTTGAGGGTCAGGAAAGAGGTAGTACTTATCTCAGAGAAATTCTTCAAAGACCTGAAGTTGAGGTTACCACATCTTTATGGAAAATGTAACTCAATGAATTTATTATAGTTTTTGTGTTCATACAACAAAGAACATTAATGTTTGGTAAAGTAGTATAAAACGAGAAGTTTTTTTTTTTTTTTAAAGAACATTGAATTTGGAGTTAGACGACTTTAGTTCTACTACTTACTGTGTGACTCTCTACCTATAATATGGTATATCACCTTGCTTATCTGATAGTATATTGGGAAAATCAAAAGGAAATGATGGATGTTTGTTAATATATTCCTTCCAAAGATATTAGTGAGTTACTAGCTTATGTGAAGTGTTATGTATTAGATGTATATGGCAGTGAACAAAGCAGATAGTGTTCCAGCCCCAATGTAAGTTACAGTATAATGTCAGAGATAGCCAATATATAGGTAAATATATGTTTACAAAGGGGTCTGAAGTGTGCTGTGAGAGAATAACCAGGGAAGGCTTACTTTCATTGGAATTAACAGAGAAGGACTTGCTACTGATACTGATGATGAAGTTTTGGAATATAGGTGAGGTGCAGAGCCGACGACCAAGAAAGAATTCTTGAGACATCTTTGGCTTTTTGTGTCTAGCGTAATTGCATCTAGCTTCTTAGCATCCATATTGTTGCATGTGTAAGTACTTCTGTTGTGCCCAAGATTGTGAATCCGAGAAACCACCAAGGAGCCGACGCTGATGCAAGTACATGAGGGCAAATAAGCCCAAGCTCGAGCTTGGGTCCAAGTATACTCCATACAGCAGAGCAGGGACTTGGACCCTGAGACTAAGAAGCATAGTAGTGTTATAAGGGTCTGTGGCCAATGAGATTTTAACATATGTAGAAAGTTGCACAGTCATGTCGGTCCACACACAGGTGGCCAATTGAATTACGATTCACCCTATAGTGACCATTTGAACTAGCCTATTATTCTGGTTAGAATTGTTGTGCAGGTTTGGGAGGCAAAAGGGGGGGGGGGTTTCATTCCTTGGCGGTTAAAGGTCAGAGGTCCCGCATTCCTATTTGTGCTAGTTTCTGATAAGGGTGTGCTTAATATCTAAACTAGGGTGAGGGAGTGCCTTAAACAACAGGCAGGTCGTGTGGGGGGTTTTACATGAGATGGCGGGTGTAGCACAAAATGGAGTTAATCCTGCTCTGCTTGTCCAGGGGTAGGGGATTTTCTTAAGATCTGATGCAGGATTCTCTGCTGTGGGCATTCTGAGCTTTATTGTCTTTCCCATATGGGATTCCCTGCCTAGGACAATCTGCAGTTTTTCCTGTAAAGTTCAGCTCTTATTCACAGGGACCTGAGATGGCTATACTTGTGCTAATGCTAAACTTAGGTGGAATGGCCTTAATTTTTCTTGGCCTCCACACAAAATGGTGGTTTTATTAAAGCATGGGGACAGGACCTGTGGGCAGGAAGAGCTGCTGCCCAGGCCTGTGAGGGGTGGCTGATACCTGGGAGTTGGGAGGGTTTGAGGATAGCATACTCTCTAAGGAATTTTGGAAGCAAGGTTTCCAGGACCTTGAGGGGGCTAGATATTATTGGGAAAAGGTCACTTATTACCGTCTAATAAACCTGATTCATGAGATCCTTCAGATGTGTATTGGTGGGCCATGTGCTTGGAGGATGATTGCCAACACGTATCTTGGGGGTTTAGAGATAAAGGAAATTTCTAAAGGAATTTTAATATGTTACAGTAGACTTACAGGCTCCTGGGAGTTGGGCTAAGATTGCCGTCTGCCCTTAGCAAAGTATTCACATCGAGGCAGTTGAGTCCAGAGAGAAATGTCACTCTCCCTGTTTCAAGGACTTGTCAATGTGCTTTGTCTTCGGCCAGTCCTCTTTTCCCCCATCACGGAGACATAGAATGAGAAGAGGATTGGGAGGTCCTGTGCCAAGTAGTGAGAAAGCTTGTGTGGAGATTGTGAAACAAGGAAGGTCTTGGAATGTTGAAGGAACTGAAAAAAGAGCAGTGTGACTGAGAAATAGTGAGTTAGGTAGAAAGTTATGCAAGATGAGGTTGTTTTTTTTTGTTTTTTGTTTTTTTTTTTTTAAATTTTTTATTTATTTATGATAGTCACAGAGAGAGAGAGAGAGAGAGGCAGAGACATAGGCAGAGGGAGAAGCAGGCTCCATGCACCGGGAGCCCGATGTGGGATTTGATCCCGGGTCTCCAGGATCGTGCCCTGGGCCAAAGGCAGGCGCCAAACCGCTGCGCCACCCAGGGATCCCGCAAGATGAGGTTGTAAAGTCAAGAAGATCCATATCTTCCTAGCCATAGTTAGCAGTTTGGATTATATTCTAAGTACAAAGTTCTGAAACAGGAGAGTTTGGCATGTTCAAAGTACAAAAGGATGCCAGTGTGATTAGAGCCTAGTGTGAGTGAGAGTTTGGTGGGGACAAGGAGTTTGGATTGTTTTATGTTAATGCCTGTGGATAATCTACAGAGCACGAAAACCAAAGAGGTGAAGTCTTGGAAAGATGGTGTAGGTGATATTTTTTGAATGTTGGTGAGGTTCAGAACTGATGGCAAAGAAGGAATTCTTGAGATGTCTTTGGGGCAAAAAGGTGATTTTATTAAAGCTTGGGGACAGGACCCGTGGGCATAAAGAGGTGCTGCACCGGGATTGTATGGAATGGCTGATTATATACCTGGTATTTGAGAGTAAGGAAAAAGGGAGGTATCCAAAAGGACTTTCATATGCTAAAGAAGACCCTCAGAATATTGGAGACCTTGCTATTATCAGATTAAGGTTGTTTTTCCCTCATTAACATTAAGATAGTTGGAAGTTTCCTTCAAGTTAAGTTATTGATAATGCTGTTTTTTCTTGTAAATCACTAAGATATTTGTAAACTTGAGGAAGACTCAAGTCCTACAGGACTATAATCTCTAGAAGTTAACTGTGTTTTTTCCTTCCTTTAGATTTAGTGTAGCCAGGAGTGCCTGAGGAAAGTCACACATATCACACCTGGGAGTGGGGGGAGGGGATTGCAAGGTGTCAGCTTGTGCTTTGTCCTCAGCTTTCCTTCTGCTCTCTCATCACTGGGAGAAAATGGGATACATAGTACAAGTGGAAGGCTTGACCTTTGAGAGGAAGAAGAGAAGTGCATCTACCATAACAGGAAAAAGAAGAGAAAATGTGCGGATGGAGATCAGCTGACATATTTGGGGGTGGGAAGAAGGGAGTGCCCACTTCTGAAGGTACACTTCTCAGTGAAGTTTGGGGCAAGATCATCAGCGTATAGGGCAGAGGAGAGTGGAAGGAGAGGTTTGAGGAGAGAGAAAACAATTGTCCTGGAACAAATAGTTAACAGAGAAAAGGAGTAGGTTTCAAACAGGCAGCATTTAGTACTTGTCTGATGTCTGTGATCATGAATTTAAGTGTAACCTCTGAGCAAGATTGTGGGATATTTCTCTAGGAACATTCAGCTGCTCAGATGCAAATTCAGAGCAGATAAATCCTTTATCCAGGATCAAGGATTTGCCAGACTAGTGTGTACTGACTGAGAGAGGGGCAGGGACGTTGAGGAAGTGATAATAATGGTAAGGCCATTGAATATGCTAGATAAGGAGTTGAGAAGACAGGAGGAGGTGAGAAACTGACAGGCTCAATATATTGTTATCTTAATGAAGTCTATCCATTTATTCATCAAAGCATTTGAAAGGTTAACATATACAGTAAACATAAAAATGGAAAATATTAAAAATAAAAATAATTAAAATTAAATATAAAAATAAGATGCATAATAATAAATATAAAGGATTACTGACTCCAAGAAGACAGAAAATATAATCCATAATATTGACCGTGGGAGTAAGAGGCAAGTAGAAGAGGTAAAGGGATCATTAGGGACAGCAGGAACATATTTTTTGGTGCAGCGAAAAAAACAAGCTTTTAAACTTCTCAACGTATTTCATACATGACTACATAATCTTTTATCTTGCCCTTTATAGTAGGCTTCCAACTTAAATATTACCAATAGAAAGTAGCTTCAGTATTCATAAAGTTCATTCCTGCTTTTGACCTTTTTGCCTCTGGCTTCCACGAAGCTGATCCGGGAAATAATTTTAGAATTAACACTTAAACTCTCCAACTGTCCTGTTGAGCTACTGCCAGTTCCTAACTATCTCCTAAGAAAGAAATAAGAGATAGTACTTAAAGATATGTATCAACATGTTAGAAAATTTTATATTGCTATAATTATAGAATCAGCTTTCATTTATATGAATTATTATTAAGGAGAAAAGTCCACATTGGATATTTGTGTAGTGTTCTTGGATATAAAATCACTTTCCTATACTCATTCACCTAAATATTCATAAACTCCTGCTATTTGCCAGGATAAGTGCTACAGATACACTAGTAAACAGGATAGTAAAGGTCCTTGCCCTCTGGAATCTTACATGCATATGCACAGACCTTATGATTATGTAGGGAGAGGTATGATTACTTTCTTTTCGGATAATGAAAGTGAAGCTCAGATTATTCAACTTGGACTAGAAGCTACATCTTCAGACCCACAGTTTTGTCTTTCTTCTACTCTGTATCATTTCCTTACTAGCATGATGATATCTACCTTTAGTGATCACTTTGGGCAAATTTGGAGGATTTTTTACCACATATTTTCCCCATGGGTCTGAATTCATTGCAGTTGTGTGTATGTGCATGCAAGGGCATCTTGAGAAATTTTTCTACCATCATTTACATTGTTAGAATAAATATTGTATTTTGTGATTTAAATTATGTTGCAAAGGGTAAGGGAGGGGCAAACCTAATCATACAGAACAAAATACTTGCACCCCTGTCCATTTGTCCATTCTTCATTATTGATCCTGTCCTAGGAGCCCATCTGCCCATCTGCCTCTCTACCGTACTATCACTTAGGTGATAATCTACTCCATTGTCTACTGACATTGTCCACCATCAAATCTATTGCCAACTCAGGCAAAATGACCTTTGCCTTCCTCTCCTAATTTCCCTATCCCACTATTTGCTGGGAAGTTGCCAGGTATTTTGCCTTGTCTGCATATCTCAAGTGGCTCAGCACTACTTGAGGAAATCTAGGACTACTTCCACCTTTGCAGTACTTCGTGTGCAGCAAGTGTTCACGTGATATTGCCTGATTAACACCTATGTCAAGGCATTTTTGAGCCTTTCATGCACCTTAGCTAAATCCTACCAACCTGGTCTTCAGAGAATCTCATTCTTATCCTTTTTTATTTCTACTGCCACCACTCTAATGCAGGCCCTTGGTCTTAACCCCCTTGCCTCTTCTCACTTATTTTATTCACTTGACAAAATTACAGTCCTGGTAATTTTCTGCCTACTTGGTGCTTGTACCTATGTACTGAAGAGGCTGGAGAAAAACACATGCCCACACTGCCTGGTCCTACTTTGAATTCATGACCACCGAACTCAAGTCAGACCCTTAGTGCTGTCCTCCCAGTCCATTTCCTCCCTCCTGTTTCTATAGTTTTTTTCATACTTTCTCTCTCCTTAAATCCCCCAAAACCACTATCCCCATTCTCACTCTCAACTGAGAATTTTGCTTCCTATATTTGATAGTACTTAAAAGTTTACAAAGTAGTTTTGCATGCCTTTTCTGACTTAATATCTTCCCTCTTCTGCCCTAGGAAATGGCTACTTTGAGTAGCATTCTTGTTTAGAGCTAGGAACTCTTGGTCATTCAGTTGGTTCCAGTATTTAGTTTACCTGGCTACATTTCAGAAGTCCTCACCATTTAAGCCGCACAGATCAACCTGTGCCTGCATTTCTCATTCTGAAAAAGGAGGATCCTCATACCTGCCTTTTTCACTCACAGGAGCATTGCATGAGCATTTATCTTGTCAGCAAGATCCTTTTAAATCTTACAGTACAAAGAAACAGACTTGCTATCCACATTTCTTTGCTAGATTAATGCACAGCATGACAAAAGATAACCACCTTGGACTGGAGATTCAGCGATTACTGTGCTTGGCTCCAAAGTATATGATCTGCAGTTTAATATTCCGGAAAAATACCATTCGCACTATAACCTAGACTAGCTTCTTACTTAAATCTTAGTGTGCCCTGTTTTAATGTCTCCATGTATTAAGTTGAAAATTTCAGAATAAAATAAGAATGAGCTTTATTTTTCTAAAAGTATTCCTTTCATTACTAAAGGGTTCATTTTAGGTTAAGCAGATCCTTGATAAATTTTAAATGACTTGACTGATAGAAATTCAGTTTGTACCACTTTTTGGGGACATACCTTTTATGAAAAGTGAGCTACATTGTTACAGATTGGTTCTGATTTTCACCACTGTGGTGTTCCTGCAAATGGTGTCATGAAATGGTCATATTTCCCACAGTAATAATATTATAACTGACACGTTGTGTTCCTGACCATAAACTCAGCCTCAAATAAATCATAGATATAATTGACAGTGTGGCATAAAAGCAAAGATACAGAAACTAGAAATCTCTAATCATTCTAAATACTTAAAAATTATGCTTCAAGTCCCGTAAAAATGGACATAAATTTAGTATATGCGATCATGCAAAGGACACCCATGGATTATAAAGTATGCCTAAAGTTCTTAGAATACAACTCTATTGTATAGTAATTTTATTTTTTTTTAAGATTTTATTTCTTTATTCATGAGAGACACAGAGAAAGAGAAGCAGAGACACAGGCAGAGGGAGAAGCAGGCTTCCTGCAAGGAGCCCGATGCGGGACTCAATCCTGGATCTCAGGATCACACCCTGAGCTGAAGGCAGATGCTCAACCACTGAACCACCACGCAAGCATTCCTGAAAAACATTTTAAAAGTAAAGAATGTCTTGAATTTTGAAAAGTATTTTAATAAGCCAGGACTAACTCCACATTTCTCTACTCACCCACTCCTATCTGTAGCTTTGAAAAGTCTCAGGGCTTGCAAGAAACACATGCTCTTACATCATATTTTTGGAGGTGGCAGTTTTTTGATAGCCATCAGAGTTCTTCACAGTTGATTGGGAAGCAATAAGAATCACTAGGTCATTAATTACTAGTCTTTTTTAAGGGGCTGCACATGTCCCCTATTAGAGATACTTGTTTAAAATCTTTTTCCCCTAGTAGATTGAAAGCTCCATGAAGGCAAAGACCAGGTCTCAATAGCCTTTATTCTCCCCCATAAATCCCAACACACAGAAGGAACTCAGTAAATATTTATTGAACCTTGAGTATAGCACCTCCCCCAGATGAGAAGACAAGCATCAGATGGTATTTCCTGGCTACTGTTTTTACACTCTTAAGAAAATCTTTCCCTGGATGGGTTGCATTCATAGGTCCTGACATGTCAACCTAAATTTTATTGCCATAGCACTTAGAGCTGGAGGACACTTAAATAATATTATGTACCTACCTCTTTTTTAAGAGAAGAAAAGTGAGGCCTAGAGAAAAGGAAGTGCTTTGTTAATGGTTATCATGTCAAGTTTTTCTTCTTTTTTTGTTTTTATTCTTTTTCCCCATTAATCATATATTTGAGTACGTGCTATGTGCCAGCCTTAAGGAGCTAATGGTCTCTTTCTTTTAGGACGTAAGAGGCAAGGTCATTTTCCCTTTAAAAAGGGATAGAATTGGAGGTTAGTACTGAGGAGAGTAAAGAAAATGTGAAAAAGCTATGCTAGAGAGTGAAAAAAATGTATTGACCAGAGAAACACAGCAAGATTTGTGAACATTGTTCAGGGCCCAGATGTAGGTCATGACTTTGGTTTTATGTATTGAAACCCATCTGCCTATTGTGTAACTTTGTCCCATAATTAGCTACTAGATACTGGTGCAAAGAAAGTGGATAGTATGAATGATCAGTGGTTGGACTTTGGCTATGTGAGTATAGAAATGTCATCATCCTCATCACAACATCATAATGAGGCAAAAATTTGTGATTTTGGCAACAGTGTTACTGCCGTGATGCACTATGGAACCTAAGCTGGATAAGGAAGGAAGTGAAAATTCTGATGAAGAGGGAGAAAATAGAGGAGGAAGAAGGATCAGTGAACTGGAGATCTTAATGAGCTCAAAAAAAAAAAAAAAAAAAAAAGATGATAGTGGGAGTAGTTGAACGAGCAGCCCTGAAGGTTGTGGTCAGAGAATGTCATATTTGACTTAGTGATTTTGGAGGTGGAGTGGTAAAGGGTGATGATAATTTCCAAGGTGTGGAATGTGAGTGGCTGATGTGGAATGGAAGAGAAAGTCATTGGAGATGAGGAGGGTAAGGAACTGAGAGGTCTCAGTGTATTAGATGTGCTATACCACACTTTGATTAAATTATCTTCCTTTTAAATGGTAATAAAAATACACCCTAAATCCAGCAAATTTTTTATCTATTAAAAAATCATTTAAAATCAAAATTTGTGAAGTGAGGTGAATACATTCTATAATCTGAGGCAATTCATGAGAGCTATTAACATTCAGTAACTATTTTCTCCGCATTTAGTAGTTTTACTATGAAATTTATTATCCGAATCAAGTTTTCTTTTTTTTTTTTTGGAATCTTGATTAGTGTTCGCAAGAGACGTATTTAAATGTCAGCTCTAGGACAGCTATTCTAGGCTATTCAAAGTCTATTCTCCAAGGAATTTGAAGAGCTCTCAGAATGGATATGTTAAATTAGCTGTGGCAGTAAGAAGGAAGTGTGGATTTTCAATCTCTGCCTCTCTGCTATCTCCTTTGTCTTGGCACAAACTCATTTCCTCTTCTGAAAAACATTTCCTCAAACCCTGCTTCCCACTCAAGCTACCCTGTCAATGCTCTTTTCATTGCTGTATTTACTTTCCTTTTTATTGAAAAGAGCTATTTTTCTTGAAATATACTGTATGGAAAAGAGCTGTAATGCTTCCATCATAACATACAGCTTTTGTCATTTGAGGATATACTTTTCTCTGCATGTTGGTATGTCTTTTTTCACAGTTTTTTTTAAAAAAGATTTATTTATTTTAGAGAGAGAGCATGTATGCACAAGTGAACCAGCAAGGGGGCCGGTGGGGGGGGGGGGCAGAATCTCCAGCAGACCCTCCTGCTGAGCACAGAGCCAGATATGAGGCTCAATCTCACAACTCCCACAGAGATTGGGACCTGAGTTGAAATCAACAGTGGGAAGCTCAACCAACTGAGCCACCCAGGCACCCTGTGTCTTCAGTTTTGATCACAGACTGTTAGGTCTTATGAGGGTAGAAGACCTGTTTTATCTGCCACTGTATAGCTAGTATGTGTGTAAAATATTAGGAAGAGCTCCATAATCAAATGTCAAATAAATAAATGGTGTATACTTTAAATTTATATTTTGATTTTTTTCTATTTAACATATCAAACATTTCCTATTATTCTTAATATTCCTTATAATATTTAATAAGCATTTTATTGTTTTAATATAACATAAATTACTATTTTCCTATAGTTGGATATTTCAAGTGGTTTATAATTTTTTATTATAACTGACAACAATGAAATGTATATCTTCTTGTGTTCATGTATTTGTTTACTATTATTCTTTTGTTGAACCAGTTTTTGATTCCAAAGAGTGAGATTATTGGGCAAAAAACTAAGAGCATTTTTTTATTCTATTGAGCTTACTAAAAGAATTGTACATTTCTTAAATGCCTTGGAATTTGGCTTCTACCATTGCCACTTCAATGAAACACCACTTTTAAAGGTCACCAATGGCTTCCTAATTGCCAAATCAACCTACCTGTTCTAAGAACCCTCTTGACTTCTTTTTTTTCCCCCTCTTGACTTCTCTTGCAATATTTAATACTAATGTGCTATCACTTTCTTGAAACTCTCTTCTTTCTTGGCTTGATGACATAGCATTATTTTGGTTCTCCTTCTGTCTCCCTGATTTTTTTGCTTTGAACCTCCTAAAAGTAGCCTTTCCCAAGTTTCTGTTCTATCTGCTTTAACACTATTATCTCTATATTAATAACCCCCAAATCTATATCTTTAGCTTTGACTTTTTTTAAGCTGTAGTCTTGCATTGCTTGATCTCTCATTAATGCCCCCATATCCTATGTTGTCATGTCTAACAATGAGTTAATTTCCCCTCTCTAAAAAGTTTCCCCTAACAATTTCATCTCTGATAATGCTACTGCCATCTCTGGAGTCTAAAAACCATGAAGATATTTTGATCATTTTTCCTTCCTTGCATCCATTGCATCATTTCCCCTGTTACATAAATTCTAATTCTGCCGTATCCCTTGTTTCTTTCACTTTGTTTTTCCTGAATTCATTCATTCATTCATTCATTCATTCAACAAATACTGAGAATTGTCATATGCCTGGCACTATTTAAAGCATCAAGGATATAAGCAGTGAACACAACAGACAAAAAGTTTGGGCCATCATGAATTTGATATTCTAGTGGAAGAAGACATACATACAGATGAGTAAAATATATAGAATGTTAGATAATGAAAGTTACTCAGAGAAAAATTAAGGAAGTTGGATAGCGAAGATTGGGACAGAGTGTGTATGTGTGCACAATTTGAAATGGTATACTCCAAGAGGACTAGTGAGAAGGTGACATTTAAGCAGAGATTTGAAGAAGGTCAGGAAAGAGCCAAATATGGGGGTTGGGGCACAAGTGGAGCATCTAGGCAGAAGGACTAGCAAGTGAGATGGGGGAGAACATAAAGTATTCCAGAAATAGCAAAGTGGCAGTATGAGGAAACAGAATGAATAAAACAGTCATTGGAAGTGTGGTCAGAGGGGAGGGGAGAGGATCAGATCTTGGCTTTTTTACTGTGAATGAAATGGGAAGCCACTGGAGAGTTTTGAGAAAAGTATCAACCCGATTTGACTTTTTTTTTTTTTTAATTAGTAGGAAAGCTCTGGCTGCTGGGTTGAGATTAAACTGTAGTGGGGAAAAGGTAGAAATAGGGACTAAGTAAACAGACTATTGAATTAAGCCAGGAGAGAGTTGATGGTGGCCTGGATGATGGTAGTGGTAGTGAAAGTAGTGAAAAGTTGTTGGATTCTGAATTTAATTTTGAATGGATGTGGGATATGAGAGGAAACAGGAGTCAAAAATGGCTCCAAGGTTTTGGACTGAACTGGGGGAGAATGGTTTTTATCTCATTCTTGGAACTCCCATAAATTATTATGTTGTCTGTGACATTATATTCCTTAATTACTTTTTACCTGGGCTATGTCAATAGTCTTAGTAAATATTCAGTGGTAAATCTGATCTCTCCTAGCCTTTTTCCTCACTCTAGTTCATCCTTTATAAAGTGAGGCACTAATCTTATGTCCATCTTTGATGACTCCAAATTGCACTTAATTCAGCAGACAGATTCCTCTGTCTTGCATTCAAGGCCCTCCATAGTATGAGCCCAACCTAGTTCTTTAGCTCTGTTCTTCATTATTCCCTTATATATTTTAAGTAAACTGGCTTACTGCTCCTTGAATATTGTTTAAATTGACATCTAACATGTTATAAATCATATATATATATATGTTTACATAATGGTTAAGATCACAGAATCTATAGCATGGACCCCAGGTTTGAATTGTGGTTCCAATTTCTTATTGTGTACAGTTTATTTAACCTCTGTGTCTTAGTTTTGTATCTGTAAAATAGGAGTAATAGTAATATACTTCCTAGAGATGTTTTGAGGATGAAAATATTTTATATGTAAATCACTTAAACAGTGCCTGACAAAATTGTTCTAATGTTTTGGCTGTTATTGCTGTTATCATTTTTGTTTCTTCTCATTCTCCCCTCTCACTCTCTCCTCACCCCCACCACCATAATATCAGTTCTATGAAGGCAGGAATTTTTGTTGTATTTACTGGTCTATTGCCAGTAACTACAGTAGTGACACATAAGAAACACTCAGTAAATATTTGGAGAATGAATGATTGCAGTTTCCTCAGCCTGAGATGCCTACTATTATTGCCTCTTCCTCCTACTCTCTTTTCTTAAAAACCCATCCAACTTGTAAGACTCATCGTGAATGCTGTTTATACCATGGAACTCCTTGTTATTTTCTGATCCTTCTCCCCAAACTAAATTTAATCTCGTTTCTTTGAATTCTCATTGTTTATGCATTTCTTACATCCCTTACCTTTCTTTGCCTTTTATCTTAGTTATTTGTATCTCATCTTGCTTACTAGATAAGTTCTTAAAGCACAAACTGTGCATTTCTCATTTTTATATTTCCTGTAGTGTTTAGTATAATGCCTTGAACATGCTAGATGCTTAATAAACATTTGCTAATTCAATTGAATTTGTTCTATTTATATACTTCATTTTATATGAATTTTCAGATTTCTAAGGCATGCTTCAAAGTATTAAACCTCTGCAATTTATTTCTTAGGTATCCCACGTGTTCAAATTTTTAGAAAGACTATACTTTAAAAAAAAAAAAAGACTATACTTTTTTATGTTCCATTGCAGAAGAAACACATTTGCTTAATCAAATCTTATTTTAATTGCCTAAGGACTTTGTGCAGATCATAAATTGTTCTAATGGAAAAAGAGAGGGTTTATCAAATATGGTATCATACAGCTGGAATTCAGTGGTCTAGTAACTTCCCCTAAGAACTAGGATGAAGAAAAAAAGCTTTGTGAAGATAAAGTATGTGTCACAAAATCCATGCATTTAAGCTCATGTACTTTATAGGGTAAGCTCCTCAAATCCTCACTCATAATTTATTTACTCATCATTATGCCTAAATCATGATTATGGGATTTCCCAGCCAACAGCTGTGGAGAGGCAATTTAGAAATGTTAGAAAGGCTCATAGAAGATAGGAGGGAGAGACAGCTGACTGTAAGGAAGACAGTGGGGGGGAGGAGTGGGGAGGGGTGGTGTGGAGAGAATGAAAAACAGGCCAAGGACTCACAGCAATGTGGAACTAACAGCCCTATATTGCTTAAGTAGGCCTGGAGGGCATCAGTATGTTATAATATAGTACAGTAATTGAAGTTCATAATAATGACCTAAATTCATCAAAAAACGATTAAATTCTGATCACCATATTCTATTTATGAAAATAAGCAGCAAGAATTGTGTTTACATTCCTATCCATCATATTAAATTAAAAATGTTTTGTTTACATGGTAATAAGCCTTTAATTAGCTGGACAGTGTGGATAATTCATTCCTAAGAGGTTATAGATAATCAAGGTTTTCCTGCATTTAGTATATACCTTTTTTTTTTTTAGATTTTATTTATTCATGACAGACACAGAGAGAAAGAGAGAGAGGCAGAGACACAGGCAGAGGGAGAAGCAGGCTTCCATGCAGCAGCCCGACGTGGGACTCCATCCCTGGTTTCCAGGATCACACCCTGGGCTGAAGGCAGTGCTAAACCGCTGGGCCACCAGGGCTGCCTTAGTGTATACTTTCTTGTTCAGGTTCTTCTAACTAGAATTGAAATATAGTGAGGAGGCCCCATGAGGCAGTAAATCCATAAAAATGAATTCTTCATTTACCCTACATTTATAACATAAGGAATACGATTATAGAGCAGATGTTGACTGATTGAAATGCTGTATGCTCAATCATGTTAGTGTTTATTTGATAAGGAATGCCATTTGTTTAGCTTTGCTCATTTATTCAGTGACTATGGCCTGAAATTTTATTAGGTGCTGTATAGCTGTACCCACTAGAATGCTGAGATTGAATGGGATTGGATAGGAACTTGGAACTCTTTAGCTTGGGAAATGAAAATGGAAAGAAGTCTTTAATTTGGAAAGTTTTCAATTTTAAACCTCTTGGTTTTGTTTAATTTATATATGGGTACTGGAACACAGAAGCGACAAATAGTTTGACAATATTCATTACTTTTTAAGCTTTTTTTCTGAAAACTTGCATTTTCCTAAAAGTCCTCAGTGACTACCCAGGGAGAGAGCCAAGAAAATTTCCTGAAATGGAACCATTTACAACTAATGTGTTTCTGAATAATGGAGAAAACTAAAATTCAATTTTAAAAGTACTTAAATACTAAACAGCTCTTATATTTAAATAAATTATTCAACTAATTTTTTATTTTCCCTTGGAGCCAGTTAGCAAATATCTTTTGTGTTGTAGCAAGACTATAGCAAATGATTTCATGGGAACATTTATTCAAATGTTGTATTTTATTAGCTGGTAATATTTGGGCCTTTGTGATATAGAAGCAAGTACAATAAATATTTGAATAGATTTCGGACCTAGGGGATCCCTGGGTGGCGCAGCGGTTTGGTGCCTGCCTTTGGCCCAGGGCGGGATCCTGGAGACCCGGGATCAAATCCCACGTCGGGCTCCTGGTGCATGGAGCCTGCTTCTCCCTCTGCCTGCATCTCTGCCTCTCTCTCTCTCCTCTCTGTGCATTCTCATGAATAAATAAATAAAATCTTAAAAAAAAAAAAAAGATTTAGGACCTAGATAATTTGAAAGAATCATTTCAAAACTTGGATTAACTATGACATCTAGAACTAGCATTTTAGGTCATTTTGCAACATATTGTACAATTCAAGATACAGTGCAACAGATTTTAAAAATTAAGATCTTAAGCAATGTATTTTATTTTTTAAAAAGACTTATTTATTTTAGGAAGAAGGCATGTGCAAGAGTGGAGGGGGGAGGGGCAGAGAGTCTCAAGCAGACTTCCTGCTGAGCTCCGAGCCCAATGCAGGGCTCAGTCTCCTGACTCTGAGATCATGATCTGAGCAAAAATCAAGAGTCAGACTCTCAACTGACTGAACGAGCCTCCCATGCACCCCATTAAACAATGTATTTTGGAAAGAACTTTATTTTTAAGAATAATGTAAATAGGTTTCTAACACCTCCACCCCAAAATTTTTGTGTATATTTTACACTCTTGAGAAAGGCAGAAGAGGATTTTTAATTGTTGCCATTGCAGGTCAAGATTTTTTAACCTTTACAAGCTACCCAACCAAACTGAAGTCAGTTCACAGGATGTGGCATGTTATACAAGTATAATATGTTATGCAGCATTACAAGTTTCTTATGATCTGTATAAGTAGCCTTTTAAAAATGTATTAATTTATTTAAAAATAACAATCACCCCAATGCATGTTAACATAAATAGCATTTTTTTTAAAGATGTATTTATTTATTCATGAGAGACAGAGAGAGAGAGAGAGGCAGAGACATAGGCAGAAGGAGAAGCAGGCTCCTTACAGGGAGCCCGACGCAGGACTTGCTCCCAGATCCCGGGATAACGACCTGAGCCAAAGGCAGGCGCCCAACCACTGAGCGACCCAGGCGTCCCTTATAAATAGCATTTTTAATGAAAAATAACTGTAATTTCTGTTGCTTCCTTAAGAGCATTCTTAAGTGAGATGGTATTTATTTTCCTGCAGGTGCACAGTGGCTGCTAGTGGGGCAGCCTGGGTGGCTCAGCGGTTTAGCGCTGCCTTCAGCCCAGGGCATGCATGGTCCTGGAGACCCGGGATTGAGTCCCATGTTGGGCTCCCTGCATTGAGCCTGCTTCTCTCTCTGCCTGTGTCTCTGCCTCTCTCTCTCTCTCTCTCTCTCTCTCTCTCTCTCTCTCTCTCTCTCTCTTTCTGCCTGTGTCTCTCATGAATAAATAAAATCTTAAAAAACAAACAATGGCTGCTAGTGTAGTTTGGTGCCTTGCCTTAATCCATGACAAGGTGCCAGCAGTTTTACTCGTCACTGCTTTTATTTTCAACAAGTTATATTAAGATATAATTCGCATACCATACACTTCACCCGTTTAAAGTGTACAGTGGTTTTTAGTATATTCACAGAATTGTGCAATCATCAAAAACCATTTTAGAGTCACAAAAAAGTTCCAAATCTGTAATCACTCCTATTTCCCTCTAATTTTCCCCTCCTCCAACCCCCCAAAACCATTAATCTACCTTTTGTCTCTATAGATCAGACTATTCTGGACATTTCAAATAAATGAAATTATATAATGTGTGGTTTTTATTATCTTTTTCACTTAGCATAATATTTTCAAGGTTCATTCATGTTGTAGCCTGAATCAGTGTTTTATTCTTTTTATGGCAAAAGAATATTCCATTCCACGGATTCTATATTTTGTTTATCTATTCATGAGTGGATGAAGGTTTTTGAGTTGTTTCTACTTTGGGCTGTTATGAATAATGCTGCTATAAACATTTGTGTACATGTTTTTGTGTGGACATTTGTTTTCAGTTCTTTTGAATTTATACCTAGGGGTGGAATTTCTGGGTGTATGCTAAATCTATGTTTAACTTTTTGAGGAGCTGTCAGACTGTTTTCAAAAGTGACCGCAGCATTTTCTGTTCTCACAAGGAACGTATAAGTGTTCCTATTTTCCCCCCCACATTTTCACCAACACATTATCTTTTTTTATTTTAAGGTTTTATTTATTTACTCATGAGAAACAGAGAGAGAGAGAGAGAGAGAGAGAGAGAGGCAGAGACACAGGCAGAGGGAGAAGCAGGCTCCATGCAGGGAGCCCGACATGGGACTTTATCCCAGGTCTCCAGGATCAGGCCCTGGGCTGAAGGTGGCGCTAAACCGCTGAGCCACCCCGGCTGCCCCCATTATCTGTCTTTTTAATTCTATCCATCTCAATGAATCTGAAGTGTTATTTTATTTGTGATTTTGACTTGCATATCCCTAAAGGCTAATGATATTAACCATCTTTTTATGTGCTTACTGGCTAATTGTATATCTCCTTTGGAGAAATAATCTGTGCAAATCCTTTGCCTATTTTCAAATTGAACATTCATCTTTTTATTGTTGTAAGAGTTCTTTGTGTAGTCTGGGTATGAGTGCCGTATCATATATATGTGACACAGAAATATTGCTTCCAATTCTGTGGATTGTTTATTTCACTTTCTGAATTGTGCCCTTCATAGCACAAAACATTCCAATTTTGATAATGTCCAATTTATTAATTTATTCCTTTGTTGCTTGTGCTTTCAGTGTCATTTCTAAGAAACTATTGCCTAACCCAAGTTCACAAGGATTTTTACTCCAGTGTTTTCTTCTAAAGGTTTTGAGTTTTAGCTCTTACATTGAAATCTGTGATCCATTTTCAGTAAAAATTCTTGTATATATATAAAAAAATTCTTGTATGAAGAAGGGACCCATTTTCATTCATTTGCAGGTGGGTATTACACTTGTCCCAGCACCATTGTTAAAGACGATTATTTTTCCTCATTGAATTGAATTGTCTTCTCACCTTTGTGAGAAATCAATTGACTGTAAATGTCAGGGCTTACTTCTGGACTCTCAAGTCTATTCCATTAATCTCTTGTCTGCCCTTAGGCCAGTCCCATTGATAAATATGTCTATCCTTATGCCAGTACCACACTGTATTGATTACTTTCTAACTTTGTAGTAGGTTTTTAAATCAGGAAGTGTGAGTTCTCTGTTATTTCTTCAAATTGCTGTGCCCTATGGATTTCCATATGAATTTTAAGATCAACCTGTCAATTTCTGCACAGATTCTGAATGGGATTTTCATAGGGATTATGTTGAATCTATAGGTCAATTTGGAAAATATTGCCATCTTAACAATATTAAGTCTTCTGGTCTGTGAACATGGAATGTCTTTCCCTTAGATCTTCTTTCCTTTCTTTCAACAATATTTTATAGTTTTTGGTGTAAGTTTTACACTTCTTTTGTCAAATTTATTGCTAAGGATATTATTTTATTTCAAGCTTTTTTACAATATAATTGACATAAAATTATGTAAATTTAAGGTGTACAACTGATTTTATGTACATATATATTTCAAAACAATTACCATAATACGGTTAGTTAACACGTATATTACCTTACATAGTTACCATTTTTTGGTGTCTGTGGAGAGAACTTAAAAGTATTACTCTCTTAGCAACTTTCAAGTATACAAAACAGTATTGTTAACTATAGTCACCATCCTATACTCAGTCCCTAGAATTTATTCATCTTATAACTGGAAGTTTGGGGGCACCTGGGTGGCTCAGTGGTTGACAGTCTGCCTTTGGCTCAGGTCGTGATCCTGGGGTCCTGGGATCAAGTGCCACATTTGGCTCCCTGCAGGGATTCCAGGATCATGCCCTGGGCCAAAGGCAGGCACTAAACAGCTGAGCCACCCAGGGATCCCCAGGTTTTTATTTTCTTAAAGAGTTTATTTATTTATTCATGACAGACACAGAGAGAGGCAGAGATGTAGGCAGAGGGAGAAGCAAGCTCTCTGCATGATCCTGGAATCCCGGGATCAAGTCCCACATCCAGCTCCCTGCATGGAGCCTGCTTCTCCCTCTGCTTGTGTCTCTGCCTCTCTCTCTGTGTGTCTCTCATGAATAAATAAATAAAATCTTTATTGAAAGAAACCTGGAAGTTTGTATCCTCCCCCCTCCCCTGGCCACCATCCATTTCTCTTTTTCATAAGGTCAGGTTTTTTCAGATTCCACATATAAGTAAGATCATACAGTATTTATCTTTCTTCGACTTGTTTCATTTAGCATAACACCCTTCAGGTTCATCCATGTTGTCACAGGTGGCAGGATTTCCTTTTTTTCATGACTGAATAACAACATTCTATGATATGTATAGAACATCCTATATTCTATATAATATTATACATACCACATCACATTTTCTTCATCCATTCATCCACTGAAGGACAGTTAAGTTGTTTTTATGTCTTGGCTATTATAAATAATGCTGCTGTGAATGTGGGGGTTGCACATGCCTTCGAGATGGTGATTTCATTTCCTCTAAATATATACTCAGAGTGGGATTCCTGAATCACAAGTTCCTTCTATTTTTTAAAACTTTTTATTTTAATTCCAGCTAGCTAACATATGGTATTATATTAGTTTCAGGTGAATGATAGTAATTCAGTTCCATACATTACCCAGTGCTCATCAAGTACACTTCTTTTTTTTATAATTTTTAAAAAATTTTTATTTATGATAGAGAGAGAGAGAGAGAGAGAGAGAGAGAGGCAGAGACACAGGCAGAGGGAGAAGCAGGCTCCATGCACCGGGAGCCCGACGTGGGACTCAATCCCGGGTCTCCAGGATCGCGCTCTGGGCCAAAGGCAGGCGCCAAACCTGCTGCGCCACCCAGGGATCCTCCTCAAGTACACTTCTTAATTCCTATCACTTATTTCCCCCATTCCCCTAACCCACCTCCCCTCTGGTAACCATCAGTTCTCTATAGTTAAGAGTTTCTCTTTCCAGGTTTGTCTTTTTCTCTTATTTTCCCTTTGCTCATTGGTTTTGTTTCATTATATGTACATAAAAGCAACTGGTGGACACTTGGGCTGCTTCCATATCTTGGCTATTGTAAATAATGCTGCTATAAACATAGGGCTGCATGTATCCCTTTAAATTAGTATTTTTGTATTCCTTGGGAAAAGAACCAGTGGTACAATTTTGCTGGATCTTAGTGTAGTTCCATTTTTAACTTTTTGAGGAACATCCATTCTGTTTTCTAGAGTGGCTTCACCAGTTTGCATTCCTACCAGTAGTACAAGAGGGTTCCTCTTTCTCCACATCCTTGCCAACACCTGGTGTTTCAAATCCCATATTGGGCTTCCTGAATGGAGCCTGCTTCTCTCTCTGCCTATGTTTCTGCCTCTCTTTCTGTGTCTCTCATGAATAAATTAATAAAATCTTTTTAAAAATTAAAAAAATATAAAATAAACATTAGAAATTACCTTTTCTCCTAAAGTCTAAAAATATCCTTTTCTGCTTTATCTGCCTATCATAAAACCAAGTTGATTTTCATTTTCACTAAGACTCAGGGACACATCAATTTCTTTTTTTTATTTTTTTATTTTTCTTTTTTTTAAATAAATTTATTTTTTATTGGTGTTCAATTTACCAACATACAGAATAACACCCAGTGCTCATCCTGTCAAGTGCCACCCCCCCCCCCCCGACACATCAATTTCTGAATGTAATCAGGTGGAACAGTGACAGTCTAATATTAATCTGGATGACTCTAAAAGCACAGCTGAGGGCAGCCCCGGTTGCGCAGCGGTTTAGCGCCGCCTGCAGCCCGGGGTTTGATCCTGGGGACCTTGGATTGAGTCCCACGTGGGGCTCCCTGCATGGAGCCTGCTTCTCCCTCTGCCTGTGCTTCTGCCCCTCTCTCTCTCTCTGTGTCTCTATGAATAAATAAAATATTTTTTAAAAAAAGCACAGCTGAGATCCTATATAATAAATTATTATGCTCCATATTATTTTCATCTTTTTTCTCATTTCATTAGTAATTTCATTTTTCTACCAAATATCTATAGAGATAATCTCTTTCTTGAAGGGGAGCATCATCTCTAAGATAACTTTAACATTTTTGAGAGACAATTATGACCTTTTAATGAATTGTATGATAACTTATTACTGTTACAAAGTTATCAAAACTCCTTTCAAATTGTGACATATGATTTATTTAAAGAAAGGGAGCTCTGCAGTGGTGGCGGGGGGTGCTGAAGAAAGGTACCTCTGATCCAATTTTACTTTTTATTAAAAGTCTCTACATCCTGTTAGTAGAATTTGCATGCTGTCTTTCCTGAGTATCCTTTGGCCTCCTCCATATGTACGTACTCCTCCATATGTACGTACTCTCATTGCTCTCCTCCATACTCTCCTCCATACTCTCCTCCATATGTACGTACTCTCATTGCTTGCTAATAATTTGAGGAAATGACATTTTTCTTACAAACTTTGAGTCAATGAATAGCATCTTTAGAAATAGGAATTGAATGTTATTGTCACAAGTAAGAACTCAGTTTTTGGCCTAGATGTTTTACATTCTTCTGAAATGAGGAAGATTTGATAATACCTCACTTCACATATGTCTGGCTAGCTGTGGTAACATGTATATCATGACCTTTACCCTGTGGATAACCAACATAGCTGGAAAAATTGAATTGGAGAGCAGGGTTATGGTTAAATTATGATAAGATCTCTGTGGCCCACCCTGACACAGGTAGATCACAAAATGATCATGATTCTAGCACTGATAATAGGAAAGCACACTATCCCCTCAGGGCCCTTATCAGTAGAGTTCCCAGGAGCAAGTTATCATCTCAATAGATCCCCAACTCCAGCCATAAGACATTTTTCTTCCTGTGGAATATAGATGGTGAAGACTCCTGAATGGATAAGAATTCACTCCTAAGAGACTTCCCTTTTAGACAATTCATGTACTTTACTAGCAATGTGATCTTAGGCAAATTATTCAACTTCTCTGAGTTCAGTTTTCATATGTATAAAGTACAGGTGGTGATAAGAGGGTGGTTGTGAAGTTTTAAGAAGATGAGTGTAAAGCACTTAACCTAGTGCCCAGTCAATTTAAGGAATCTTTGTTAGAGCAGGAGGGACTGGAAGATTGTCCTATTCATTCTCTTCATTTTACAGAGGAGAAATTTCAACCTAATGAAGGTAGGTGGACAAGATCTCACAGGACTAATAGAAATTCTGTCCCATGGAGCCTGACAGAGTAATTCTGTTTTATGTTCTTTAGATCAGTACTTTTAGTGTTTAAGATAACTTTTATAATTTCTCTTAATTTTACATTTATCCCAAAATCCCCACTTTTTTCATTCCTTCTTTGTATGAATGATTTACAGGATTTGTATTACTCTAGAAACCCTACTTGGAACCTACCTTCAGTTGTTTATTTCCTTCTTTAAAATGGGGCACACAGAACTGAACCTCATACTTTAGAGGTTATTTGTCCAGCCCAGAGTACGATGGAATTATGCCTTCCTTTAATTCAGTCATTGGAGTTCTGTTAGTATAGACTAATATTAATGTAGTCTTTTCTTTTCAGCAGCTATTTTATGAATCGTGGCCAAGTAAAAGGAATCATTTCTAGGGCAAGAGACATTTCTGAAATCATGCTTCTGAACCTCTAATTCAGGACTTATTTTTTTCAGCACTGAATATCTACATGATGGTTTCATCAGTAATCTATTTGTCTACAGACTCATTTAGTAGAAAAATGATATAGTATTTTTTAAAGATTTTATTTGTTTATTCATGAGAGACACAGAGAGAATGAGGCAGAGACACAGGCAGAGGGAGAAGCAGGCTCCATGCAGGGAGCCTGGACTTGATCCTTCATCCTTAGGATCTCGCCCTGGGCCAAAGGCAGTGCTAAACCGCTGAACCACCTGGGCTGCCCTGATATAGCATTTGTAATTCTGTTTAGATATTTTATTTTTATACCTGTATATGCATACATTTGACTAATTTATATGCACCAACATTTTCCACATTTGCCATGGAAATGGACTTATCTAGATGGACTAGCTTATAGACCATTGACTTCTAATGTAATTGTGAAGCTAATTCTTATCTGAAGCCCAGGTGATTAAAGGCTATCTTTCCCAAACAAAACTACTGATACCCCTAAGTTAAATGAAAATGGCTTAATTGGAAACCTAGAGCATGTTTCCTCTTCAGCATTGTTTTCTTTGCTCCCTAGGAGGAAGGCAGAGGGTACTGTAGCCTGTGTGAAAAGATTGCAAGAGTGAGAGTAGCCCACCTACAGCTATCCTGGATAATATCATTGAAAGAAAAATAAATTGTAGAATGAAGACAGGATCAGTTTCGATTACACCTTTACTTGTCCTTGGATTATTCAAAATGGATTTTTAAAGAAGAAATCTGAAAGAATAAGAGGGAAGTACTAAACATTGAACAATTTTACCCCACTTTAGATGATATCACAATTATTTTGTTATGGGGCGCCTGGGTGGCTCAGTTGGTTAAATGTCTGACTTTTGATTTCTGCTCATGTCATGATCTCAGGGTCCTGAGATTGAGCCCCATGTTGGGCTCTGTGATCAGCATGGACTCTGCTTGGGATTTTCTCCTTCTCCTTTTGGCTTTCCCCCCACCCATGCTCGAATGCTCTCTTTCTAGTGCGCTCTCTCTCTCTCTCTCTCGCTCTCTCTCTAATGAGTGAATAAATATTTTTAAAAATTTATTTTGTCACATTAATGTTTTAACACGTAAATGTTTACTCATTGTACACAGAACTGTCATTTGCAAATATTTAAGGTTTTTTGCCTTTGAAAAACCTTAGTTCCCAAGACTATATGTTCTGTACCTCAATTTCCTTATTTATCAAATGAGGATAAGAGTACTTAGAATGCTGTCTAGCTTCCCAGTCACCCCATACAGAAATTCCTTTGTCTTTCTACTTAACTTTTCTACTGCTTCAAGCTACTCTCAGGAACTCACATATAAACTGTATAAATTAGGGATCCCTGGGTGGCTCAGCAGTTTAGAGTCTGATTTAGCGTCTGCCAGGGATAGATCCTGGAGTCCTGGGATAGAGTCCCATGTTGGGCTCCCTGCATGGAGCCTGCTTCTCCCTCTGCCTGTGTCTCTGCCTCTCTCTCTCTCTTTGTATCTCTCATGAATAAATAAATAAAATCTTTAAAAAATTGTATAAATTGTGGCTACATGTATATATGTTTTATATTTCCTGCTAAATTACAGCCTTCTTCAGGTCAGGGGTTAGTTGGGTTTTCATCTTTTTTGACCTTCATAGTTTCTGCTTTAGTGCTTATCTATTAAATACACTTAAATATTTCTTGTAATCATTTTAGTTGCCTTCTTTAGATTATGATTTTTGTCTTATCTTTTTTTTTTTAAAGATTTATTTATTTATTTTAGAGAGAAAGAGAGAGAGGCAGAGAATCCTCAAGCAGACTCTTTCCTGAGTGTGGAGCCCAGCATGGGGCTTGATCTCAGGACACTGAGATCATGACCGGAGTCGAAATCAAGAGTTGTCATTTAACCAACTGAGCCTCTCAAACACCCTTGTCTCAACTTTAGTAGAACACCAGGAATTTATTTAGGCATGTGGAGCAGCATAAACAAGAAACAAATAGGAAAAAAAGGAAAAAAGAGAACAAAATAAGTATATTTGATGTAAGAGAAGAACCAAGTTAGGAAGTAGACAAGGAATGAAAAATGTGTATGATTTAAATTTTAGGCAGAAAAGCATCAATGATTATTTTAAGGAGTCTGAGGGAGAAGACTATGTGACATTACTCTTAGTTATAAGTGAAAATCAACTTGATTAGGCATGATAAGAGTGTTGGAGAGGAGCAAAATTAGAAGCAGCGAGATGTGAATCACCAATGTGAGAGAGCATTCAAGTCATAGTTCTTTTTATCTCTATTAATTAGTAATAGTTTTCAAGTGCTCTGAGTCTGGAGAAATCCAAGGAAAGCAAGTGTTTTGAAATCAAACAGCCTGACTTTGCCACTTAGCTGTATGAACTTGGCCGAATTACTTAATTTTGTTTAGATTCAGTTTCCATTTAAATAAAATGAATTTTATAGCGTCTACTGCAGAGGATTGTTGTAAAGATCAGATAAGGGAGTATATGTCTCAGTGTAATGCTGTTAAGCATTTAATAAACATCAATTGTTACTGGTTGTGTCATCATGAAGTTTATTTACAGTGGGGAAGTGAAAAGGAATAATGAAGTAGGAGGTATGACCAGAGGTACTATGTCAGAGAGCTGGGTGACAGAGAGAGAATGAAGTTGGACTGGGAAGAACTATGTGGAATAGTAATAATAATATTATGTAATTATTATTATTATTATTGATAACATATGTTTAGCACTTAATTTATAGTGTTTTCTAGTACTTTATGTCATTTGGGCGAAACTTCATTTTAACCTACTTGAAACCTCTAGAGATCTGATTGATTTTGGCATATGTGGGAAAGCTGTTATTAGACAAGATGGTTTAATAACCATCGAAAAGAGTAGTGATTATCAAACCTGTCACCTTCTCCTCCTCACCCCCTGCCCCATACTCATTGCTGTAATACCTATTATTAGAAGGGTGTTGACCTTAGTCAATTTGCTTACCAGAGGATGTAACAAACTCATTCACTTTTTCTCTTGGTCTCATTTTTGTAACTCACACACACCCTTTACTCTTTTGAGCAGCACTTAAATGGAGCAATGTTTTAGAGTTTACATGTGGAATATAGTCTTGGAGGCTTAGGTTTGAAACTTCAGTGAAACCACAAAGTAATCAGAAGCATAATTGAGCAGGTGGAACAGATTTTTTAAATCTGTTTTGTAGGAGCAAAAATCTGTTTTGTGAAAACAATAACTGGTTTTATTTATTTTATTTTTTAAAAGATTTTGTTTATTTATTCATGAGAGACACACAGAGAAAAAGAGGCAAAGACACAGGAAGAGAGAGAAGCAAGCTCCATGCAGGGAGCCCATTGCGGGACTCGATCCTGGGTCTCCAGGATCACACTCTGGGCCAAAGGCAGTGCTAAACCGCCGAGCCACCAGGGCTGCCCCAATAACTAGTTTTAAAGTAATAAATCAGCCTTAGGTTTACTGTTCCATAATCAGGGTGGGAACAAGGGAGGAAAGAATGTATAGGTTTTCTGAAGACATCTGAGAATATAAGTGTGCTCTCTATATGGCAGATTCCAATGGGGTAACAGAGGAACCTCTTCCTATTCACATCTAGAAAAACTGGGAAGTTTGTCATCAGCTCTACTGTGTGGCAGCTATGACTTCAAAAGAACCTGTTCACTTCATCTTGTATATATTTTAGTAGATAACAGTATTTCAAACTATCACAAAACAAGGAATTTGGGAGATTAAAGTCTAATATGTACTACATGGAGAGACATAATTTATTTTCTTTTACTTAAGATAGAACTGGACAGAGATATTTAGTATAGGACTCATTGGAAAATATAGATTTCCCCTCCTTTATCTAAAAAAAAGACCAAAAGTATCAGAATATATGTGTTAGAAAGGACATAAGATCATCCAGCTTAAGTCCTTATCTCCTCTGTAAATCCCCTCTACAACATCTCTATCAAGTGGTTGACACCCTAGGCTTGAAATATATCGGTAATGAAGACTATGCCCTCTCCAGAAATAGACTGCCATTTGCAGTCTAATCTAGTTGTTATTAAAAGCCTTTCTTATGTAATTAATACTGCAGTCATTTACCCTGTGCCTCCCTTCTACAAACGCACAAACTCTTTTCCACTAGACAGCCATTCAGATAGAATACAGAAATCACCACATCCCAGTCAATTATCTCCCACCTGTTCTAGACTAAACATCTTCCAACTGTTCCTTTGTTACTTTGTTGCACTTCCCACACTGTATTGTGGTCATAATTTTAAAGCTGTATTGTCACACATCCTCTGAGTGGTGAGCTCCATAATGGCATGAACCATATCTTAAATTTGAATGTCTGTGATATCCAACAAGTATTTGAATGAGACAAACATGGTATTAAAGTCTTTCTAGCCTACTTTTGTTTGGATGTTCTCTGGTTTATTCTTCATTAAACAAATACTGAATACAACTATGCCAGCATTTAGGAATGTAACAATGAAAGAGACATAGTCCCTGACTTCCTGGAACTTAAAATCTATTATAAGATGTAGACAAGGACATGAACAGTACAAAATAAGGTGATAAGGCTGCAAAACAAAACACAGCACATGGCTTCCAACCAAGGCTTTTTGGGGTCAGAGAAGGCTTTTGTGTTTTATTGGGAAATAGTCTATTTTTCTATAAAATATTTTATAGGAAAAATATTCTAGATGTGATCTGAGCAGGCCTAATGATCACATTCTTCATCTGGATATGTCTGCTGTCATAGTTTTAGGTGATATGGGCCTTTTTAAAGCTACTTCATAGCTTTGGAATCAAACAGCCTGGCTGTTTGAGCACTTCATAGGGGCAGCCCGGGTGGCTCAGCTGTTTGGCACCACCTTTGGTCCAGGGTGTGATCCTGGAGACCCAGGATCAAGTCCCATGTCAGGCTCCCTGCATGGAGCCTGCTTCTCCCTCTGCCTGTGCCTCTGCCTCTGTGATCTGTGTCTCTCATGAATACATAAGTAAAATCTTTGAGAAAAAAAATAAAGCTACTACATATTTTTTCATTTAATTTATATTGAACACCCACCGTGTATGAGGAGCTGTGCTAGGAACTGGTACTACAGTAGTGATTAGAGGTAGATTTTTGATGAAGCCAATAAAGCTTAAGTTTTAAGGTTCCTCATTTGCAGGTGCCCCTTCTAAGGCCCTATAGCTAACTCTTTATTTGTAATTTTGTATTATTTTTCTTAAAGAAGATCTTGTAATTTGTACATACTTGAAGTCCAACAAAATCTATTATCTGTCTCTGGCTAGTATTCCATGGTATGGTTGTACCATAGTTTGTTTAATCTTTTACTTGTTGAAGGACATCAAAGTTGATTCCAGTTTTAGGCAGTTACAAATAAGGCTGCAACAAACATTCATGAACAGGTTTTTATATGAACATAAGTTTTCATTTTCCTGAGATAAAGGCCACAGAAGTATAGTTGCTAGGTTCTCTGGGAGTTGTATATTTAGTTTCCTTTTTAAAAAAGAAATTGCCAAACTATTTTATAGAGAGGCTGTACCATTTTACATTCCCATCAGCAATGTGTAAGTGATCCTGTTTATCCACATACTTGGCCAGCATTTGGTGTTACCACTATTTTTTGTTTTTGCTATTTGTATAGGTGGGTAGTGATAATCTTTTTTAAAAGATTTATTTATTTGTTTGTTTGTTTGTTTGAGAGAACAGAGGGAGAGGGAGAAGCAGATGTGGGGCTTGAGCCCAGGACCCTGGGATCCCGACCTGAGCCGAAGGCAGACAGACATTCAACCAACTGAGCCACCCAGGCACCCCATGTAGTGATAATCTTATTATGGTTTTAATTTTCATTTTCTTAATGGCTATAATATTGAACATTTTTTCAGGTACTTCTCTGTCATCTTTACATCCTCTTTAAGTGTCTTTTAAGTGTCATGTCTTTTTCCATTGTCTAAGAGGATTTTATTTTTACTGTTGAATTTTGAGAATTCTTCGTATAGTCTAAATATGTCCTTTGTCAATTATGTGGTTTGCAAATGTTTTCTCCCAGTCTGTTACCTTGTCTTTTTATCTATTTACATAGTTTTTCACAAAGCAAAAGTTTTTAATTTTAATGAGGTTCATTTTATCAGTTTTTCCTCTTATGGATCATGCTTTTGGTGTCATGTCCAAGAACTCTTTGCCTATCTCTAAGTCCCAAAGGTTTCAATGTTTTTTTTCTAAACTTTTTATAATTTTAATTTTACATGTAAGTCTATAATTTATTTTGAATTAGTTTTTGTGTAAGGAATGAAGAATAGGTCAAGGTTAGTTTCTTTGCCCGTGGATATTTGTTGTTCCAGCATCACTTGTTGAAAGACTATGCTTTCTCTATTGAATTGATTTTGAACTCTTGTCAAAAATCAGTTGAACATATTTATCCATTCCTATTTCTGGGTCCTCTGTTACATGGATCTATATGTTTAATTCTCCACCAATACCATACTGTTTTGATTGCAAGAGCTATATAGTAAGCCTTAATAAGTGGTGAAATAATTCATTCCACTATTTTGTTCTTTTTGAAGGTTGTTCTAGCTATTCTAGGGCCTGTGCCTTTTCAAATAATTTTGGGTAAGTTTACCTGTCTACAAAAATCCTTTCTGGGATTTTTTTTTAAAGATTTATTTATTCAGAGAGAGTGTGAGAGAGGCAGAGACACAGGCAGAGGGAGAAGCAGGCATCATACAGAGAGCCTGATGTGGGACTTGATCCAGGGTCTCCAGGATCACACCCCGGGCTGCAGGCGGCGCTAAACCGCTGCGCCACTGGGGCTGCCCCTTTTCTGGGATTTTGATAAGAATTATAATAAAACTGTGGATCAATATGGGGAGAATTGACATCTTTACTATATTATCTTCCAATCCATAAACATACTATATTTCTCCATCTATTTAGGTATTTGATTTCTGTAAACAGCATTGTAATTTTCATCCTGTACATGTTTTGTTAAAATATATATCTAAGTAATTCCATTTTTTTCAGAGCAATTGTAAGTGGTATTGTGTTTTTTATTATTTAAGTATAGTTGACATAGAATGTTTCATTGGTTTCAGGGGTATAATATTGATTTGACCTCTGTACATTACTCAAGGCTCACCATGTTAAGTGTTGTCACCATCTGTCACTGTATATCGTTATTACAATATTATTGACTATATTCTCTAAGCTATACTTTTCATCTCTGTAGAGGAGAGGGGATTGCAGAGTAAAAGGGATTAAGAGGCATGAACTTCCAGTTATAAAATATGTCACAAGTTGTATTATGTTTTAATTTTGGTTTCTGCATGTTCATGTTAGTATATAGAAAAGCAATTAAATATTTGTATGTGAGACACCTAACTCTGGGAAACAAACAAGGGGTAGTGGAAAGGGAGGTGGGCAGGGGGTTGGGGTGACTAGGTGACGGGCATTGAGGGGGGCAGTTGACGGGATTAGCACTGGGTGTTATGCTATATGTTGGCAAATGAACTCCAATTAAAAAGAATAAATATTTGTATGTTGATTTTCTATAATGTGACCTTGACCTTGGTGAACTCAATTAGTTCTAGGAATATTTCTGAACTTTCATTGGGCTTTTCTACATACATATGGTATCTGCACATAGAGATATTTTTCTTTCTTCTAATCTACACACTTTTTTTTTCAACTTCCAGTACTTTGTCAAATAACGGTATTAAGAGCAGATAACCTTGCCTTGTTTTTATCTTAGGAGTAAAATATTCAGTCTTTCATCATTAAGTATGATGTTAGCTGTGGGATTTCAGTACATATTTTTATCAAATTGAAGTAAGTCCCTTCTATTCCAAATTGATAAGAGCATTTTCTTTTTTCATGAATGAATTTTGAATTTTATCAGGTATCTTTTCTGCATCAATTGATATGATCATATGATTTTCTTCTTCAGTATGTTGATTATGGTCAATTATTTTGATTGATTTTTGAACATTGGACCAGCCTTAGATAGTTGGAATAAACTCCACTTGGTCATGGTGTATAATGCTTTTTATATACTGTTGTGTTCAGTTTGTCTATATGTTGATGAGGAATTTTACATCTAAGTTCATAATATTGGCAAATTTTCTTTTTGTATTGTTTTTTGTCTGATTTTGTTTTTGTTTTTAAAGATTTTATTTATTTATTCATGAGAGACACAGAGAGAGAGAGGCAGAGACACAGGCAGAGGGAGAAGCAGGCCCCATGCAGGGAACCCGATGTGGGACTCGATCCTGGGTCTCCAGAGTCACGCCCAGGGCTGAAGGCGGCTCTAAACCACTGAGCCACCTGGGCTGCCCTTTTGTCTGATTTTGGCATCAAAATAATATTAGCCTCATGAAATGAGTTGGGTAGTGTTATCTCCTCTTTTCTGAAGGAGATTTCATAAAATTGAAATTATTTCTTCTTTAAATGTTTGGCAGAATTTTTAAGTGAATCCAGCTAAGCCCAGAGCTTTCTTTGTCAGGAACTTTTAAATTACAAATTGAATTTTTCTGTTGTTTGTTAGGCTATCTAGATTGCTTATTTCATCTTGGTTGAGGCTTAGTAGTTTGATTTTTGAGGAATTGGCCTGTTTATTCTCAGTTATCAAATTTATGACCATAAAGTTATTTATAGTATTCCTTTATTATCTTTGTAAAGACTGTAGATATTAGTGATATACTCCGTCTCATTTTTGACATTGGTAATTTGCCTTTTTTTACTTTTGTCAGTCTTGCTAGAGTTTTGTCAATTTTTTTTAGATTCAATTTGTTTGATTTTTCTATTTTGTTTTCCTATTTTCAATTTCATTGAATTTGCTCATATCTTTCTTTCTTTCTTTCTGCTTTCCTTAGGTTTATTTTGTGCTTTTTCCCTTTCATTTCTCAAGGCAGGAATATAGGTTATTCATTTGAGACCTTTTTTTATTTCTAATGATAGCATTTAGTGCTGTAAATTTATTTCTCAGAACTGCTTTAGGTGAATTCAATATTTTGCTATGCTGCATATTAATTTTCACTCATTTCTATGTAATTTTGATTTCTTTGATATTTCTTCTTTGACCCATGGATTATATAGAAGCATGTTGTATAATTTCCAGTTATTTAGAAATTTCCCATTGTCTATTATTGATTTCTAGTTTCATTCCATTATGATTAGATAATATAATTATTATGATTTTAATGTCTTTAAATTTTTTTTAATGTCTTTAAATTTGTAGAAGTTTGTTTTATGTGTCAGGATATGGTCTGTTTCATTAGCATGTGAAAAAGATGTGTATTCTATTAAACAACGAGTTCTATATACAGAAATTAGATCCTGTTGGTTGTATTTTTCCTATCTTCTATATCCTTGTTAATTTTCTCTTTTGTAGTTCTATCATTTGCTGAACGTGGAATGTCTAAGTCCTTAACTATAATCCTGAATTTTTCTATTTCTACATTTATTTCTATCAGGCTTTTTTTCATGTATTTTGAAGTTCTGTTGTTTGTTACACACATTCAGAATTGCTACATCTTCCTGGTGGATTGGTCCTTTATTATTATGTAATATCCCTGTTTGTAGTAATTTTGTTCTCTGTGAAATCTACTTTATCTCATTAATATAATCGTTCTTTTTAAAATATACTGTTTGTATGGTTTATCTTTTTCAACCATTTTACTTTCAACTTACTTGTGTTATTGAATCTGAAGTGAGTTTCTTGTAAAGAATATATCATTGCGGGGGCATCTGGCTGGCTCAGTGGTTGAGCATCTGCCTTTGGCTCCGGTCTTGATCCTGAGGTCCTGGGATTGAGTCCCCGCATCAGGCTCCCTCCAGGGAGCCTGCTTCTCCTTCTGCCTATGTCCGTGCCTCTCTGTCTTTGTCTCTCATGTATTTTTAGCTCCTGTGTAAGTCTTTGTTTTTTAATTGGTATATTTAGACCATTTACCTTTAAGGTAATACATTTAATAATGGTGCCTAAGCCTGCCATTTTTAATTTTTTAACTTAAACTTTTACTTAAATTCCAGTTAATGTACAATGTTATATTAGTTTCAGGTATACAGTATAGTGATTCAACAATTCCATACATCACCTGGTGCTCATCATGAGTGCACTCCACATGGATGGAGCTAGAGAATATAATGCTATATGAACTAAGTCAGTAGAGGAAATCTTCCATTTTATTGTCCATTTTATCTGTTTTCTCTTATTCTTCTGTTTTTCTTGTCTTCTCATGGGTTGCTTGAACATTTTTAGCTTGATTTATTTATAATGTCTTTGAGTGCATCTCTTTATATAATTTTTGTAGTGGTTGGTCTGGGTATTACAATATACATATGTCATTAACAGTCTACTGGTAACATTTTACACTTCAAGTGAAATTTAGAAACTTCATTTACTTTTAGGTCTCTTTACCTTCTCCATAGTTAAATATCATTGTCTAAAGTGTCAGATGATCTTATAATTTTTGTTTCAATTACCAAAAAAGATTTTTACAACTTGGGAGAACAAGGATAGTTTACAGTGTTACATATATTTCTGGTCTTTCCATTGCTCCTTTTTCCTTCCTAATGTTCCAGGGTCCCTTCTTTTATCATTTTCTTTGTGAAGGAAAGAAGGACTTCTTTTGGCCAGTCTTTTAGGGTAAGTCTGCTGCAATAAATTGTTGTTTTTTCTTCATCTGAAAATGTGTTATTTCCCTTTCCCTCTTGAAGATAGAAAATTCATGATTGACAGTTGTCTTCTTTCAGAACTTGAAAAATATTGTGACACTTTCTACTAGCTTCTGTGGTTTCAGTATAGAAAACCTTGGTCTTTAGATTGATACTTCCCTATAGGTAATCTGTCATTTCTTTCTTTCTGCTTTCAAGATTTTTTTTTTGGTGTTTAGCTTAAAAATTTTTAATTATAATTTGTCCTGGCATGGATTATTTTTTCTTGAGTTTATCCTGTTTAGAGTTCACTCAATTTTCTGGATGTGTGTCCTTTACTAAATTTTGGAAGTTTCAACCATTATTTCTTCACATATTCTTTCAGCCCCACATCCTTTCACCTGTCTTTCTGGGACTCCAATGATACAAATTTTAGATCTTTTATTTTCCCACAGGTACCTGAGGCCTTGTTCATAACTTTTCAGTCCATGTTTTCCTTGTTGTTCATATAGGGTGAATTCTACTGTTCTGCCATTACTATCCCTTATCATCTCCATTATTCTATTGAGCCATCCAGCAATCTTTTTTGTCCTCTCATTATATTTTTCAGTCCTATAATTTCCATTTGGTTCTTATAATTTCTGCTTCTTTGTTGATGTTTTCTATATTTTCATTTATTTCAAGAAAATTTGTAAATGATTTTTGAAGCATTTTTTGATGGCTGCCTTAAAATAGTGTCAAATAATTTCAACGTCTGATTCAACCCAGCGTTGGCCTTGTCTTTTCTCTTTCAAGTCATTATTTTCTTGTTTCTTGGTTAGAGGAGTGATTTTGTTTTTACTGTATCATATATATAGATATGTATCATATTAGGAGACTCTGGATCCTATTTGTTTTATTTTAACAGCCACATTGTTTAGGTTTAGCATGAAAGTCTTGGCCTACTTTTGTGGGTTCCAATGGTAGCTTGGTTTTCACAGACTTTGTGGTATGATTTTGGTTTGCTTGACTTATCTGGTGCTACTGGGCTCCCACTGGTCCCTGTTGGTGATACCTGATGGGAGAGAAAGGGTTTTCCCGGGCCTACCACTGGATGTCTCTGAGTGAAAAATGGGCACAGTGGGTTTCTCTACCAATGTCCCCTACCCTCACACTGATCCAATGTCTCTGGGCAGGGGAGGAGCTATTGGGTTTGTGAGATAGAGAAGCTTCCTGGAACTGGGGTGTTTCTTGTGACCTGAGTCCTAAGTCTGGTTCTGTCTTCCCTCCCAGTGTCTTTGGGTAGGGGTAGAGTTTTGAGCCCATAGGGACAGAGACTTTCAGACCAGACTGCCTGCAATAGCTAGGTCTTTCTTGTATGCTCTACCTGCCAGCCTCAGTATTTTTATGTGGGCAAGGAGAGTCTCAGGCTTGGTGCAGAGAGAGTGAGTACCTTTTTTGGCTACTTATTTCTGGTGAGGACCTGTGATTTATAAGGAATACATATTCAGTCACCCAGATGACTAAAATATAATTCTCATATACATTTGGTATTCATTTATGGTTCCTGGCTCACAGCTCCCAAAACCCTTGGAATTTCCTGAGTGATAAGAGCAATCATTGGGAGCATCTTTTGTCATAATATTTAGTCTCTTGTCTTTAGTTCCTGAAATTTCTTCAGAGCCATGAAGGTGAAATGGATATCTTGTTATTTATAACAAAGACCTTTCCACCACAACTGGATTTAAGTTAATGAGGTAACTTTTGGAAAGCACCTAGGGGTGAGAGCTGGTTGCCAGGATAACCAACCATGATTAGAGGATTGGAATTTTCAATCCCACCCCTTGATTTCCAGGAAGGAGAGAAGGGCTGGAGGTTGAGTCAGTTACTAATGGACATCGATCTAATCAATCATGCCTATGTAAAGAAACTTCCATAAAAACCCCAAAACAGGGGCACCTGGGTGGCTCAGTCAGTTAAACATCTGCCTTTGGCTCAGGCCATGATCTCAGGGTCCTGGGATCAGGCTCTGCATCACGCTTCCTGCTCAGCAGGAATCTGCTTCTCCCTCTCCCTCTGCCCCCTCTCATGTGTGTGTGCTCTCTCTCTCTCTCAAATAAATAAATACAAAGCAAAAGGGTTCACTGATGTTTTAGGTTGGTGAACACATAGTGATGTGGGGATAATAGCATGCTCAGGGAGGACATAGAAGCTCTGCATCCTCTCCCCATACCTTGCCCTGTGCATCTCTTCCATCTGGCTGTTCCTGGGTTATAACCTTTTAAAATAAAGCAGTAATCTAGTGAGTAAAATGCTTCTCTGAGTTCTTTGAACTTCTAGCAAATTAATCAAACCCAAGGAGAGAGAGGGTCACTAGAACCTCTGGCCTGTTGGTCAGAAGCACAAGTGACAACCTGAACTTGTGATTTGCATCTGAAGTGAGGAAAGGGGCAGTCTCCTGAGACAGAAACCTGAACCTGTGGGATCTAATGCTATCTCTGGGTAGATAGTGTCAGACTTAAGTTGAATTCGAATTCTCCAACAGGCTCCTGGTGTTGGAAAATTGTTGATATAAAAACACCCTCCTTCCCTACATGTTAGAATTAGGTCCAGAACCCCTTTAGCTCCCAACTGATTCTGTGTAGTGTTGATGTTGGGCTTGCCTAATGTTTTTAAGTGTACTCCTGTTTGATTCAGGAAGGAATGAGTCTACCTGGGCTGATCTCTTCCTAGAGTGGAGGATATGGAAACATTGGGTCTGAATGGCCTTTCTCTGTTGGGTGCAGGTATGCAAGACATCCTGGTATACTGTTCTCTAGTTCTGGAGCCCCACAACTGTTCAGTTTATTCTTACCACCTTTCAGAGTTCTTTTTTTTTTTTGTACCATGTCCAGGTTTTATTCTTGTGTTTAGCTAGGAGAAGTAGGGAAAAATACCATTCTACTCATACCAGAAGTCTTTTTCTGTAATAATGTGTTCCATTCAACTTGCTTAGAATTGAGATTAAATTCACCAGTTTACAAACATGACTATCTTTTTCTTTTCTTTTCTTTTTTGAAAATCAAGACTACATTTGCCTCTCTCCAGAATTCTCTCCCTCTCTTAATATGCACAATTCTGTCTAGACAGCAGTTTGAAAATCTTAGCCCAAGGTCTTTCCGGTATCCCGGAATGTGATTATTCTAGGACAACTGCTTCTTAATCTCTTCTCGTGTCTCTGTTTTCATTTTTTTCTACTAATATTTTAAGTACGCTTAATTGGTCTTCCAATTTTCTTAGAGGATACATGGATATAAGGAGGGATTTTTTTTCCCTTTCTCTGTGTCACTTAACATTACATTTCTTTTTATTTCTGATGGCAATTTGAAATAACCATTTCTTATGCTCAGAGTATATCTCTTTCTAAGACTCAGGTTATTCTGAACCTTAGCTTTTTTAGTGTTTTGCCAGCTTGAGACTTGTGTTTGAATATTACCTCTACTTTTTTCTAGATGTGTGATTTGAGATTTGTTATTTAACCTCTGAGCTTTCATTTCCTCATCTGTAAAGTAATGCTACTAATAATAGGAACAACAACAATCCTATAGGATTGTTCTGAGGATTAAATGAGATAATACACTTTAAGCATGTAGCATAGTTCCTAACAGAGTAAATACTAAACAAATGCTATTGCTCTTGTTATATATTTTTAAAATCTAAGATTATAAGGAACTTTTATAGCTCTTTTGATACTTATTATTTTCTCCTTCTTTGCAGTTTTATAGTCAGAATTTCATTTTTGAAAGCCTTTCAGAGAGCCTATGTAAATTAAGTTCTCAGGGAATGAGATTGCATATCCTTTTAATTGTGAAATTTCATCTAATTTAATTACAACTTGCATTCTTATGCTAGTACTGTGATGGTCCTCTTACTTGAGTAGTAAATGCAAATATTTCATAGCTCTGTCTCCATGCATTTGATGTGTAGGTGTTAAATTAGCCTTTCTGGTTAACCATCCATAAACATTTCAAAATACATACCTCATGTGAGTACCCAGCTTGCTTTTACATGCTACAAAAATTCGTGCTCGTTAGACGTTTCACATTATCATATGTCCTACCAGTATTTCTTGCTGTATTTTAAAAGAAGTTTATGGTTGTAGTATATTTTCATACTTCTCTGGTGAAGTATGAAGTTTATCAGACACTTAATTTGAGCTCTCTGAACAAGAATCATATCTAATTTTATATTTTATTCAGTGTCTATTGTAATTCAGGTGTTTCTAAATGATGTAGCAATTGTAAAAAGGTCAACAAATTGACATTATTATGAGTGTATTCTAATTAACCTGATTTTTCCATTGTGTTTTTCCCCTGAGTTAAAGTTGGTAATTATTTTAATCTTGATAAATTCCTTAGGTATCATATTTGATAGCTATAATTCTGGAACCTCCCAAAACTATCTTAATTAGAGGCATGTTGGAATGTGTTTGAAATTTTTCTGCTGCAGTTCAATTACTTAGGAGCAGTATTATGTAATCTTAAAGATGTGAGTTTTCTTCAGGGATTCAACTTTCCTGCTTTCTTCCACCTATATTTTTAGCTCTCCACCTCCTCCCCTGGCAAGAATAGGAATCCAAATTGTGGTTAGTCTTTTGGAGATGGTTGGAACTATGGTCTAGCTAACTCCAACCTTTGACTGTTTTAGATTGTTTTTGAGGGCCAGCACTGGTATTATGGCCAAATTCTAACTTGCGTATTTAGATTCTGGTATCAGAAATCTAATTGAAATGGCACAAGTTCTAGTGTTTTCCTTCTTGCTATCGTGAAATGGTGGTATGCAGTGGCAATGTACTATGCTTTCTCAGTGCTGTTTCATTGGTAAATGATTGGTAGATATAATTTGTTTAAATGCTTGTAGAGTGTTGTTGAGGCCTTTGTGGGGAATAAAGGATTTACTAGTAGTTGTTGGGTATGCTTATGTTAAGTTACAGAATTGTAACTTGCCAGCAAAAATATAGATTAAGCCCTTGGGCCTGAAATGAGGATGAGCCCTCTCTGTGCTTTCATGGCCCACTTCTCTCTTTCCTCATCTCTTCCTTTAGCCCAATCCATGACTTTGCTTTTCTTAGAGAAACATAATCTGGCTTCTTCTTTGTTCAGGATCCTCTTACTTCGACTGTTTTCACATTCATTTCCACGTTTCTGGAAAAATGCCCTCTCCTTTGTCTGCCAAACCCTTTTTGCTGCCGTCAGCCTGTGAGAGCTAGAAATCACATCTTCTTCATTAAACTCTGTTGACCTGAGTGTCACAGAAGTGACGGCACCCTGAGGCATAAATCATGTAAACACTTTTTCTTGTCAATTTATGCAGATGTTTGGTGTTTTTATACTGCTGTCTTGGTATCTTTGGGGGATAGTTATCTGTGTTGTCTGGTATCTTAGATTTTTAAATCCAAGGGGAAACTCCTATCAGACTTAATTGGGTATTTAGCCTCACAAGTAAGTAGGCATTAATAGATTGCTGTTTGATGGCAATGTCATTAAGGGCAATAGTTGACAAATAGCCTCTGAAAAATTAGAACTCTTGTTGTTGCTTGTTGAACTTTCTAATAGGTAACTGAGCTTATATGCTCAGGAATCATTTCAGTTCTTAGCTACGTAGTATTTACTACAGTGTTTCAGAATTTTTTTTTCTTATAAACTAGTCAGGTGACTCAGACTTTATTGCTTAGTAATCCTACTACATTGCTTAAGCATGATAATGCTGCCTTTGAATTTATAAGCCATTGACTAAAGAAGTCTTAAATTTCTGTTGTTGAGTTCTCTATGAATCTGACTGAACATGTGGTAGATTTCTACTTCTGGGTATTTCATTATCCATAAACTACCTAAATAATAACTTTTAGGGCAGAGACAGAGCCCTCCACAATCAGAAATCTGCCTACATTACCTCCTTTATGTTCTACCACACCCTATCACTCATCTGGTTCCAACAGTACCAAACTGATTGTAGTTTCCCCATGTGTACTGCCATACCTTTACTCAAATGTTACCTCCTCTTGAAGTACCTTTCTTCTCTTGCTCCCACTCCTTAATAACCTGGCATATTCTTGACCTACCTCATATATCTTCTATTCTGTGATAACTGATTCCTGCAACCAGATGAAGATAGTTACTTTCATTTCTTCTTTATAGTATCTTCTGTACACCTCTAGTTGTAAACACTTCAGCATTGTATTTTCACTATTTATGTTGGTAGTCTTACCCCCACTGATTTTACTGTGAATTTCTTAAAGACAGGACTTTTTGTTTTCCCAGAGTTTTTTTTTAATTTTTATTTATTTATGATAGTCACACAGAGAGAGAGAGAGAGGCAGAGACATAGGCAGAGGGAGAAGCAGGCTCCATGCACTGGGAACCCGACGTGGGATTCGAACCCGGGTCTCCGGGATCGCGCCCTGGGCCAAAGGCAGGCGCCAAACCGCTGCGCCACCCAGGGATCCCTGTTTTCCCAGAGTTATCGACACCTACCATGTGCTTATTAATACATGTTGGAATGAGGAGATGAACCAAGGACAAGCATTTCAATGGAATTAGAAACCATGGATATGGGAACTTGTGCTTTTGGCTTTGAAAAACTAAATTGTATCAGGCTAAATATCCCTCAAGAAGAACTAGAAAAGCTGGATAAAATTATAAAATAGTTGTTTGAAAGCATCAGAAAGCTACCAAAGCAACTAGAATTCTAAATCCCAGAGAAGAGAGATGTACTGAGGTAAGCCCAACATTCTGAGTGACATTTCCTTTGAAGGCATTTGCCAATATAAGTGGTATAGGTAGAGAGACTGAGAAGCCAATCTGAAAGTAATAATTAAGAGACAAAAAGGATGAGCAGAGGTTTTAGCATCTCACAGAGCTTAGAGACAAAAATTGGAGTTCAGGGCTATCATAATGAAGACTTTGAGGGCCTAAGATGCCATAGATAGAAATTACAATAAATTTAGTCCAATATTTTACACTGCCTTTCTCTTGTGTCATTTGCTGATTTCTAGGTGGCATAGGGCAAAGGATTTGAGAAATTAAGCAGAAAGGGACATATCTGAGTAGCTAAGCAGGGCTTTCAGCAAGTTTCACAGTGCTGGAGAGTCAGAAATTGGAGTTTAGAGCCTGCCAAAGAGCAGGGACACTGGTAATTACCTCAGGTTTTCATTTGGGATCCCCAAAGGGCTAAACTCCAGGAGAAAGGATAAACTATAAAAATGCCATTCCTCACAAAGAGTAAAGCATAGCTTTGAATCAGCTCAATCTCATGCAGGATTAATGTGTTCTGTCCTTCACCACCTGGCAGGAACAAAAGTAAATCTTCTCTGAAGGAAGATAATATCATCCAGATCTTCTCCAACTTTTAATATGCAGTGTCTGGCATTTAATCAAAAATTACTAGGCTTATCAGTATGAGTTTTCTAGGACTGCCATAACAAAGTACTACAGACTGGGTGGCTTAAACAACAGAGGTTTATTGTCTCCCAGTTTTTGCATGCTAGAACCTTAGTGAAGGATTTATTCCAAATGTCTTTCATTGGCTTGTAGATGGTCACCTTTTACCTATGTCTCTTCACACTGTCTCCCTTCTATGTGTATCTCTTTGTGCAAATTTACTCCTTTTTATAATAATACAATGACCTCGCTTTAATGTGATTACTTCTATAAAGACTCTCCAAATAAGGTCATATTCTGTGATTTTCTAGGTCAGTAGAAAATATTTAGACTGAAGAAACAAGAGGAAAAAAGGCAAAAAATACAAAAAAAAACCACCAACCCCCCCCCAAAAAAAACACAAACCATATCAACAATTCCTTGGCTTCATTTTAGTGTACTTGTTGGGAAGCCATGAAAATGTCAACTCAGCCTGTATAGTGAATAATAGATTTACAGTCATACAGACTTGGGTTAGAATCCTAGCTCTACCTCTAACTCTTTTACTATGTGGTGTTGGATTAATGATTCTCTGAGCCACAATTTCTTTATCTGTAAAAGAGGGACAATAAAACCTACCTGACAAGATTGTTGTGAGAATTAAATGAGATAATACATGTGAAAGTGCTTTGTAAATGCAGGACCACACATATGACAACATTTGCTCTTTATTGAGCATATTATATAACACTTTGGGAAATTTCTACTGTTCTGAGCAGAAGTCTACAGATGACTTATTTTCTAGAATCAATATCTGCCTTAAAAACACTTCAGAGTAAAGCTTATTCCATCTGTTGTACATACGTGGTGAAAAAAGAGTGATGTTTGCTATGCTATGCCTTACTCCATCAGGTCTCATTTTATCATCTTTGTGAAAGGTTGATTCTGCTTAAGATTACTGAGATTTTCTGTTTTTTTTTTCCTAGTCCTAAAACAGTTTATAGAAATATATCTTGTTTTAGTATGTTAAAGAATTTTTATTTGTATTTCATCTGTCAACTTATATTTTTGTTTTATTGCTATTTCTAATCTCTTAAATTATACAGTTAACTCAGTAAACATCTGTTAATATACTATGTGCCAGGCACTGTGCTAAGTGCTTATGATAAAAGATGAATAATATATATAGTGGGGAAGTTAGATACATAAATACTTTTGATATAGTAAGATGAGTGCTATGGGGGAGGCATGTAAGCATAGAAAAGAGGTCACCTCTGCATGTGGTGACACTGAGAAGTTGACATTTGAGTTACGTTTCTAATGATTGGTAAAAAAAAAAACCTTGTTGAGCATTTCAGATAGAGGAAATAGTATGCACAGGGGAATTGAATGATTTGATGTATTCAGGGATCAAATGTAATTTGGCATGGCTAGGGTATAGGATGTAAGGCAAGAGAGGGACATGAGTGAAAGATTCAGCTGGAAAATTTTGCAGGTCCTTCAAGAGAAAAAGGAAAGGGATAATAAGGGTTTTAAGCAGGGGAGTTAAATACATTTCCATATCAGCAGTGGACTGGAGATAGGTGAGGAGAAAGGTCAAGAGATGAGTTAGGAGGCTGGTACAAAATCCCAAGTGATAAATTATGAAGGCCTCTAAACTAGGGCAGTGGCAGTGGAGATGGAAAGAAGAGCACAGATTTGAGAGGTGTGACAGAGCCATGCCTCTTGGTATAGAGGTTTCTCCTCACAATGGAGTGGATAGTTTGTCTCTATTATTTCTCTTTCTAGTAAACTATAGAGTACCCCCCCTTGTATGAGGATTTATTGAAGGAACCAGAGCAAATAGAGAGTGTAGCTGAATATATACCAGCTAAAGAAAAATGAATCCAACAGTAGGAATTTATGTGGAGGTGCTAGGATTTGGTAAAGTCAGTCACTGGATATGGGTCAGTTTGGTCAGAAAGAATATCCTTGGATGACTATTTCCTGGCCTCTTTTATCTCATTAAATCTTCATTGCATCTTTCCTTTTTACTCTTAGTTCCACATTTCTCCTTTCACTAAGAAAAGATAAGGCATCAGTTGTGAACCTCCAAAAGTTCCTACTCCTACACTTACCTACTTGCATCTGTGCCTGTTTTCTCTATCTTCTTTCCTGTTACTATAGATAAATTGTTTATGCTTTTATACAAAATCAACCCCTCCACTTATGCACTAGATTCCATCATCTCTTGCCTACAAAAGGACATTACTCCAACGTTTATACCCTAGGTCTCCTCTTTCTCTCACACTCCACAGCCACAGAATTTTAAATATATCCAAGCTGCTCCTCATCCTTTCCACTGCTACCAACCTGATATAAACCATTACCTCCGAACTAGATTATTTCAATACCCTCATAACTGATTTTTCTGCTTCCACCCTTGTATCTTTTTAAATTCTAATCTCCATACAACATCCATATGCTCCTTTTAAAAGATAAGTCGAATCAAGTTGCTCTTCTGCTCCCATTGGCTTCTTATCTAAATGGTCCTCAATATGGCTTACATAAAGCTACCTTTTGGACCACATCTTCTACCATTCCACCCCTTACTCTTAGTACCAAACATGCCAAGTATTCCTTGGGGTCTCTGCACTTTCTGATCCCTCTGTCTGAAATGTCTTTCTCCACCTCCACAGATAGGCACTATATGGTTTTCTCCCTTTTCTCATCACAAATATCCTTCCAGATAACCCTTTATAGCACACAAAAATCTCCTGCACACCATCCTTGTTTAATGTCCCTTCCTGCTTAATTTTCCTTCATATCATTTATCTACTACTTTACATTGTTTTCATTTATTTGTTTAGTGCATATTCTCCCCTTAAAATGACATAGTTCTTTGAGACAGGGGATTTTGTTTTGTTTGCTGCTGTATCCACAGTACCTAGATGTATTAGGTGCTTTATAAATATTTCTGAATGAGTAAATGAATTAGTGAATCAGGAGGGGAAGAGTCTTGAGGAATATTTTCAAAGCAAGAAGGGATATTACTTGATGGAAAAGAGGAAGAAGGGCATTCCAGACAGAGGCAGTATCATTTACTAAGATAAGACTGTAAGAATGAGCTCTTGAGGTCTGGGAGATAGAAAACATTGTCTTTTACTACTATGAAATGGCTGTTAAGATGTGACTGGGAGTAGGTAGCGTTATCTTATTGCTTTTTAAATCCTATCTGGTCTTCAAATCCTGAAACTATACCTCTCTGGGGCCTCATTTGACACTACAAGTTTTACTTTCACAACTATACAATTATTTGGAGGCAAGAATTTTAGTTAGTCCTGCCTTAAAATGTGTGTGTGTGTGTGTGTGTGTGTGTGTGTGTGTGTGTGTGTAACGTTGGAAAGGGAAGGAGTGTTGTGAGTGCTTTAGTAAAAGAACGTGTCTGTGTTTTACGACTTTTGATCAGTGGACCATGAAAAATATTTATGAACTTAACCTACTCACTTTATTGCTTTATGTAAGGTAATGCATTTGAACATGTATAAACTCTCAGACATAAATTTTCTGCTTTTTATCCTGTAAGATAGTCATATATGTCAAACCTCATCAAATTATTCATTTAAATTGGTAGAACGTTCATTATAATTTAATTCTTCTATAAATATTTAGTAAAACTTGCCAGTAAAACCATGCCAACCTGGTGTTTTCTTTGTTGGGAGGTTTATAACTATAAGTTAAATTTATTTAGTTGATATAGAACTGTTCAAGTTACCTACTTCTTTTTGAATGGCTTTTATTATTTGGAATCTTTCAGACAATTGGTCTAATCCAACTCCATGTCAAATTTATAGAGTTATTCATAGTATCCCCTTTTTGTATTTTTAATGTCTGCAGGGTTGTTTTGTTAGCCCACTTTCATTTCTCATGTTGGCAGTTTGTTTCCTCTTTTTTTTTTCTTGGTTTGTATAGCTAGAGGTTTATCAATTATATTCATCCTTTTAAAGAGTCAACTTTTTATTTCATCTGCTTTTCTTTTTTTCTTTTTTTTGTCTGCTTTTCTTAATTAAAAATATCATTGAGGCACCTGGGTGATACAGGTGGTTAAGTGTTGGACTCGGGGGATCCCTGGGTGGCGCAGCAGTTTGGCACCTGCCTTTGGCCCAGGGTGCGATCCTGGAGACCCGGGATTGAATCCCACGTCGGGCTTCCGGTGCATGGAGCCTGCTTCTCCCTCTGCCTGTGTCTCTGCCTCTCTCTCTCTCTCTGTGACTATCATAAATAAATTATAAAAAAAAGTGTTGGACTCAGGTTTTGGCTCAGGTCAGGATCTCAGGGTCATGAGATTAAGCCCTGCATTGTGCTCCATGCTCAGTGCAGAGTCTGCTTGAGATTCTCCCTCCTACTCCCTCTGCCCCCTCCCACCTCTGCCTGCTTGTTCTCTCTGTCTCTCTCTCAAATAAATAAATCTTTTAAAAAAAAATCATTGATTTGTCAATGGAATTGAATTGAGATCCCAGAAGTATACCCATGCTTATATGGGCAATTACTATACAACAAAGGAGGCAAGAATATCCAACGAGAAAAAGAGTCTATTCAGTAAATGGTGCTGGGAAAACTGGACAGCTACATTTCAAAAAATGAACCTCAAAATGGATTAAGGACCTAAATGTGAGACCTGAAACCATAAAACTCCTTAGAAGAAAAAACAGGCAGTAACGTCTTTGACATCAGCCCTAGCAACATTTTTCTAGACGTGTTTGCTCAAGCAGGGGAAACCAAAGCAAAAATAAACTGTTGGGACTATACCAAAATAAAAAGGTTTTGTGCAGCAAAGGAAACCATCAACAAAATGAAAAGGAAACCTATTCAATGGGAAAAGATACCTAGAAATGATATATCTAAAAAGGCATTAATATCCAAAGTATATAAAGAACTTATACAACTCAACACACAAAAAAACCCCAAATAATCTGATTAAAAAATGGATAGAGGGCCTGAACGGACACTTTTCTAAAGAAGACATGGAGATTGCAAACAGACACAAAAGATGTTCATCACTAATCATCAGGGAAATGCAAATCAAAATCATGAGATACAACCTTACACCTGTCAAAATGGCTAGTACCCAAAAGACAATAAATAAGTTTTGGCAAGGATGTGGAGAAAAAGGAACCCTCATGCACAGATGGTAGAAATGCACATTGGTGCAGCCACTGTGAAAAACAGTATGAAGTTTATTCAAAAAATTAAAAATAAAATTATCATATAATCCAGTAGTTCCATTACTAGGTATTTGCCCAAAGAAAATGAAAATATGAATTCAAAAAGATATAGGCACTTCTATGTTTATTGCAGCATTATTTATAATAGACAAGTGTCCATGTATAGATGAATGGATAAAGATGTTGGGGTAATAAGGCCAGAGCTGTGGGTGCTTTTTCTGCCTGAGGTATCTCAGATTCATCCTTAAGGAACAGAGAAATTAATACCCCAAAATATCAAAGAGACCATCTTATGCCCCACCTCCCAACCCAGCTCCTGCAAACAAATGCTCAGCATACCATCCATACAGTCATCTCACATATAACTACAGGCTGGGAGGTAACCCAGGCACCAAGGCAGGTCATGGCATCCTCTAGTATTATGATTCCAAAACCCCCAAAGCCACCAGATAAGTCACTGATGCCCTACCTGAGGTACAGCAGAAAAGTCTGGGACAAAGTAAAAGCCTCCAATCCTCACCTAAATTTGTGGGAGATTGGCAAGTTTATTGGTAGCATTTGGCAAGATCTCACTAATGAAGAAAAACAAGACGATTTAAATAAAGATGAAGCAGAAAAGATAGAGTACAATTAATCTATGAAGGCCTATCATAATTCCCCCACATACCTTGCTTACATATATGCAAAGTCATGCAGAAGCTGCTCTAGAGGAAGAAAGTCTAAGAGACAGACTTGCATGGAGAAAAGAGAACTTTACATGAATATTCAGCCTGCTGAAGATCCAGGTGATTACAGTAATGGCTTTTCAGTGAAGCATACAGCCACAACTCATTTCCAGAGAAACCACCACCTCATCAGTGAAATCCTTAGTGAGAGTGTGGTGCCAGACTTTGAGTCAATTGTCACAACAGCTAGAATGCGGGTCTTCGAAGGATAGGCACTTATTGTGTGAGCACTGGGTGTTTTATGTAAGTGTTGAATCAGTATGTTGTACACCTGAAACTAATATTATAATGTATGTTAACTGAAATTTAAATAAAAACTTAAATAATGTTTTTTTGAGTTTTAATGGTGTTATGTGGTTGTTTTATTAATATTTTTCTTGTCCATATCATACCATCAAAGGCTTTTGGAATATTTAGCATCATGAACCAAATGGCACCATCACCTTTTTTATGCCATTGTGAAGATAGTACTTTTCTTTGGGTTTTATTTCTATTCTTTTTTTTTTAAATTTTTTATTGGTGTTCAATTTACTAACATACAGAATAACCCCCAGTGCCCGTCACCCATTCACTCCCACCCCCCGCCCTCCTCCCCTTCTACCACCCCTAGTTCGTTTCCCAGAGTTAGCAGTCTTTACGTTCTGTCTCCCTTTCTGATATTTCCCACACATTTCTTCTCCCTTCCCTTATATTCCCTTTCACTATTATTTATATTCCCCAAATGAATGAGAACATATAATGTTTGTCCTTCTCCGACTGACTTACTTCACTCAGCATAATACCCTCCAGTTCCATCCACGTTGAAGCAAATGGTGGGTATTTGTCATTTCTAATAGCTGAGTAATATTCCATTGTATACATAAACCACATCTTCTTGATCCATTCATCTTTCGTTGGACACCGAGGCTCCTTCCACAGTTTGGCTATCGTGGCCATTGCTGCTAGAAACATCGGGGTGCAGGTGTCCCGGCGTTTCACTGCATCTGTATCTTTGGGGTAAATCCCCAGCAGTGCAGTTGCTGGGTCGTAGGGCAGGTCTATTTTTAACTCTTTGAGGAACCTCCACACAGTTTTCCAGAGTGGCTGCACCAGTTCACATTCCCACCAACAGTGTAAGAGGGTTCCCTTTTCTCCGCATCCCCTCCAACATTTGTTGTTTCCTACCTTGTTAATTTGCCCCATTCTCACCGGTGTGAGGTGGTATCTCATTGCGGTTTTGATTTGTATTTCCCTGATGGCAAGTGATGCAGAGCATTTTCTCATATGCATGTTGGCCATGTCTATGTCTTCCTCTGTGAGATTTCTCTTCATGTCTTTTGCCCATTTCATGATTGGATTGTTTGTTTCTTTGGTGTTGAGTTTAATAAGTTCTTTATAGATCTTGGAAACTAGCCCTTTATCTGATAGGTCATTTGCAAATATCTTCTCCCATTCTGTAGGTTGTCTTTTAGTTTTGTTGACTGTATCCTTTGCTGTGCAAAAGCTTCTTATCTTGATGAAGTCCCAATAGTTCATTTTTGCTTTTGTTTCTTTTGCCTTCGTGGATGTATCTTGCAAGAAGTTACTGTGGCCAAGTTCAAAAAGGGTGTTGCCTGTGTTCTTCTCTAGGATTTTGATGGAATCTTGTCTCACATTTAGATCTTTCATCCATTTTGAGTTTATCTTTGTGTATGGTGCAAGAGAGTGGTCTAGTTTCATTCTTCTGCATGTGGATGTCCAATTTTCCCAGCACCATTTATTGAAGAGACTGTCTTTCTTCCAATGGATAGTCTTTCCTCCTTTATCGAATATTAGTTGACCATAAAGTTCAGGGTCCACTTCTGGGTTCTCTATTCTGTTCCACTGATCTATGTGTCTGTTTTTGTGCCAGTACCACACTGTCTTGATGACCATAGCTTTGTAGTACAACCTGAAATCTGGCATTGTGATGCCCCCAGATATGGTTTT